>NC_143578.1:19651545-19975831 GCF_048544385.1 Mastigoproctus giganteus | reverse complement strand
AGCTCTGGTGGCTGTGAAAAGTACCACACACGCCGATGTCTACCCTCACATTTTTTTAACAGTTCCATGCTGTCTACGATGTGATAATTATCTCGCAGAGGCCGATGTTCGTTTCAACTGGATAATGCCACATGCCATACTACAGCTGCTGTTCAATATTTTGTTGATGGATGTAAACCTACAAAAGTTGGATAACTGCGCAGAGTCCTTGATACTTGGTCATACACACCCCATAGATCGCGAACTGTCAGCTGCATCCGCCAATCTCCAAACTCCTTAACTAAAACAGGGAATGGCGATCCCAGGAGTGGTGGTGTGACCATCCGTTGACAAGCTGTTACAACCCATTGCAACCATCTTAGCAGATGTAAAACTGCCCCCGTTTCTTCCAGTAAGGAATTCTCTACGATCGTTCTGACAGTGTGCCCAAGGAAAATCCTTCTTTCTCCACATCCAAAGACAGCATACCTATCATCACCACTTGGAGATCCCCGTGAATTAACCAATGAGCCTAATGGAAAATGAGCCTGGAACTGCTCTTGTTTCTCACCCTCCCATGAACTATGAGGACAATAATCACTACTGTAAATCGGATGTGTATCAGTTTTCAATTGGTTCATTTAAGTTTAACGTTCTAAATCTCAGGGTACGCCAACTTTGGAATGTAATTTATTTAATGCCAGTTCTCGTCTCCTTAATGTCTTATATAAATTAACGGCACCCTTTTTATTTAATGTCGTCTTGTCTTCTTCTTAAATGTCTTATGCTTTTTAATGTTTTTAACACCCCTAATCTGTAAACCCTTGGAATTTTGGCCGTGAAGGAAAAGTGCAAATCCATTTAATCAGCTACAATCAAATGTTGTTGCAATAAAGATTCTCTCTCTCTCTGTCTCAATTTATGGACGTAATACAGCGACCACTATTGCCTTAGGTTTCCAGCAAACCAGGCAACGGACAACATATGGTTCTCCTGACAGTTTTTCTCTTTTTGCATCAGCTTTAGTATTGGTTTGTCTGCGCGGGTAGCACAGTGGTATCGTCACCGTACTCCCCACACAGGGTGGAAAAGGCCTGGGTTCGAATCCCGTCGATGACACGAGGAATTTTAATGGGCTTTTTTCACTCCGTGGCTGGGTTAGTTGGTCTCAGGCGTAGATAGCAAGGTTTTTCTCCACAGTAACTGGGGTTTTGTCGTCCTGCAAAACAGGCAAATCAACCATAGAACATACGCAATTTACAGACACAAATACGGGTTAATGTATTTAATTACGGGCAACCCTAAAATAATAATTTGATTTTTTTATTATTGGTTTCAATTTTACAAACAAATGAATATATATATATATTTTTTATATAAACCCCAAACACGAGAGGTGTTAGAACCTATAGTACTTAGTACCGTGCTTGGGTTGGAGGTTGAGAAGACGAAAGAAGATATTTGTTGACATTGGACTTGAACTTCTGTAGATTGTAATTTTCGGGAAATACGTACGAAGGAAGGTTGTTCCAGAAAACGGCAGTTGAATGAATAAACGAGGAAGGTGAAAAGTTGGTTCTGTGGGTTTGAAGTTGGACAGTAAATGGATGTTGGCTGGTGAAGGAATGTGTTCGGACTGTTTTGAAAGAGCGAGTGGGAATCATAGAAGCCAATTCAGAAGAACAGTGCCCATGGAAGTATCTGTAGAAGAGGCATGCAGCAGAAACAGTGCATCTATGAGACAGGGAGTGGAGAGACTCTGTTAGAGATGAATCATTTATTAACCTAACTGCCCTCTTCTCAATGGAATCTAGAAGCCTTTCAGAGGTTTTGGGGGCACAACGCCAGATGTGGGACAAATATTCCATGGCAGAGTGGATTTCCGATTTATACAGAGTTAGCAGATGTTTGAAAGAAAAGAAACGCCGAGAGCGAACGAGAAACCAAGATTTCTAGATGCAGAGGAAGAAATATTTTTAATGTGCTTGTCCCAAGAGAGATTAGAAATCAGGATAATCCCCAAAAGAGATATATCATTTTGCGCAAAAATCGGAGTGTCACTAAAGATAATCCTAGGAGCAGTAGAATCCTTTTTGCGAGATATAAGACAAGACCGAGTTTTAGAATTGTTGAAATAAACCAAGTTGTCTTTGCCCCACTGGAGAATTACCTGAACATCGGCATTTAAGAAATTGGTAGCAGATTTTCGAGAAGTTGAAGGTAATTGAGCAGGACAAGGTTTATCAAAATGGAATGTGAAATGCAATGTTATCATCGGAAAAACTATGGATAGGATTTCAAGTCAATGGAAGAAGGTCATTAATACACAAGAGGAAAAGAGTGGTGGAGAAAACTGAAACTTGGGGGACACCAGCATTAGTGGAAAATAGAGAAGACGGAGAGCCCTCTACCATCACCCTCCGTGAACGATCAAAGAGAAAACTGGATAACCAATCACTAAAAACAGTCGGAAAACCTTAAGATGGAATTTTTTCATAAGACCTTTATGCCAAACACGATCGAAAGCCTTTGGATATCAAGACCAATTACTTGTGTTTCACCGAATTTTTCCATGGAATTAGTCCATAAATGGGTAACATAAGCCAGAATATCTCCAGTGAATCGATACTGACGGAATCCATACTGGCGATCGTTGATCAGAAGGAAGGTTTCTAGGTAGTTTAAGAGTTGGCAGTTAATAGATTTCTCCATTACTTTAGAAAGAGTAGAAGTAATTGCAATGGGACGATAACTGGATGGGAGGGTTTTGTCACCCTTTTTTAGGAACTGGCTGGGTATGCGCAAATTTGCAAACAAAAGGAAAAACACTTTGGGAATAACAAAGTGAAAAAGGCGGCAAAGAATAGGAGGAAGTTCACGAGCACAGGTTTTGAGAACAAGTTTTGGGAAAAACCAAAGGAACCTGGAGCTTCTTAGCATTAATATTCGTCAAAATCCTTCTGACATCCTTTTGACGGAAGACAACAGGAGGCATTGAACGTAGCGTGTTGGGAATGGTGGGTGGTGTTTTCCCAATATCATTAATACATGAGATGTAAGAAAAATGGGATGCTAGCAGGTCAGCTTTATCCTTGGCTGAAGTGACAGCAGAACCATCTGGTTTGGATAAAGGTGGGAGCAGAGATGGGCAAACTTTGCGGCCAATAGGTTTGGCAAGATACTAGACTGCTCGGCTACCATTAGGGCAAGAAGAAAGTTTTCTGCTCTTAGCCTGTTCAAACTCTAGTTTGGACTGATTAATAACTGCTTTACAATTGTTGCGAGCCTTGGTGTAGGCAGAAAATGAAATTGGAAAATTAGAAAGAAGCCAATTACGATATGCATCGTTCTTCTCTTGAACCGGCTTATCACATTTATTGGAAAACCGAGGTTTAGATAAAGGACGAGATTTTAAAGTGGAGTGTGGGATAAAGCATTCCATTCCGGCAAGAATAATTTCACTGACACGATCTGAGCAAACGTTGACATCAGAACTTTTGAAACAGTAATCCGACCAAGGAAAAGAAGAAAAGAAATCTCGCATGTCATACCATTTTGCATTCTTGTAATGCCAAACAATACGAGGTTGGGAATAGCCATGAGATAAAGGTTCCATTGGAGAAGAGACAATCACCAAGTTGTGATCAGTAGTGCATAAAAGACCTTTCACTTCGACCGTGTACTTAGAAGGGTTGTGTATGAGAAAAAGATCTGTATTGGCTGTATGATTAGGATTGTCTGGTATTCTTGTAGGTAAATGAACAATCTGTGCAAGGTAATTGGTATTTGCAAAAAGCATCTCGACCTGCTGGGTCGGTGTGACTAGAAAACGAAACCAGCTGGAGTTGTGAACATTAAAATCACCATGGAAAATTACCTCACTGTTAGGAGAGTTGGGCTGGAGAAAGTCAAGTTGCAAAGAGAGGAAGTCAACGAGCTCCAAGTGATTAGTGGAGTTGGGAGCACGGTAGAGTCAACGGAAGAATTTGACACAATGAGGTAGCGAGATTTTAAGCCAGAGAAGATCAAAGAGAGCAGATTCCAAATTGCCAAGTCTCTGACAGGGAATATCAGAACGGATATTTGCACAAGTACCACCTTTGAAGCGAAAGGAATCATACAGCGAATAATTTGGGCATCTGAGATGAGGAGTAGTTGAATCAACCGATAACTGAGATTCTGTCAAAAAACGTACATGTGGTTTGGCAGAATGCAAGTGGAAATGGACATCGTTGAGATTAGAATTGAGACCACGTATACTTGTGAAATTAATTAGGGAGTGCTTGGGAGGTTTAGTTATTTTCGCAGATAAGCTTTCTCTATTAGTTTGACAATTCATGGTGTATTCAACAGTAAGAAAAAGTGGATGGGACATGCTGTATGAAGTAATGAAATTTTTGTATACGGCGTACATGTGGTAAGAATATACCCAGATCCTTGACAAAACGTGGCCTCGACAATGTTCCCCGCATACACACTACTCGGACTCCCTCCAATCGCTGTCTGGCAGAGTAGAGGTAGCAAGATTATACACTGACTGATCAGGAAGCCTCCTAGAGAGTTACCAATAGGTTCGGCCTGGTGTACTAACTAGCGGCAGGCCTGCGAACTCCGTTTTAGTGCTAACCCTCGAAATGTAAGTAATATTGGATCTCGCCACGATGTTCATCATAACCTCAAAAGACATCAGGCATACTGCATGATGGAAGAGATGGGGAAGGGTTGACCGGAACTTAGCTCTGGAGACTAAACATGGGTTTCCCCACTTCAAGCCTCCAATAAGCAAAGTGTTGGCATTGCACTGGTTGAGGAGAGTAATCTACCAACTAGTACTGCCTGGTAACATATAGGGGCGGCGTTCCTTCATGTGGTGTGGGTGCCAGACCTCGACCCCTGCTTACGTTGGTTCACACCTTGATGGTCAACCACCGTGTGCTTGTGCATGGAGGTTATACCCAGGATTACTAACAGTCCCAATATCGTGAAGGTGGAAGCAGAGGATTTGGCTGTCACAGATCATCCGGACTTCGCCGAAAGTGGGTCCACTTGTCTTGATTGTCACCCGAATATCAGTTCCTTCAGCGTTTTACACTCCTAGGTAGCAAGTACAGCTTGTATGGCATATCTGAGAAAATGTCTGTGACAATCTCAAGGACGAAAAATATACCAATAGAAAATAATTATAGAACTAGAGAATGCCAGTTACAGTATTATATAAATTCCTTCAAAAATATTTAAACATTCATCAGATAATTCATTTAACAGATTTCGTTATACTCACCTCAAAGTATGCGATATTGAGCTCAACGCCATTCAGATTATTACATTTGTAAACCATGGAAGATTTCAGTGAACGAAAGTTCCTTGCCGTGTACAGTTCTTCTGCCTCCTTTGTATTTGATGACAACCAGGGTTTTCTGAACTTACGAATCGAGTAATTCTTTAAGTTATATGAAAGCCATTTGATTTTTAACAAGCACACTATTATTAAATTCAGATACCTGAAAAATAACATAAAAAAATCACGTAGTTCAATTTTAAAGGAAAGAATTACACTGTTCACTAATTAAAAAATCGAAAATCAAAGGATAACCGAAACAAAAATAAACATTCATTGGAGTGAAAAAACAAATCCAGCTGAAAATTTCATTTTTCTAAGTTTTTTTCCAGTTGTATATTTTTTCTATGTAATTAAGGACTAACAGAACCCACCTGTACGGAAATTATTATAAAGTACCATCCTTATAGCAGTGTTATCTTATTATTCTGAGCACTAGGGACTGCATTGTGCCATTATGTATAATTATGAGAACGTATTTGGACTTAGGAGAGATGACTTTGCTTTGGAAAAGTGGCAATATTTCGCCAATGCCTAAATGCAGGTATAAGAGTGAAGTTGGTAACTATACACCAGGTATTCTTACTTCAGTGGTAGGATAAATCTTAGAAATAATGAATAAGAGTGCGATCCAGCGAAATTTGGATTGATATGGCATTCTGACGGACACGCAACGTAACTTTCGTAATGGTAAATCACGCTTAAATAACTTAATATGCTATTTCATGAATTATTCATGAGCTGATGTTAGGTACAATTTCGGCTTTAGTTAATTTGGATTTTAGCAAAGCATTTGACACGGACCCTCATGAGAGATTAGTGTATAAGTTTGGCCAATTTTGAAGGATGTCGTTGTTGTAGTAATAGGGTTTTAGGAGCATCAGCGACTAAAGCCATATTGCTACGTATATAATGTCTGCAAATTGCATGCGTTCTGTGGTCGATTTTCTGATTTCTGGAGTGAAAACTAAAGTTTTCGGGAGGAAAACCAGGCTGAACTCGCTTGAGAGGGACTATCTCAGCAAGTAAACAGATTGGGATTACTGGTAAGATTCTAAGATGGATTGTAGCTGCAGGGCAGAAGACAGGGGACTGTGATTAATGAACTTTCTTCAGACCACATTGTGAACAGTGTGTCGAAGTATGGAGACCTCATCTGAAAAAAGAAATCTTGTTTCTTGAAGTGTCTAAATACGTGTAACTCGCCTGGTGAGATCGGATGAAGGAGGACCATAAGAGGAAATTCTCCGATTATGTGGGCTGTGGGCTACAGAGCTTGTTAACCAGTCAACTCAGAGGTGACCTGATTGAGGTTTTTAAGTCTCTGAGAGGGATTAGGAAAATGGATGAAGGTGCAAAAATCATTGTTCTAATCAATTTCAGAACGAGGGGTCATAAATTTAAATTACAGGGGTTGAGGTGTAGTTTAGATTGTATGAAGTTTTCTTTTAGTCAGCAAGTCGTTGATTGCTGGAACAAGTTGCCCTAGCAGGTAGTTGAGGCTGACTGTTTGAATAAATTCAAAGGTAAACTGAAATGTTTCCTGTGGGAGGAGAAAAACAAATATAATTTGTATTTTCTTATCTACTTTTTTGAAAGTGTAGTAAAATCTTGTGGTTTGTTTTCACTATATGTCGAATACTATTACGTTGACCGGCCGCGTACTACGGTGGTCCATATGTATGTGGTTTCGTTGGATCTTCGGATTAGATGCACTGCTGGTTAAGGTCCCGTGGTTAAATTCCTTGGTCAGCCGTTCCACCGTTTTATGAGTATCAGCTCGCACAAGACGGAACATTCTACGTCCACCACGACCATCGTGGAGGCGAGTAATCATCCCATTGCCGAATTCGTTAGTTGACGTGTCGATTAAACGCTTCATATGAGTCTGCTGTATCAAATTTACCGATTCTCACTGCGAGACGCGTGCCACCAACCAGGAAGGAATTGCTGATTGCTAAAACAGGAGCTGGCCTTAGTGATTCTGCTGATCAGTGAAATAAGTAATTATTAAATATTAAATTCCATTAAAGTCAGATACCATAACATGAATGTCTCTAGATCAATCAGACAGAAAAGATAATCTTTCCCAACCAGGATTGGAGTGAAATTAAAAAGTATCAGAATGCTACACTATCTGTCCCTAATCCAGCATTTGGTATGCACACAAATTCCATTATCAGTAATATAATCAACATTATTGACAAATATATCAGCTGTACACTCTTTTGCAATTTTCTTGCTTACTTACATTACTACTTCCTGCCATGGAAGAATTATAAGAAATGAAGGCGATGTATTGAATCCCCATCATATTATTAGAAAAGATTGTTAACGTCTTTATGTCTTCTACATCCAGGAAAACGAACCATTTGAGGAAATGCTTCAGAGGAACAGGAACCTAGAAATAGGTTAAGCACTACATAAGAATGGAACACCTTTCGAAAGGTCGTTCGCTGAAGCAAATGGTGAAAAATCGTATAAAAGTTAATTTAAAAAAGTAAAGTATCATTGGAAAGGTAACACTGAATCATCGTGGAATGGCAATTTATCAAAGAGTTCTTCCGCCTGTGAAGATATGAAAATAATATGAAAGACACATAAGCATCTTACAAGACATTTGATAGATGACTAGTTGAAGTAGAAGAACCAATAACCGATCCAAACGTGAAATCTGGTGTAATGCATCATTGCTCATCTCGTATAACCCATGTAAATTACAGTATTAAAGCTCCTAGTAATTTTCTTTTTGTTTTTTGAATTCTTAGAGAAATGTGAGATTTCATCCGAGATGAGTCAAACTTCTGTTTTATTGATTTGACTTTTTTGAATTTTAGTGATGCAAATTTCGATGATTATCTCATTCTTTTTTATTTTGGATGATTCTGACTGACTGTCTTGCATTATTTCAGTCAACCGGAGAGCGACAGTGACATAAATCACCGTCGACTTCAATTGGTGAGGTGCCAGAAATATCCTCACTAGGGCTATCACGCTGCCATTAGCCGCAATAGGTTATGGGAGCTGCCGAACCAACAGACCCCCATTGATAACACCCCGAGACAGTACCTTATGCGTCAACTAGCCCAGAGAACATTGGTACTGGACCTTAGATGATTAGAGACGGGTCTCCTGGGCCGATGAGTCCCATTTCCAGTTTCGAGCGAGCAGGAAGGTGCGTATCTGGCGAAAACTGCACGAAGCTATGTACCCTTCATGTGAACAAGGAACTGTTCAAGCAGGAAGGAGAGTCGGTAATTTTTTGGGGGTGTTAAACTGGCATACGTTGGGTACTTCGGTACGTCTAGAGGAATCTCTGAACGGTCCAGGTTACGAGTCCATCCTTGCAGCCATCTGCATCCCTTCATGGTCATCGTACACAGAAATAGAGCAATGGACTCCTCCAGCAGGACAATGCGCAGAGCTGTGGAGGCTAGAATATGGTTCGGAGAGCATTCCGCAGATTTTACCACCATGGATTGGTCTCCCCGTTTTCCTGGACATGAACGTGAGGAACGTCTTTCAGATGCCGTAGAATTATGGACAGAGATGCGGCAAGCATCGATGAAAATACCTGTGGAAGGCTTTCTAGACATAGTGGACCTAATGCCTCTCAGTGTGACTGCTCTTTCCGGGCGAAAGGTGGGCCTTCCGGTTACTGGGTAGGCATCCCATGATTCATGTTCGCTCAGCGTATATTGTCAGTAAATTTAGTGTGTTTTGAGGTCGATTTTCTGTTTGCGAAACTTTGAAATTTCGGGAGAAAAATCCATGCTACCATCTCCTGAGACCGACTAACTGCCACGATGTGAAAAAAGACCCATGAAATGTCCTCTCGTCATCGAGCGGATCTGTAAAGCCATAGTATGGTTTATAAACAGCTAAAATTAATTTTTAATATTTATGAATGAAATCCTATATCCTTTGTCTACTATCTACGATAGCTTTGGTGTACTCACAACAATAATCTTTGGTTTTTAAGGTTTTTGTTTTAGCTTTATTTTCGTACTTTCTGTTTCTTTTTTCGGATCCTCTACACTGTCAACCTTAAATTACATTCCAGCTGTTTTTATATCTTCCTTTATAACGTAAAATGTTTTTACATTTTTGAAATTATTTTATTTTTTACCAATTTTTATTATTTTGTGATATAATCCTATGACGTAGCCCAGTGGTCAGGAGCGTGAATGTATAGCACCCGTTCCTTGAGTAGACAGGGGTTCAAATCCCTGACTACTAAATACGATTAATTATTTTTCTTGACGAGTTACTGTATACTCACTTCGTTGTCGTGCCGGAGTATAAACAGAAAATTTATTTTGCCCTGGCATGAGTTTTATGTCAGAAATAGAGGCAATTATATTGTTGTCTTGTCGGGAACTGTGGTGGTTGATACTAGATAACGACACCAGGATCACTGGATGTACGACAATATACTATTTTTCAATGAAGTATATATCTTACGATCCTGGTGTCGTTTTCAAGTGTCAACCATCGGAATCGCCATACAAGACAACAATATAGTGTCCTCTGTTTCTAACAAAGAGTACGTACAAATAAATTACTTTTATTATACTATTCTGGTCGTGAGGTCCTTTGTGGCTATCATTAACTTTGGTCCATAATAATTTCCTTTTTCATTCTCCTTCTTTTTCCATTAATATTACAATATATATATTAGTCAATAAAAATTAAGGTTCCATTTACACGTTTAGCGAAGTCACCTATACCTTTATATTATTCTACTCAATTTATTTTGATACAAAGAATCAAAACTTATTGATGAAAAAACAAACTGACATTTCATTAATTTTATATGAAAATGTATGATATATTGGAATTAGAAATTAAACTTACCATATTTAGGAATTCCAAAGTATTGTCTTCAGCTTGCGAAAGAAGGATTACCAATATTTTATGTATGTTTAAAGAGAATCGCTTGAGAATAGTGGATCGATTATAAATGTCCATAAGTTTTTCAAGCCCTTCGTCCATTTTGAATAGCATATGTGGATATCCCTGTCTGGATAACGCTGCTGCTGTACATGAGACCATTGAGGGATCTGTAAAAGCGAAACAGCGCATATTTATTCAGGACATTCTCCTGCAGAATGTTGTACACATTCTCCAGATATGAAACGAGATGTGTAGCTGAGTGGTTAGCGCAAATGATGCAGTGGTACACGCATTTTACCACGGTTCCATCTCATATGACTGTTAATACAGAAATTGTTGTATTCTTGTGAGTGATTTGTTCATTTAATATATTCCCTTTGAATATCTAAAATATTTGGAAATGCTTAGTAAATAAAATCCAATCCAGTTCAATATAAAAGTGGAAAATTTAGAATGAAAATAAGTAAAGTATTTATAATTATTTTATTCGATTTTATTTACCTGATTTCGCTGAATACAGGATTACAATTTTGTTTTCATCAGCTATATTTCCCCGATAGACATCATTTAAAAGCTTCGGTACAGCTGAGCACTTCCACATGTCTAGGGATTCTTCAATCCCTCCACCTGTAAAATATTATTTGGTAACATTAATGCTAATAAAACTCTTCATCGCACCCATCATCAACGATTGATGATGTGTGACACACATCATCAGCCATTCTCAAATATTCCTCATTTGCATACATAATTTACGTTGGTAACAGAACCCTTCCTTTCCTATTTCCCTTTGTGGTAAATCTCTCACACGGAATTAATAAATTCCAACCAATGCTTATCTTTCTTTCCAGGTTTACACGCATCACTTTACATCAGTTCTCTTTTACAAGAAATCACCAATATATGTGTCAATCACCCGTCTATCAACACATATCAAATCAGTTACTATTTTCGTCACTCACTTCAGTACTGTAAATCACTTATTTAAATCTTATTTACTCCCTTAACATCTTAGTTACTCCGTCTTTCTGATACAGGGCAGGGTTCTCCCTTTCTCTCAAATGCTGAATAAAATGCATTTTTTCTCCTTCAAGCATTTCCTAGAATATTATCTATTTTATTATCATCTGATAAATGTAAAAATGATAAGCGTAATAGGATATGAATGTGGTAACCTACATTATTATTTTATACGCTATTACTAATTCCCTTATTTCATTTTTTATTTCTTTACCACTTTAGTATACGTACGTCATTTCATTGTCATTAACTTTATCTGCAATCTAACCCAACTTAATAACTTAATTGTACATTAAAAAAAAAAAAGATTTACTTTGAAAGACACTATCAAATAATTTCTCACAGAGTTGAGGGTATGAGTCTATGAGTTCGGGGGTCAATAAAACTGGAACACACTAGTATTCCGCTAATGGGTGGCTGCTTTCAATTCCTTTGAACACTGAGTTTCCTCTGTGACAGACAAATTTTTCACATCCGTTTAAAATCTTTTTTTGGCAGTCGGTCTCTTCTTGAGGTGCTCATTGACTGGACTCTTCTTCTTCTACGTAGATTTCTCAAGTCGCATATCTGCATACCCGTCTCATTCTCGAAGGGGCTGAATCTAGACGCACACGTTGCTCCCGACAGATATTTATCTTGGGAAATACAGCATGCGATTTCGTTGCAAGACACGCCGATCATCCGACTGATGGCCAACTCTACTTTATACTTCCGAATATGCTTCGCACACGTATGCACTCCCCCACCCCAAAAAAACAACTCTCCACCGCCTTTCCATTTTTTCAACTTCACACCCATAATATCTCATTGAAACAAAGGGTTTTCTTCTATAAATATCGATGCAAAATTAACTGTTGGGTTCATGTGCAACTTCAGCTGGGGTATCTAATATTGTCCCACGTCCATTACATAAGGATCCGATCTGATTTGTACTTCTCTTCTTTTCATTTATGTGAAGAGTTCCTTATCCCCATCATATGCCATGGATTTCTCATAATCTGTCTCTGTCAGAATAAACTATTTTTGTGGCACTATTACAGATCAATTTGTAGCTGTTGTAGGCTTCAGTACTCTTTTTATTTCTCTCTAATTTTTCCATGCCGCCTTTTTCTGCTCAAGTAATTTGGCAACTTCATTATTCATCCAACTTGGAATCCTCCTCGTGGAATATTCTTTTTATTGTTTATAAGCATTCAAGGCTTCTGTGATTAATGTTTTAAAGGTATACCAAATTCAATGATATTCGCTCTCTGTAAGATATCTTCCTGGTTAATAAGAGCCATGCAGCACCTTAAGCCGTCGTAATTTCCTTTCCTGAAGTTATAACCCATTTCTTTGCCTTTAACTACAGCTACCTCCCTCTTTATCGTCCACCGTGGAACTCCGTGATAACTTCCATCAACTGGTTTCTTTATTGTCAGCTCTATTATGTCATCCATCTGATTCATGGGTCTTGTTGTCGTTGTTATGCAGATTTTACGACATAAGGTCAACTATGGCCAATTTGTGTCTGACAGCCTTCCCATTCCTCCAATCAATTAGAGGCAAAGTGAAATCAACCATAATAAAACATTCACGCTTACCTGTCCATGCCATCTGCATGAAGATTACTCACACTCTCATTATACCTTTGCTTCCAACTATCTCACACCATACAAATTTTGTGCTAGCATGCGAAATAACTGAATCCGGGTAAGCTTAGACTACTTTTGATAAGAAGCATGACCCTGTCATCCCTTCTATATATTATACATAGCGTACTGAAACTCATCATCCCCTATCTCAGGGTGGCACAACTTTTCTGTTAGCCCTGTTATGTCAGTCACTTCTCCTAACCAGCAGTTCGAATTCACTCATTTTAATTACGACGCTTTTAACTTTACTGTATAAACAGTTGAGAGAAGCTCTCTCCTTAATCTCTAAAGAGCTTTAATAAGATCACGCGTAGCTTATGGATCATCTGTCTATGACTCCACTAGGAAAAGTTCGCTGTTACGTCTGAACACCATACAGCATAGTGTCCTTAGGATAACTCTGGGAGCCTTCAGAACATCTCCGGTTCACACCCGGTATATTAAGGCAAATGAACCCCCTTTGCATCCCAGGAGAAATTTCTTATTGTGTAATTATGCAGCAAAAATTAAAAGCATATCATCCTAATCCAGCTGACAATATCGCTTTTTTCCTCAATATGCCGAATTTTATCACAATAAGCCTAATGAAAACCGCCCCGCAGGGTTTCGAATGCAAGATCTCATGATCAGTTGAGACATTAAATTTCCGAACATATTCCATGACCTTGCCACTCCTGAACCTCCCTGGATAGAAATCACCTCTCTGCGACAATTTCTTTTTAAGATGAGGAAAATCCTCTCTGGCAAACATCAGCTTTCAACAGCTCCATAAAACTCATTCGTTGGAAAACTCAGATAAAAAACCTGTCTATGTTGATGGCTACAAAACAGATGCAGCCGTAGGTGCTGCAGCAGTTTGTTCCTACTTCTCAGTTGCTGCGTCTCTTTCTGCGAAATGCGCAATATATACTGCAGAATTATTTGCAATAAAACTAGCTCTAGGTAGAAGACACAACATCCATATAAAGCAATCTCTGATATATACAGAATCCTTAAGCGCAATCACTGCCATTCAATCTACCATTTCGCCCTCTCATCCGATTCTTAAAGAGATACGGTCTAAGTTATTTTACTGTCAAAAAGTCAACCAAAAGTTTACCTTCTGCTGGATACCTGGTAGTGTAGGTGCTCCAGGTAAAGAAAAAGCCGACTCAGGCTGTTCCAGGCAACACCCTGACTCGGGCTCTTCCAGGCAACTAAAGGTGGCCAAAACTGACTACAAATCCATCATTAAAACATGTAGGAAACAATGGTCTCACCTCTGGGAAGCCTCAAATAAATAATAAACTGCTGCAGATAAAAAAAAGAGCCAAAACTGTGGACAGCTGGTATCAGGAAAAGCGGGCGATAAGAACTAATTCTAGCTAGGCTACGCATCGGTCATTCACATCCAACTCAGCTGTATTTCCTTATGGGAGAGAATCCTCCTCAATGTTTTTTTAGCCAGTCGCAGCTAACAATAAATCACATTCTCATCGAATGTCCCCAACTTTCAGCCACCAGAAATTCCAGTTTTATCTCCCTATCCCACTTGTAGGAACCGTTAACCTTATGACTGATTCTTGACTGTTACGCAAATTTGGAGGAACTGTTTACTTATTTGAAACAGATAAATCTTTATAATAGTCTGTGATCACAATAATATGTGCAATTTGTAATAAGCAAATATTGAACAGGTACAATATGGCCCAAGAGGGCCTTGTGCCAAAAAACACAAATACAACAACAACTCTATAAACAATCAAGATTCAGTGTTCGTATACAGTGTGACACATCCCTTAAAGTTATTTAAGCTCGTTCCCCGGTATTAGCTGCCCGCTCATTTGAAACGTTTCTACCTTCAGGACATCTTGCTAATATGATCTGTTGCATTAACAAACAAGAACTCTTGAGTTATGTTCAAATTTCACTTTGACCAATAGTATCATATAGATGGTATCTATATTATCCTTGTCCCCAAAAACTGCCAGTTTCCCTGAACCTTTAAGGTATTCTCAATAATACTGGCAAAAATCCTTGCACCACATTTATTTAAATGAATTCCGTCTCTAAAAAACAGATTCCTTCTATCTACAAGTGCGGGCCAATTTGATAAAAATTCCCACCTCCAAAAGCCTTGCAGAATCCTTCAAGTCTTCAGTTAATCCACAAGGTTTACAGCATATATTCCCTCCTATTGTGTTTGGGCAGAATTGCTGACACATAGACATTGCGATCTGAATCGCGGAATTTCTTCACCATGGCCCGATTGTCTAACAATCTGTTAGAACGTATGCTTAATATCATTAGTCCTCACTTGAATAATAATATTCTCTTTACCACCCTTGAAATCTGATTGTCTGTTGGTGACATGTTTAATAGTTGATCCCGGCAGACATACCCTAGTCCACATAACCTCATTACAAAAACTCTTTCCCGTTTCCCTGACAAAGGAGTCTTCCAATAGAACTAAGTCCTTTTGATCGAGTGCGCACTTGGTGTTTCTGTTCTGGGCCGCCATCGTCAGTTCATCACTTGGTTGGTTACAAGAGTCTTGAGTTCTTCAAATGCTCCCAGTTATATTATTCTCGAGGGGGAGCAGCACCCGTTTTTTTAATGAGAAACATTAAGAAGGCATTTGTTTCTGAGCGGAGGCTTTCGACAGAACTAAATAACAAATTTTTAATTTGACAAATTAAAAATATATTCAGAAACGAATCTTGGGAGCTTTCAAGAGTGCTTTTTTGGAGGAAGATCGTGCTCGTATACTAAAATGGATGCTTACCGTGAAATTTGTCCAAATCCTTTGAACCTATAGTGAAAGTGATAGAAATGAACCCTAGAGAAACGGTAAACAGTATTTTTGGCATTTCTTAAGACCGGGGGCTCTAAAATGTACTCTCAGTTACTTCGTTGTACCCTTGCATGTATTCAGCTTGGGAAATGCCAACTGGCCGTGTTCTTTGATATCTCTATGTAGCCTTTTTGCGCACTAATGTTCTCAGAACGCACGATATCACTTGGATACTGTTTCTGTTTATCTCATCGCTGTGTTGCATCAGCTTTGTTTTGTTTTTTCTGAGTGCCGGACATACATTCGTTGTTTGTTGTGTTTATGCCTGTTGCAATTTGCAGCCAGCAGTTTCGTGAATAATATATTCATTATCTTCATGGAACTCAGTTTTGTTATTGACAAAATAAAGATCTGTTTATAAAATGATTCCGAGATGATCGATTGTCATATTTAATTATTTTTCCCAGGCAATAGGGAACTAGAACTACTGGTCCATTCACAGTAGGGTTTAATTTAAGTTTATTTTTCATTTCTACTAGTGGTTTTATCACCTTCATAGCGACATTTCAGAATTTGTTTTCAAAGTTAAGGGCTGTGTCGATGATGTTCGAACCTGATTATCAATCCCTCGGTTTGGATAGAAGTAAAAACAGAAAAAGAGGTTACTCGGGCATTTCACCCTACACCTGTATCGAATTATATTCATTCAATGGACAGATCTGAATGAATAAATTTCGCTTTTCTTCAATCGTTAGTTGTATCGCCAGTATTTCCCCAATTGAGCGTGTATGAATGGTTAAAGTTCGTGTCAATGTTCTTACGAACTTTGGACATTCTCTCATGGAGTTCCGAATTCCTTTGAAGCAAATTATTTTATTCAGTGGGATTGAGTCTGCGTTTCCCAGATTTTAACTCGAAAAATCCATTTCAGAGATGATAAAATTTTAATTATATTTCTGAACTTCAAATCTTTTGGATTTTTCCCCCTTTGGACAGTTAGTAGCGTCCAGGTAGTAGCTGTCGACTAGCACTGACTTCACGTTTGGACCGAATTCCAATATATTTTAATGATTTTTGTTTCAGCATGCACGCATTCGTTCTATACGCATTTACATTATGAAATGGGGATGTCATGAACGGGGAAAAATTGTTATGTTTGTTGCTGAATTATGGAATTTCGAGAAATGAAATGCGTCTACTGGAACAAACACGATAATGGTAGAGAATTATGTGAGGTTTCAAATCGATTATTACAATTGGGAAACATATTTTAGGTGGTAGTAATGACTTAAAAGAGATTCAGTCAGAAGAAAATTGCGTGTTTCCCTTACACAGCACGATTCTGAATTCTTTTTAAATATAAAATTATTTCTAACTTAATGAAAGTCCAATTAGAGTTAAATGTCATAACTGACTTTGTCTCGATTGTCTTGATTCTAAATCATGTACACATGTTTTTTAGTCCTGCATCTGCCATGAACTCTATTTCCCACAAATGCATTTGCGATATATTGGAAGTTAATTGACCACCTCGCAAACCCCTCATAAACCCCTACCACCAAACTCACAGCATAAGTATAAGAAGCATGACACGTGTTCATTGAGATAACATTTGTCACCTCTCTGAATTCCTTCCAGAAATACGCTGTTTTCAAAGGTGATGAAAACGGAATTTTATAATAAATTGGGCAAAAACAGATCTAACCATGTAACTGACTCTTGTAGGATCTGGACGATTACCCGTCAATTTGGAGTCGAATAATTCAATGCAGATTGGGCGTGGAATAATCCTACCTGATGCCTTCATTTATGGATTATACTAAAACGATTTTAACGTTCTTACAAATTTTAATAAGTTTGCCAACCTTATATACTCTTTCCTATAGAAACAGCGTATAATCTATTTCCAAGGAACATGACGATGACCTATTCAGAACATATACACGTGGTAGTGCCCTACCACGGTGGTCACATCCTACCTCGCCACCACTTCTCAGAAAAACTTATAAACCAGGTCGTAGGCATTTGAGGAGAGAACAGTACGATTGAGAATGCGACATTCCGCGATTTACAGAATTAACGGGCTTCCAGCACAGACTGTAAATATGGAACCACATAGGCAATCGCGCTGTACATTTCATTTCGATTCAACAATATCCATAGGTAGACAACTCGAGATGTGATCTACAAATGGAAGCTAACTGGTGTTGAAACCGTCACGAAATCCTCCAGAAAACTTCCGAAGCTCATATAAGGTGATATTCAAGCCCTAAAATGCACCGACCGCCCAGAACTCTGCTCTGTGTTGCCGCAGCACACACAAACCTTTAATGAGAAAATTGGCACACATGTCTGCATTAGTACAGTGCGGAGGAAGTTGCATGATATGGATTTCCAAAGTCGTGTACCGTCTACAAGCCACAAATATTCCCGAATAATGCCACACTCCGTGTAGCTCTGTGTAAGGTCTGCTCTTCTTGGACCGTAGATGAATTGAAGGCTGATCCTGAGTGATAAGTAACGGTACGTGGTGTACAGTCCTGATAGTCATGCCTGGCACATTCCCGCGGTACATTCCCGGTGAAGGCTAACTGCCGGATTGTGCTGAGAGATGACCCCAAATTTCGAGAATACGTTGTTTGCCATCCCCAGTATATACAACATTACGAACACCTGTCATGAGACAGCTGGCTTATGACTTGTGGGAAATCGTCAAAGCGTTAATGCTGGCATATCGTGGACGAAGGTGATATCACCATGGTTGGTTGTGTGTGTGGTGGAAAGGTGGGAAATTTCATCTTGATTAATTCCGTTTTAGACTGAATTATTAAATAAAAGTTTTTAAGTAATAATGGTATTAAAGAAAGGTGCGAAATTTTATCTTTAAGAAAGGTGGGAAATTTCATCTTGATTAATTCCGTTTTAGACTGAATTATTAAATAAAAGTTTTTAAGTAATAATGGTATTAATAATTTTTATGAAAATATTTTAAGGTGATATCACCATGGTTGGTTGTGTGTGGTGGAAAGGTGGGAAATTTCATCTTGATTAATTCCGTTTTAGACTGAATTATTAAATAAAAGTTTTTAAGTAATAATGGTATTAATAATTTTTATGAAAATATTTTATATCGAACATTGCAAAAAAACAAATGTTATCTTCAAATACAGGTTGCATTTTTAGTTCTATTTGTCTAGCAAATAGGACTACAGAGAAGTTCGATGAAGAAATGCGATATCAGTTACTGCATTTGAAGTGCATTACTGCACTTCAAACATCACTGTCACCCCGACAGTGATGTTTGAAGGAAGCAGTGTAAGGGTTTGAGGCTGTTTTTTGTGGCTTCACCTGGCACTGCTGGCTGTTTTGGGCGGAACCATGAATTATGAAATCCGACTAGATATACTAGACAAACCAAACCATAAAACCAACTATTATATTACAGTCACCCTGCAATTTCTTATATATACTCGCATTTGTGTCTGTAAATTGCTTGTGTTCACTGGTTGATTTGCTTGTTTTTCTCGACGAAACATTACAAGTTTCTTGGGGGGGGGGGGGAATCTTGCTGTCTACTCCTAAGACCAACGATTTCAGCCAGGGAATGAAAAAAATCCCATTAACGTTTCGGGGTTCATCGACGAGAATTCCAACCTCGGCCTTTTCCACCCGATGCGGGAAGGTCGGTGATGATACCCTTGTGCTATCCGCACAGAGATATTCTTGACAATTATGTGCTAAATATCTTGTAGCAGCAATTCGAGAAAAGCTCGAACTTGTATCTACAGGACAATGCTCAATGTCATAATGCTCGCATTATGAGGACTTATTTGAGAACATAAATGTCGAAAAGTCGTGGTTGATTGCACAGAACTCTGAACTCAGTCTTATAGAGGACCTTTGAGATGATCTGGATCGTTCAGTTGGTGGGGAGAAAAAAACAGCGGAACTGGTCTCCACTTTGAAGGTCAAATGGCTGATAATAACGCAGGATATTTCGGAGTAGAGGCTGTCACCAAGGCTAAAGGATCCAGTTACGTTATTACTTTTTCTATAAATAAAGGTTATTTGCAGGTACAAGTCTCTGAATAGTGATGGTAGGATAGCATATACATTCAAATATATAGCATTACAGTCAAATATTATGACCACTTATCCAATAGTGGTTATGACCTCCTGTTCCCTCCAATTACCTCCAGTGATGAAGTATGTTCAAAGAATTGCATAACATAGACCTTTATCCTGAAGAGATAGGGAGGACATCATTCCACTACATGGTACCTCATTTTGTGTATTGTTGGAAAGTATGGAGACATCATCCGTAAAAGGACACTGAACTTCTTGACAGGGCAACTAGGGGCAACTAGCATGGTGAAATCGGCAAAAGGACCACCGTACGAGGAAACACTTTGATTATGGGGGCTACAGAGCTTGGCAACCATGAACTTAGAGAGGATCTGAATGGGGTTTCTAAAGCTCGGGGAAGGGAGTTAACGGACCTGGAACAGTAAAATGAACGAATTCGAAATTTTCACTGTTAGAAAGAATTCCTGAAGTAGAAGCCATTGTTTCCAATTACGAGTTGTATTAGCGAGTTGTTGATTACTATGAAAAGTTGCCTTCGCAGGTAGGTGAGGCTGACTGCATAATTTAGAGTTCACTAAGTCTTTTCTTTCTCTCCTTTCCCTCCAGTGGATTTATCCATACCGGTCCACTGAGTTCGAATTTCTGTTTTTATTCCTTTCTCTATTTATTTCTCTGTTTCAGCAAAAGGACCACCGTACGACGAAACACTTTGATAATGGGGGCTACAGCCCCCATAATCAAATTTAAAACAGAAGTTTAGAAATGCTAATGGGGACAATTGTTATGGATGTTCTGGAATAACGTGTAATAGAGTTCTAGAAAATGAATGGATCATTCCATACATTTTCAAGAAGAGAAGTGACTGATATTTAAAATGTAGTTTTTACAATGACAGATTTGTCCATGGGTTATACATATATGTTGTTGTTATAGGGTTTTAGGAGCATCAGCGACTAAGTCTATATTGCTCCTTGTAATACTATCAGTAAATTGCGTGTAGGTCGATCTTCAGTTTACCGGACGAAAAATCCGAGTTTCCGGGAGAAAGATCCACGCTACCTTCACATGAGACTGACTAATTCAACCATGTTGTAAAACAGACCCATGAAATCCCACCCCCCGTCATCGACGGGACTCGATCTCTGTAGGACGGTGATTCTATCATCTGTGCTTCATGCCCACGACGGGCTTATACATAGACTGGAGACGAATATTGTCCCATTCTGTTGAGCATTATTTGCTGGTAAAAATTAACACAAACAGCTGTAGTCTAGGTTACGTTAAATCGACACTTTTCTACAAATCACGGCCACTTATCGAATAAAAACAGTTGTTGACATTCAGCAACTTTTGGATTTACAACGCAAATGATGCAGAGGTTTAAGAAGAATGAAACCTCCGTCGAAAAGTCCAATAAGCAAACTATTTAATCTCTGACCTGGGTGTTCAAAGTTGAATTCACACTGTTACTGGAATACCTGCTTGTAAAATAAGAGTTAAATCTAATGATGGTTAATAAGCGTGTGGATGATGCATCATATGACACTGAGGATATCTGAAATACTAAAAAATATTAACTTCGCTCTCCGGGTTGTCAGGTCAACAGACATAACGGTTTCAGCTCAGCTGTTGGCATTCACACTGTTAGAGGACACTTACAAATATAATGAAATATTTTGTAGCTGAATTAAATGCAAGAAGCGCAGAGGAAATTGGGAATTAAGGTTTCAATTTTAAGTTTAAATATCGTGAATATTAAGGTCTGAAAATAGTGTATTTAGAAATAGGGAGGTTATAAATGTATGAAGTAAATAGCATCTAAGTGTAATCAAGAAGTAGCAAGTAGTTCAATGTATGCTCTTATTTAAGTACATGATACTTTGGTGTTTCTTGGGGGGGGGGGGGATAGAATTCAGTTTCCGGTTAAAGGTAAGGTAATTGTTAAAGTTAGATAGCATACTACTGACAGAAATTCAACCTTTTGGGAGTACACCAAGTCACTTCCTGTTATTCTTGAATGTATGACAGGAAATCGTGGTCTTTCTTAAAACAAAGTATGAAGAAAGCATCAAAGATAATGAATCTTATCTTCAAAAGGGTGAATTTATCAGTACCAATGACAAGGAAACCTTGTGGAATCATCCTTGCAGTCGGTATAATTAAATGCTCTAATAAGGGGTAAGATTTGAACTTTCACTCTGATCATTATGGCTGATAAGTAGCAAATCTTATAATTTACTTATAATTTAAGCCAGATATAAGAGACAACCTAGTGTGCTTGTTCTGGATACAGAAATAGCTGTGAAGTCAGGCAAAAAGAGGAAAATTCAAGCTTCTGAGATCATTCTGTTGATAGATTCTATGAGTGCTTACATGTGGTAATAACTAGCAGGTTTAATGGCATCACTTGGAAAGTAGATTAACTTAATCTAAAAGAATTAAGTACCTGAATTGCGACTCCGAACTGAAGTTTTTTTTAGAGATATTGAACATGATAGGGAAATTAGTTGTTGATTGCCATCCCAGGCTGGATGTAAAGAGAATTCACCCTGAGAAGGTGATGAACAGCATAAAGAATTGCACTTAGGTAATTCAATTTGCTGGGGAGAAGTTAAAATGATTCCTCTTTCCTTGTTTACATTTTTATCTAGTGTAGTCTCGCTGCCATTTCATCCGGTTTGCCCTCCTAATAAAGTGTCTCCTTTTATTTCCGAGAACAGATGTGTGCTTGTGTGGATTATGGTAATTCAATTTGCTGGGGAGAAGTTAAAATGATTCCTCAATTTGCTGGGGAGAAGTTAAAATGATTCCTCAATTGCTGGGGAGAAGTTAAAATGATTCCTCTTTCCTTGTTTACCTTTTTATCTAATGTAGTCTCGCTGCCATTTCATCCGGTTTGCCCTCCTAATAAAGTGTCTCCTTTTATTTCCGAGAACAGATGTGTGCTTGTGTGGATTATGAAGTGTCATTGCGGTTATGTTGTGGTGTTATCGGTTAATGCTAAATCCAAATTTCGGGTGTAAATTTTGGATTGAGTAATCTATTTGACATATACAGTAAATACTGCCATCGACAGGTGTTCGCTTGCCCTGTGGAGATGATAAGCAAAAAGCCGTTATCAAGCATGGTGTACTTAACTCCCTTTATACCTCTAGAATTACTCATGCAAGGATTTAAGGTAAAATCATGCTTTTGTAATGTCACACGGTTCATCTGTCGAAGATTTTGTAACATACTTTAGGTAGGTTTTCCAAATACTAATTCCGTCAGTTTTAATTTAATTAATTCCATTCTATAATTGAATTATGTACAGTTTTATACCTTACCTTGAAGCATTTATTATGGATTCATGAAGAACTGAACAAAACTTGAAAATCTCCGGTAAGACAATCCCTGGCTTAAAATTTCTATATTTATAACGTTCCTATTGAAAAAAAATTGTGCTTGAGAGCTTAGATTGGTTTAAAAATTTAATTAAAACTTAACTTAGGTCACAGACTCTATGTAACAGCAAATCACAATGAGTTAGCATTTGTCCGATTTTAAAGAAAAACACGAATTTGAATTGTGCTGTGAACGCAGAAGCAAGTCCGGTTGTAAACGCAGAAGCAAGTCCGGAAAATATAAAACAAAACACTCAATATCTTACAGATGCATTCATTTTATAACGTGATGTCATTTTTTCAATAAAGAAAAGTGAGCAAACATTCCCAAGAATTTAATGAATATTCTTTATTTAACCTGTAAACAAATTGCTGCAGAATAAACACATGAAAAGAAGTCCAGCCTGCAACGTCCATTAGAAATAAGTGGTGCAATGCACAGGTGAAATAAATGGTGTCCTGCTGGTTTCATGTATAGGGAGAGGGGACAATTTACGAAGAGGACTGCATATTGATCTCACAGAACGAAGCCATACAAGGCCACACTCCATAAAAGATGCATGGCATATTTTTAGAGAAAAGACCGTGGTATTAGGACATGTCAATAATACTGATCACAGCAGTGATCAGTATTATTAGTGTCACTGTAAATTCAAAGAGTGGTGACCAGTTTCTCGGTAAGAATCTTTCAAAATTCACAAGCACGTTCTTCCTCTAAGAAGAAAGAACCACTCCAATAGTATCTTTTTTTCTTTATAGAAAGAGGTGTCTTCTGAAATCCCGGATGGTTCAATTCCCGCCACAATTAGTTGCAGACCATAAGACGTCAACTGAGCTAATAATATAAAAGGAGAGTTATAGTCATGGGCAAGGAGGGATTTGCCAAATCGTATTTCTGAGTTGATACAGGATCCCAAAGTCGGCGGTCCTCAACCCAAGTCAATTTCTGTAAGGGTAAAAAGCGATTAGATTTTATTATCTTCTCTGCTGGGCCACATTCTACCTACAAACCGATACTGCTGATGGTTATAAATTCAATTCGAGAATGCAGCTCGTTCTGATTTAAGTGAAATGTTACGTACAGCGAAACTCAAGAAGTTAGATTGATCATACTTTGGCCTAGGTGAGTGTAACGTTGTAAGGTTTAGTGCACGACAGCTTTCAGAGTTTCTAGACTTCCATTAAACACAGTGAAACGTCACTGGGAGTGACAGACTGGGAGTGCATGTGGAAGTTGAATTAGAGTGGCCTATTTTGAGAGAAAGAAATCTGAACTAAAATGGGCAGTCTCCCAGTTTTAAGAAAACAACCTTTATGTCAATGTTTATTAAGAGGCGGTTGTAACAACAGAGGCTGGATTTCTTTTTGTCTTTAATATTGTTCAGGCGAAGTGCACCTACACGGAAGGAGCGTTATTAGTTTCAGTTTTAGACCCAGAAAATAGAAAACAGCACAAAATCATTGAACAAAACTCTGCGTCCAAATATACAGTGGAAAGACGAATTTCTGTAATCAGCGCTGACATCATACATAACTTGCAACATGATTTCAGAAATCATGTTGCCCTGGACGAATATACAGACAATGAAGTTAAACCACAACTAGCCATATTTGTTCGTTTTGTAACAAATAATCTAGTCGTGAAAGAAGAACTATTACATCTGATTGCTTTGAAGGATACGACTCGAGTTTCAGAGGTAAAAGGCGCTCTTGACTTTGCGTTTGGCAAAGCTTCTGTACAGATTAGGAAGATAGTCAGAGTTGCAACTGATGGTGCCCCAGCTATGAGAGGTGTCAGTAAAGGGCTTGTGGGACCTTTAACTGTTTACCCATTTTTTTCCCGATTTTATCCCTGTCCGTTACATTATTCAGAGGGAACACCTCGCAAATAAATGTTTTAAATATGGACATGTTATGGAGATAGTTCTGAAAATTTTAACTGCATACTCAAACACCAAAACACATCGACAGTTCAAATCCTTCACGAAAGAAATAGACGACGATCAGCTTCCATAGGATGCATCGCAGTTCTTAGATATTGAAAAGGCATTTGACACTACCTAGCGTCATGGTATTCTTGAGGATCTTTGTGATCTGGGATTTAGGGGCCATTTGCCTGAAATAATTAAAAATTTCCTGCTATTGCGCAATTTTCAGGTCCGGAATAAAAACACTCTCACCTTCTCACATTCAGGAAGGAGGAGTCCCGCAGGGAACGATATTTAGTTCAATAAATTTTGCAGTTAGAGTTAGCAGCATGACACATGATATCCCAAAAATTGTTGAAACTTATATGAATGCAGACGATCTTACCATTTCTTGTCAGTCTCAAAGTGTCAATACCATTGAGCGCCAACTCCAACATGCCATGACCAAAATAGAATTGTGTACTTTAAGGAATGGTTATCGACTACCACAAAAGAAATGCACTTCCACCCACCTGAAGATACTCTGAACTCCCGTGCCTGTAAAATCTCTACGGACGGATTGAGAACGGTGGGTACAGTAGGTGCTGCTGCAGTTTTGTTTTTCCTTCATTCACTGCTACAGCCTCCTACCATTAGCCTGCACCGTCTTCACTGCTGAATTATATGCTATCAAGTTAGCATTTATTAAAATTATTGAGCTATCCATCTCACTGCCATAATTTAGAGAGATTTCCTCACTGCTGTGTCTGCCAAAAGGAAGAATTTTCAAACTTCCCTTCCTACCTTAAAATACATTCATTCCCAGTTAATTATTATTATTATTATTATTATTATTATAATTATTATTAAATCTGTTTATTGCTCTGCCAGAGAGCCACCCCCTGGACAGCTAGAAGCTAGGGGGGGTGATATTACACACAGAGGTTAAGACAGGGACATGTGCCTGGCGGTTACATGGGGCCCATGTATGCTTAACCCGACAGGTACAGAACTTAGTGTTTATTATTTTACATAATTAAAAGAATTAAATGATATTATTTTCTCAAAATTGCTATAAATTACATAAGCATGAGGGAAGTATACAAAATATAAAGAAATGAAGCAGTCCTTCACCGGTTGTTACACGTGGTATCTCTTCAATTCTTCAATCTTGAACGTAATAGTGCAGCCAGGCGTCTTTGGAGTAGTAGATTCTAAGTAAGAGAGGACCAGTGATGGCTTCACCTATCTTTAACGGGATGCATTGTGGTGGCATTTTCCTTCTGGTGGCGTCTCATAAGTGTATGTTTGCATATGTGTTCTTTAGTTTCTGACGTCTGTATGAATGCTGTTCGCAGAATCTATCCAGGTCGATGGCTAGATTGTTCATCAAATCTACCGTGTTTCCTGGGAACATGCGTCTCAATCCTTTTAGGTTGTTCAAGCTGATTGTGTGTGGGAGCCTTGGGTCCATTTGATTCCTTCCGGCAATGCGTGGAGTTTTTATTAAATCAGTGATGTCAGGGGTGTCAAGTCGTCTTGTGATTAGTCTGGCAAGTGTAAGAAGATTTGCTGCCACAATCTGTTGTTTCCATGGGATGACTTCCAGATTTATGTAGAACTGAGCCCTAGAAATGGTGTATTGGTTGCCAGTCCGCCAGTTGAGCCATTTCAGGAGCCAGTATTCCAGGCTGAGGAACTTGTTGAAGTGTGTTGTGGGAGCAGAGGACCAAATGGTTGCGGCATAGAGAGGTATAGGATAGACACACCGGACAACATATTTCTTTACCAGGTCGGCGTCATGAATTCCCGTTAGTTCCTGGCGGATCGCCCACATAGCGGAATACATTTTTGTTTTTGTGTTCAGGAGGTGAGCCTGGAATGTCATCCCATCATCCCACACTAATCCGAGATCTTTGTGCGTTTTAACTTTCTGAATGGGTGATCCATTAATAGTAAGATTAATGTCATTGCGTGACTTCTTCCAGGTGAAGGACATTTGAGCTGTCTTTGTTTGGTTAATCTGTAGTCCGATGGAAGCCAAATATTGTTGAAGGTTATGTATGGTTTTATTTGCCTGCAAGGTAGTGCTACGAACCTGAGTTTGGTCAGAGGATGTAATATAAAGTTTCAGGTCATCGGCGTATGATTGGAAGTCAGTTTGGGATGCAAGGAAGGGCTCCAGCGCTGTGGCAAATAGGGTTGGCGATAGGACTCCCCCTTGCGGGACACCCCTATTAGTAATGCAAGTTGTCTGAAATCTGCGATGTGATATGATGAGACGTCTATGCTCCAGGATTGATTTAATGATACGGAGAATCCTTCCAGTGATGCTAAAGTACTGCTAGAGAATAGTGATTAGAGCTGTTATATCTATTTTGTCATAGGCCGCTTTTATGTCAAAGAAAATAACATCAAGCTGTGTCCTGTTGTTGAGGGCTTTCTGGATTCTGGTAAGGGTGTCTAGGAGGTTGCTGTTAGTAGATCTCCCCTTAATCACAGTGTGGAGGTACGGAGGCCTGTGATTGAAACAGTGGTCTGCAATGGTGGGCTGGATTGCTTTTTCAAATATCTTTAGGAACCCACAGCCGATGGCAATCGGCCTGAAATCTTGAGACCGCTTGGGGTCCCTGCATTTAGAGACTGGCCGCACAAAGTATGTGTTCCAGATATTTGGAATCTCCCCACTTTCTAAGATTTTGTTAAAAATATGGACTAGTGGGTCTATAATATATGTACTGCAGATTTTGATTAGAAACAGAGGAAACGGGTCGGGACCCACAACAGCTTTCAGTGGAAGTTTTTTGATGACCACCATCAGATGGTTCCGGGTTATGGTTATGAGTGATATTTGAGGTTTGAAGAGAGGGCCAAAAAGTGTAACAGGGGGTGGAACATGTGACTGGTGGGTCTGTTGAAAAGTAAGCTCAGTCCATTCTTTAAATATTTCTTCCTTCATATTGATTTGCTTATGGCTCTGTTTCTGGAGTCTTTTAGATCTTTTCAGCTTATCCAGGGCAAACTGGTTGCAGACAAGTCGTTTTTGTCTTAAGAAGAGAGCCCTTGCCTTTTTATAGGCGCTGAAGTTTTCGGTGTCAGCTGATTTTCTCCATCGTCTGTAAGCCTTCTGTTTCTGGAGAAAAGTTTGTTTGATTGTTTGATTAAACCATACAGAGGTTCTGGAGGTGATGCGTATTTCTTTTGCAGCTCCCTCTTTGGCTATTCCATAAAGCTCTTCGGCTAGGTGGCTTAAGGCTACATCAGGAGGGACAGTGAATAGGTGTGTCCAGTTGAATTCTCTGAGACGTCTGAGGATGATTTCTGGTTTCAGGAATTTAGTAGAAAAGGTGAGTTCTCTCTCAGGTTGGTTTTCTTTTCTTGGCAAGTGATGATTGTGATTTTTTTGTAAGGCGATTTCACATGTGATAGGATTGTGGTCAGAGTAGAATTTAAAAGAATTTAAGATTTAAGAATTTAAAATTCATTGATTTACACACACAAACACACAAATTTTATGTACAATTGCAAGATAAATATACAATTTTATGTCCATTCTCAATATATCTATCATAAAGGTGTACATGCCTGTGTGTATATTTCGGTATCGAGATGGCCCCCTATGTAGATGCACAGCTACACCTTATCCTCTGTGATCGTACAGAAACTCTGTATAACGAGCCTGAAAAAATGCGAGTATTTTTGGTGTAGAAAAAAGCGTAGTGAGTTCTCTTGTTATCATCTGTATGTCTTATTTTTGCACAGTTCCCACACCCACCGGAGGTAGAGCAATACCGATACGTGTCAGCAATCCCGCTCCCAGGTTGCCCATACTTTGGAGCCGGCAAAAAAATAAAAAATAAACAAAAAAAAAAAAAAAATGAATCATGTGGGATCGTTTTTTTTCTTTTCCTTTCCCTTTTTTTAAGTTCCCTGAGCAGCTAAGGCCCTCATTTGAAGCCGCTTTTTAAAGACATTAAAAGCGAAGTCTTGCAAGGCTCTGAAATTGCCAGAATGTTTAACCAGAACACTGACATTCTCTTCCGATAATTCTGGAACCAGACTCGATAGTGTGTGTGCCTCAATTGTACATACTCTAGGCAATGCAGGGACATGTTCCCAAGTCTAAAAACGAAGACAAGTACAAAACGGGTGCGGCTCTGAACCATTCCCGAAATACTTAGCCCTCAAGGAGCCATGCCCCGTTAACAACTAGGAGCTATAAATTTTATGCGCAAACCATGAATTTATACCTGGAGATGCTACGTAATCAGCTTGTTTTATGTATCGCTTTGTGCTTAGGCAATATTGATTCTCGTCCCATCTTTGTTGCCATATTGCTGCAAGCTCTGTCTAAATTATAACCCTGTTTTATATCGTTTACATGGTCAGATGTTATGTCATGCCCAGTAATCGATAGTTCCTTCTTTAATTTGTACAGCATTTCACATGTAATGCATAGATCTAACGTCATCACTCCTCCTAAGACTTGTAGGGCGTCGTTTGAAGTGGTTCTAGCAATATTAAGTATCGTCAGTAATACGGATCTCTGCAAATAAATTAACTTAGTTTTTATCGTTTTGTTGCCAGACACTAGCTGCATAGGATACCACAGGCAGGACAATTGTTTTATAGTATAATAATAAAGTTTTCTTAGTCTGGCCAGTTTCCTGCAACTTGTCCAATCAATCAATCAGTTTCTACTGGATCCCTAGTCATTTTGGCATTCCAGGAAATGAAAGTGCTGGCTTCGCAGTTAAATATCCTCAACCCTCTCTCTCGAAACATCCTCTGGTTATAAGCCTATCATTCTCAAAGGAAACAACGACAACTGGTCACAGATCTGAAAAAGTAAACCAACAATAAACTTTACCAGATAAAACAAGTTCCGAAGCTGTGGCTCTCTAGCATCCGATCAAACGGAATTGAGGAAGTGGTATTGGCAAGACTCAGAATTGGACACACTCACCATACACATCTCTTCCTACTATTGGGAGAAATCCACCTCAGTGGCCATCCTGTCTAGCGAAAATTACGGTCCGTCATTTTCTGGTTGATTGACCTTTATATTCAACCATCTGCTCTAACACTTTGAAATCTATCTCCACCTTGAACAACTCTCATGATTTATCTCACGACATAGGAAATGAAGGAAACATATAATAAAATATATTGTGTTGTAGAGGAGAATATATTTTTAATTTAACATCTATAATTATATGTTGCCTATAAAAAAGACAATGAATAGACATTATTTGGTCTCAGTAATCCGTGTGTCATTACGTCCTACACCAACAACAACATTGGTAATGTATAAAGGTATTAGTGTTATGCTGAATTGGAAATTTCACTACCTCTCAAGACCTAAGAAGAAAATTGTTTCATACTTTAAAATAAGCTGTCAAAACATCTATTCACATGCAAAGAAGAAAGTTTATAGAGATGGTATATTGGACTTCTATATGAGATTCCTACGGAAATAGTTCTCTTTGTTAACTTAGTGGTTAAAATCGTTCTTTTTTTGAAATCGTATAGAAAACTTTCGAATGCCACTAGACTGGAAAAGGTTCTATGAGAAGAAGTAGAAAACATGTGCTCTAGAAGAAAACAAAATATTTTTTCCATCAATCAGTTCCAACTGGCAAAAGATAACTCCATCGTAGCAAGTCAATTTTTTATTCAGAGTACAAAATTCATTACTAGAGAAGAATTAAAGTTGCGCAAATTAAGCTGGGAATTTAGAGCGATCCTTGTTCTTCTAGGTCTACTGTCTGAGAAATTATCTAAGGTGAATAACAATTTTTTGTTCATTTATTATTAGAAATTTTAAGTACAGATTACAAAACCAACACAGAAACAACAGAACACGTATTTAGAGATAAACTGATGCTACACAATTTATATTATTAAAGAACTTGAAATTATATATATATATATATATATATATATACATTATTTTATATATTCTATTTGTACAAATAGGGATAAAATATATATCTTAAAGTAGCATTAGTAGCTTATCAATGGTTTCCTCGACTGAGTAACACTGATAGTAAATATTTTTATCAGAATTCCATTAATCGAGTACAAATGAACAAACTGTTATACTTAAAAGTTACTTATAATTCTTCTTTTTCTTCTGAGACGGCGTGCTGTTCTTGTGGCTTTGCTGAATTTCATTTGTAAAACAGTTTTTAATTTGAAGTACACAATTTCCAGTAAAAGAGTAACGATCGAAATGGCCCATCCAATTAATAATAATATTGTGGTCATTCTCAGATTATTCATATTTAAGGGCTGAGGACGTTTGCTGTTATCCTGGCCATGAGACATTTCTGCCCTTCCTTTTATCATAAACTTGAACAGTGTAAGCTCTTTGAGTCTCTGTGTTAGTCCAAATTCATAAAAATTCATTAACCTGGATAAAGAAATTGAATGTTTAAAAATAGAATGCTTTCACGTAATCAAACTTCAATATTTTCTTACATAGCAAATACTCCACAAATGATGTTTGTGGACCAATCAGGTACGGGACATGATATTGCCAAGTTATAATGTCTTTGTGTGTGCACGATGTAAGCAGTGTGAGGAAATCAGACAACAACTCAGCCTATATGAGAGCTTGAAGGACAGGGTGGATGTCCTCGATGGTTCTAAATTGAGGGCCCATCAACGGCAGAGCTTGCACTTGAACCACACGCAACAGAGCGGCAATCCCCAAGGCGGAATGCGGTAGTCTCACAGGAACTAGTTGTGGTCGGTTACTCTATTGTCAGGGAAACAGGAAACATGCTTTGTAAAAAGGATAGGTGGAATAGGACCAGTGTATGTCTGCCAGGGGCAAATGTTGATGACGTTGTAGAGCAGATAACATCTTTTAAGGGCGCAAAGGGTGATACTGTTGTATAGGTTGGCACTAAAGATATTAAGAGTAGGAGATCGGCGGAATTACTTAACAAGTACAGTTCACTGATGAAAAAAGCCGTGAATTAGGGTTGAATTTGCAAATGTCTGCAATTCTGCCCAGACACGATAGGAGGGAGTATATTTTGAGAGCCTTGTCGATGAATTCGACCCTGAAAACATTGTGTAAGGCTCAAGGGGTAGAATTTTTTTCAGCCTGGTCTGTACTTGTTAACAAGAGAGACTGCTTCTACCGGGACAGGATACACTTATATAGAAAGGGTGCAAGAATATTTGCCGATGCTATCGAGGCAGTGTTCAGTGGTATGCTATCGAGACAGTGTTAAGTGGGTCGGAAAACTGCTATCTTGGGGGGATACACGGACTAACAGATTAACAGTAGCCACTGGCAGAGGTGAGAGTGCTTCTTACACTGCTTCTATTGAAGACGCAATATAGCCTCAGATGCAGATGCGCCATTAAACCACTAATGAAAGAAACAATCTTCTATTGGAACGAGCAACAGCCTGGAAAATAAGATGCAGGGGATTTCGGAGACTGCTGGGAGTCATTGCGGTACAAGGAAAGACAAAGGTTGTGTTAAGGTAGCTAATAATAGGAAAAGGTACATGTATACTTGCATGTACACCAATGCTAGGAGTTTGGTAAATAAATTTGAGGAATTTGAGGTATTGCTCAAAACGCCAAAGACAGATATTGTTTGGATATCAGAGACGTAGTGTCACGCAGCTATTATGAATGCAAAATTGAAATTTGGAGAGTTCAATGTGTACAGAATGAATAGCCGGGATAGAAAGGAATGAGGGGTTATGCTATAAATTAATAAACACATAAAATCCAAAGAAGTGAAGCCAGTCGACATCGCTGGACACTGCAGTGTCGAGTCAGTTTGGTGTGACATAAGCACTGGGAGATCAAAATTGAGGGTAGGGTTGTGTTATAGGCCTAATTACTCTGATGAGTATAATAAGGAACTGTACAGGGAAATAGAGTGGGCCAGTAAATCAGAGAGTCTTATAATGGGGGATTTTAATTTCGCAGATATTGACTGGAATTTGTGGGTTGCTCACTGAATCACACACTAGCAAGGGTTTTGTCGATTTATTGGATGATTGTTTTCTGCAGCAGGATGTTCGAGAGTCAACCAGAGAACTTAATACTCTTGATCTGATTATGAAGTAGTGATTCTTCATGCATTAAGAATCTGCAGATAAATGAACCACTAGGTGGCAGTGATTACAGTGTGCTGAAGTGGGATTTACTCAAAGAGGTAACTACCATCAGGTGTAAAGGGAAGGGCTTTTGCTTTCTTAATGATGACTACAGTTGTCTGAGACAGTATTTCAATTCTATACGGTGGGACCAACTAATGATGTTACCACAGGAAATTCAAAATGGGAAGCATTCAAAGAACTTATCTTGGAAGCTACTAGGCTTTACATACCAATTAATAAATATTGTTCAAAATTTGGGCCTAAATGGATATCAGAAGAACTAATTAGACATGTGACAGAGAAGAAAAATGCATGGATACATATAAATTAATGGATGACATGGAAGCATATGATAGATATACGCTTGTCTGACACCAAGTCACAAAGGAGCTTAGACACGCGAAGGAAGATTTGAGAAATTTTTGGCAAAGAATGCAGAAAAAAACAGTAAAGAGTTCTTTACCTATGTAAACTCTAGAAGGAAGGAGATGAATCAGAATGGCCCACTGGATATCGATGGTTCAACTATTGATGATCCTGGTCAGGTGGCTAAGAAACTAAATGAGTATTTTGCATCGGTATTCACACATGAGGAGTTATTCAGGGAGGGAATGCCAGAGATGGACTAAATTCTGGCAGTGAGCTAGATGATTTTGTGATAACTGAGAGGATAGTGGACGAGAAATTGTTGAAGATAAACAATAAGAAAGGCATCTGCGGTGGATGGGATCTGTCCAGTTAGATTCAGTTATATTAAAGGAGGCAGCAAAGGAAGTAAGCAAACCCTTAACCATAATTAAGAGAGCTGCCTTGGACCCATGGACTACAGATTATTATTATTATTATAATAATAAGATTCTTTATTAACATAAATTTTATATACTAGTGATTCCTTACACAGAAAGCCAGAGGAATCTTACAATTAGTTGTTCATACAAGTGATTTTGATTTATAAAAAAAAAAAATAATAATAATAATAATAAAAAATAAATAAAATAATAATAATAATTAATAGATCAAAGCAAAGATAATAGTCAAAATGTGAAAATGAATGAAGTAGTAATTACAGCGAAAAAGGAATACAAATTGAGCAGAAACAAATTACATAAGTTAACTAAAATCGGCACTTACACAAATGTCCTTTACAAACAGCAAGATAGGACAAGATGCCATCTCGGTATGCCTTGTCTATCATCCACAGTTCGATGTTGAGCGAGTTGAGAGTGTCCAGAGTCACATTAGGGAAGTGTCTCTTGAACTTCTGTAACCGCTGGAGCCTTGAGCATAAGGAGGGAGTACTACGGAGATGTCTGCCTGGCCAACGCCAACCAACCGTGTTCCAGATGTTGATTTGATCCTGCTTAGCTGAGCACAGATGAAGGAATGACTTTATTTTTAGCACATGGGCTCTGTGGACTATGGGCGTATATTGCAGTTTGCAGCAGAGAGTAGATTTAGATGTTGTGTAGTTCTGGTGCGACCACAAGTTGGCCCACTTCAGCACCCAGAATTCGAGGCCCCATAGTTTCCTGAGGCTGGTGGGTGGTGCCACCGACCAAACTTCCACGGCATAAGAGAGTACACTACAGAAGTAAGTTGCAAGGTACTTCTTGATTATTTTCTTATTGTGCGTTTTGCACAGGTCAATTTTCATTCCCCAGAACGCTCTTAGGGCTTTGGAATACTGTGCTTGGATTTGTTTTTTATAGGTGAGGTTGGCACACTGTCTGTGGGAGTCAGGACATTTTCTGCCAATTCCGGAAGTAGAGAAGATGCAGTATCAGTAGAAGTGATCCGACGTGGCGTAAAGATGAGATAGTTTGACTTCTCTGGATTGACTGACAGGCCAAAAAATTTAGCACACTTATAGAATGTATTTAGGTAGCTGTTTAATGATTCAGAGGCGGTTTGTCTTTCTTGTGAAGGACCAACATTGCGTTTGCATGGCAAGTAGCAAACAATATCATCAGCATACGATAGGAACGCTGGAATTTGATCCATTAGTGGAACGAATATTGCTGCAAATAACAAGGCTGAGAGACAACTACCTTGTGGGATCCCTACTTCGACGCTTTTAGTGACTTTAACGCCATCGCCTTTGAAGTGAAGCATTCTCCTAGATAGCAAATTATTGAGGATCTCGAGCATATTTCCGGATATCCCGTAGAATCTCTCAAGTAAGGCAAGAAGGGGTGTTATTTGGACTGAGTCGAAAGCAGATTTCATGTCCAGAAAAATGGTGTGAAGATCTTCGTTGTCATTCCAGGCCTGAAGTATTTTCTGTGATAATGACTGTTGGCAGGTTACCGTAGATCTATAAGGCATGGCATAATGGGTGTGTTCTCGCCTATGCGCAAAGATTGCGAGTGCTACATCATTATAGATTCACTTCTCGAGGCATTTCAGGAAGGGAGAGGCACTTGATATTGGTCTGAAGTCAGCCGGTCTTTTCGCATGAGGCTTTTCCTTTAGGGAAAAACAAGCAGCCCATGCCTCTTACAAGAAGTCGCCTTCACAAGAGTCATACGCCAGATTTTCCAAGGCAAGGATGGATTTCCAGAAGAGGAAACAATTTTCTATTGACAATTTCATGAACGGCCGACTATCCAGGGAAAAACGTGTGTGGCCCACTAGCCATACTTATTATTATTATTAATATCCATATGATGCAAGGAAGCCTGAGGCTTATGCTGCACCAGGAAAAAAAAGGTTCCGGAGTAACCCTGAGAGAGAGAGAGAGAGAGAGAGAGAGAGAGAGAGAGAGAGAGAGAGAGAGAGAGAGAGAGAGTCAAAAGTAGAAGGGAATCACCAAGAAAGAGAAGAATGATGATATCCAGCTCAGGAACCTGGGTGTGCCAAGCCCATACTCACCAGATGTGAGCCCCCGGGGTTATGTGCAAATGTGACCTTAATTCAGAAAGTAGGATCAAAGGGCGACACATTTAATTATAGGCCTGTTAGTTTAACTTCAGTTCCAGGGAAATTAATAGAGGCACTGGTTAAAAAAGCACTGCAGGATCATCTAGACAAGACTTCATTTATCGCTCGAACACAGCATGGGTTATTTAAGGGGAAGTCTTGTGTGACCAATTTGACTGGGTATTATGATATGGTCAGAAAGGAACTTCATGCAGGGAATAATTTTTATACAATATATTTGGATCCTAGGAAGGCTTTTGATACTTTTGTACATGGAAAACTGGTGCACAAATTGGAGTAGTGCAGCATTGGAGGCAAATTGCTGCTATGGATAAAGTGATGGTTGAGTGGGCAAAGAGAGAGTGGAAATTAATGAGCGCTGCCCTTCGTGAACTAATTTTATTTGTGGAGTCCCTCAGAGTTAAGTGCTGGGTCCAAAATTGTTTTCTGTATTTATAAATAATACTGATGGTCGTATATCAGGCTTAATGACAGTACGCTGCTCCAACAGGATCTAGAAAAGTTGAGCAGATGGACTGAGAGGTGGCAAATGAAGTTTAACTTTCATAAATGTAAAGTACTTCATATGGGAAGCTGTAACCCCAGAGTAACGTATGAATTCTGTGGTACTACACGGACAGTAGTTGAGAATGAAAAGTAAAAGTAGCTGGGGTTAATTGTGAAGACATATACGAAATTTATTTGAGCAGTGCAGACGGTTTGCAAAAGTAGCTCATGGTGTTTTGTTAATGATAGACAGGAATTTTTCTAGCAGAGATAAGGAGGTGATTATCCCCTTATATAAGGCAATAGTCAGGCCATTTGTACTCAAGGTGTACAGGTCTGGAGGCCTCCTTTTAGGAAGGATGTAGAGCTGTTGGAACGAGTATAGAGAAGGGCAACAAGGTTATGAATGGAACGAAGGGTTTCTCTTACGAAGAAAGGCTTAAATTTTGCAAATTACAGTGTCTGGAGAATAGGCACATGTGAGGTGATCTGATTCAGGTGCATAAAGCCTTCAAGGGTTTGAACATTCTTATAATTGATGGGTTTCTTCCTCTTGTTCAGAATAATCACCTGAGAGGGCATAAATTCAAATTGAGGAAAGACAGATGTAGGATAGATATGCGGAAGTTTGCCTTTAGCCAGAGGCTATTTGATTGATCGAACAGACTTCCATCTTTCGTTGAGTAAATTGATAACGTAAATAAAAATAAGGTTGAGGTGGACAGGTATTTGGAACGAACGGTGGGTGAAATCGAGCGGGTTTTTTTTTGTTTTTTTTTGGCTGATGCTGCGTAAGCTTGCTTTCTTGGATCGTATACCTCTACTAATACTAATTTTGCAGTAGCCTCGGTTTGTGCATTGCTCTGTTCAAATGTTCAATACCAAGTTGATCGAAAATGTACAAAGAAAACCAATGTTTGTGGTAAGTGAAGTCGAGGGAGTGTACGAAGAAAAAAATTTGTAAAATAATAAGAGGAGTTTACCTTAGTATATACGTAGAACATTTCCGCATACGGAAGTGTTCTACGTACTATATTCAGGTAAACTCCTCTTATTAATTTACAAATATTTATATCAACGTAGAACGTATTGAGTATTACAGCTCTGATTCATACTATCTAAAGAAAAAATTAAAGAAAAAAGTAAGTCGTAAATATTAAGAAGTTTGATGACTGTGTGAAAAAGTAAGCCATACCGTTTCTTTATAACACCACAGATATCCATGAGCTGCTAGAAGGATTTACCCTCTTCCTTCAAATAGTGGAAACCATCAATCTGGACTCTTCGTTTAAATTTTTACTCTATCTTTGAAAAGAGGAACACTGCTCGTCTTTGGACCTTTCTCAAAAAGCTCCATGTAATTTTTTTCAAGTATCTATAAAAAACATTCGAAAGTTTAGCCGCACAGTATTCTTACAGTGGAATTTGTTTTAAATGAATTCTGACCTCTCTGTTCCTACAAGCATTGTTTGATAAATCATTGACAGGAAAACACGTGATCGCCTTCGTCCTGTCTTAATATGGAGGATTTCTGATTTCGTGAATCGTTCCCCCTCATTCGTTTACTTTGCCTGTAGAATAGATACAGATGGGATGATCTAGTTAACTGAGAATGGTAATATTCGAAGGAGAAAAGGGTCTGGCATCATTTTCCAGGAATAACTGGGTCTTTTGTGAAACATAGTGATGAAATTCTTCCACCATGTATCAGAGTTTTTAGATATCCAGCATGCCTTCGCTTTCTTCAAGCACAATAATGAACTCTTCTAAACAAAGAATCAAATGGAACAGTTTTTAAATTGAGAATAGTTCCAAACTGTTTCGATTCCCGAGATATCTAAACTTGCTGCTTATCAGGCATGTAGGAAGAGTTATTCTATGGAGGCAAATCTCGAGTTCGAGAGACACCTTTCAGAGCTACATGAAACTTTCTGTACGAACTGGACCAAATGTCTGTACCAAATAGAGTCTTCAACACTGCCATTAATGTCCAATTTTAAATGTTACTGACTCTCATGGATACCTAGTTCGGTCTAAAATCTACTTTCATGAATTCTCAATTTCAGAAATGTCAGCTTCATCTATATATTTGAATATTTTACTGTTGTAATGTAGTTACAAACTAAATGATGATCTCATTGACGAGTTATTGTACAAACTTAAAGAGATTAACAACTATATTAATAATCAATAAATTTTCTTACATAATTGAGAAGTGCTCAAGACATGGATGAGCTTTAGGGAGCATATAACCCGCACTATTCATATAGAAACTGTCTTTTGATATGAAAAACTTATCAAATCCATTTAAAAACGCGATGGTTGTTAAACGACCATGCCTGGAAATTATACAGAAATTTTCGTTCAAAACCTTTGCAATACCATGTTTAGGTGAAAAAAGAATTAGCGAAGGATCTCTTTCAATTTGTTTCTTAAGGTCGTAAAGAACGCCACTGGTGGAGTCCTAATAGAAAATAAAAGCAATCATGGGATCATCAGAGTCAAAATGAAATTACAAATTATTTTTATTTTCATTAATTAGTTTAAATGAAAACATTTCTTATTACACAACGTTTTTTTTAAAGATAACTTCGTGTTTTTTGCTAAAGGCAACTAGGGATACATAGCGTTGCTTGGTTCTATAGGGGTGGGGGCTTTTATATATTCCTTCTTTGCTCTATATTTCTATTTTATTTATTATTAACCTCCCTTATTTTAAAAATCTCCTTTCTCATTTATTATTATTTATATTCTTACTATACCCCACTTTGCATCTGACTTGTTATCTCACAGAAGAGACTGGCTCTAGGGAATAGCAGCGGTTATGTCCCCCTCTTGGTTTGTTCATGCTGGGTATTAGAATGACAAACACAGTTTCTCTACAATATATACAATTAGTTCATTATACGTATTTTACAAAGAAAAAAAAAGAAATCTAGCAAATCATTACATATTATTCACTTGGTATTTGTACATGGCGTGGGTTACGATGCTGGTTATTAGGCCTTCCTATACTCCAACTTCTTCTTGCCATTACTCCAGTAACACTCTCTTGCGTTTATATATTTTTTCAATTAAAGTTCATTAAAGCAATCACATTTATTTCTACAGTTATTACACATATCTTTCCTTTAATCCTTCGCTGATACAATTCTCTTCTTCTTAAGCTAACTGTTTGACAGATAAGTTTCTCTAAACCAGTCTCACCTTAACATTAATAAAGCTAACATTTAAATTTTAATGGTTCTGTCTCACCTTTGAATTTTTAAGGAAATTCTCGGCTATCTGCAGTTAGCAGTGCCACTCCTCTACTTATGGGACGTTATACATGTCAGCTCTATTGATTAACCCTTCCAAAATGTTGTTATTCTACATTCATTAAAGTTAGGCAGATGAAACGTAACTATGAAGTACCCTTTTATTAACCAATCCTTATGATATTTCTGCACTTATCTACAGGATACGTATTGAATTAACTACATGTATCCCAAAAGAATCCCCTTTAACCATAATCTATCTTTAGCTACACTCCATTGAATTACCTTATGGTACATAGGCCATTAAACACTTCTGGTGAGCTGAATTCTTCAGCTAATACAAGGATTGGTCTTTGACCTTCTGCTCTGCATCCCAATTCACCATCAGTCTGAGAATACCCTTCTTCAGCTCCGGAACTGCTAACATTTGTCAGGGATACTATTCGCATCGCCGAACATTTCTCTGTAGCCTGGTGGTCGGTCCGGTGTTCTTCCATGAACATTATCTCTCACCATCTTTAGAGTAACCTAAACTATGCTTTACTTAAATTTTCAAAACTTAGTTATCTCACCATATCTGGTTCTCCTGATGGATCACTTCCTGGGACTGTTTTCCGAGCCTACCTTTCTAAAAAAATTTTCATCACCTCCTCTCTCGCGTGATCTTCCCTTTTTATTCCTCGAAATTTCATACCTGCCTTCCTTTTCTCGACCAATCATTTATATCTCCCCATTATCAACTCCATTCCCATTTGCCTATTGCACATCACATTGCCTCGAACCATGACAGGAAGGTCGAGCTCCTTCCGGTGCAGAGAGGACTTCCAGTTTCCTGAAATTTCTCGAACTTTCTTTGTACATCCAGAAGCTCAGAAGTTTTCCAGGACCAGCAAGAAAACATCTGTTTCCATTTACGTGATTCGTATAGCCTTGTTATAATATGACAACTCTCCTCTCTGTTTAGGATAAACAAGAACCGCTTCCAACTGGTACCCGTATTGTAGTTTCTCGAGCAATCCGTCCCTTATCATGCTATCAATTGACCCCCACTGTTCCATCTCGCTACCTTTCCTTGCTCTTTCGGGTAGTGTGCGCTGATCCTATATCTCTTTCTAATGTTTATTTTCATGGTATATTTGCTCTTACATTAAATATAGCCTCCACTTAATTTAATTCCACTCCCGCGACACCCACTATCTTACACAATATTTGTGATTTATAATCTGTATTACTGTAACAGAAGCTTCGCCTATAATTAATCTGCAAGTTTGGGGAATAGCAACCCCGTCATTGTTATAATAAAAATTATATATTTCTCTTTCTTTGATTTCTAAGATATTGTATCTTACAGTTCTTTGTGCAATGGGTGCTTTCTGTGGTTAGCTTGCTTCTTTTATTGGATGGAAAATTCGAGTTTTCATTTGAAAATTGCGCCCCCTTGCTAGACAGCATTTAACTCAAGTAGGTTACAGAAAATCAAATAATTTTCCTGTCATAACGGGAATTCAAATTTAGCAATTTCTGCATGGAGTGAAATTGCCACTGCTCTATCCGAAAAGGTATTATCCCATGTGCTTGAATGCCGAAATAATAACCTGTAATGAGTATAATGAAATATGACTAGTAAATGTAATCCCTCTTAATATACACTGAGTGATCATTGAATTATGGCCACCTTCGTAATACTTCGTATCTCCTCCTTTTGCGCTTAGTAAACCGACGTCGCATTGTCCGACGTCGCATTGATTCAACAAGATGTCGGAAGCGTTCTGGAGGTATGGCCACCAAACTGTTTGTAATGCGGTCATCAATGCAGGTATTGAGGTGATTGGTGTATCCAGATTTGCCTCCCCATAGTGTTCCACAATTGCTCTATGGCGTTGACATCGGCGGGGTTCGAAGGCCAATCGATATGCTGGATGTCAGAACTGTGGTCCTCAAGCCATTCCTGCACAACAAGTGCCCGATGGCCAGGTGCATTGTCTTCTAGGAAGACACCATCGCCATTGGGTAAAAAGTGTAACATAGCGGGGTGTACACTGACAGCAAGCAGTTGATGGGAGCGGAGACTACTGATACGTTGTTCCACATGCACCAGGGGTCCAAGATCATGCCATGCCCCACACAATACAACCATCTGTACCGGCCTGAACGTTTCATACCATGCATGACGGATGAAGAGTCACATGTTGTTGACGCCAAATCCTACACGACCATCGAAAGAGTGGTGTAAATTACGTCAATCATGCGACCAGCACACCTGCTTCCAGTCTTCTAACGTCCAACGTGCTTGATCTTTGCACCAGACGAGTCTTTCACACCGATGAACCTTGGTTAGGAGAGGATGCCATAGGAGTTGTCTTCTGGTATACTCCATACATGTAAGCGTGCAACGCATGGTCCTCCCAGATATTCTTCCAGATTTGCGCATGTAGTGCTGCGCCTGTTCGCCTGTACGAGTCGTCGGACCCGGCGCTTACCTCTAACATCAGATTTTCGATGACCATTGCAGTTTTGCCATCGGGTCGCTGTTTGACCATTTTGAAGCCAGTCTTGGTGCTCGTTAATGCAGCGGTCTCGAACACCCCAACAGTTCAGCAGTTCGGGAAATCGATCACCAGCTCGTCAAGCATCCATAATCTGTCCTTTATCAAAGTCTTATAAATAATTCCTTTTACCCATCACGCTAGGAATTTTACTACCTTCTGAACCACTTACACCTTATCAATGCTACGTAGGTGGACTAACCGAGAATTCAGTTTTCGTAGGGGTGGTCATAATTCAGTGAACGCTCAGTGTATACTGACTTGTTACTTTCGTAGATACATCTATCTAACAGCGAGTACGTTCGCATTTAACCCTCCGAAAAGCTGGATTCTTTGGGACATGGACACAGCGAGATGTTTAAACCAATGCACAACTGTGCTGGCCCATTTTGATTCAATTATTGAATTGTTTCTGATTTCTTACACCGACAAATTCTCGTACGTATCCCTAAAATCAGTTCTGTTAAATTCTGGCTTAGCGACATGGCACATTAATCTGGAAGATGCACCCATTCGCAGTTGGAGAGACTTAACTAAAAAGGCTTCCTATCCTCGGAAACTATATCCACATTATCAGTGGCATCTAAATTTTTCTGCTTTATATCAACAGATCCAATGTACAATATACTTTCCACCACCACTTTCTTGCCCCTTTGCCACCTGGCAGGAAAGATCCATACACTCATGTAGCTTTCGCCATATTTCTTTACTCCTATCAGTCTGGAACCGATGGAACCGGAAGTTGTTGGATCAAGCAATTTTTTTCAATCCTCGGTTGACTGATATTTGTATTTCTGAGCCGAATGTAAACTGATATCTTTTTTTTTTTTAGCTGACAGTAGTGGAACTAGATTAGGTATGTTGGCTGCAATATACCATCCGTGACAAGGTAGGACGAGTTGTGGTTTCAGAAATGTCTCTGTGGTTACGACTGTTGTTCTAGTTAGTTATATGAATCCCTGTAGCCTTTCTCTTACTCTGCACGTCAATTAGTTTCCGGCGTCCTCTCGCATGAACGATCTGTTTCCGACCACTGGATCGCCGATGGTTGGACATTGTACAATAGACTTGTGATTGTAACATGGTTTCCGCAGTTTCCTAAGATCCACATTAAGTACTCTATAATGTTGTACAACTTTACATAACTAGTTAGTGTGTTATGTGAGTAATTTGTTATTCGACCGGTCATTTAGTAACCAGGAGGTGCGATCTCCAGATAGGAACCTCATGGCGTGCGTCCAAGGCAGGACAGTCCGACTACGTACAGTAGATATGCATGCTCACTGGGCCACCGTTGCTCTGGCCAGAGTAAAGTAAATATTTCAGAGTAAATGCTCCATCAAGAGCAATGCTAACCGCGGAACGAATTGGATAGTGTGAATTTCTTAAGGGCAGAGAAGACTAAAGGGTATGGAGTAGAAAGGCTTCTCTCCAAGCCAGGTGAAGAGCAGGAATCTAATGCTGGTAAGGTAGGATAGAGTTGCCCTGAGGCGACCGAAGGAATAAATCAAGATGAAAAAGAAAGAAGTAGAATCAGCTGCGAGGCCAATCAATATGCAAAGCATGAGCTCACGTTGGAGGAACATATTCCAACACCTAAAGAAATCCAACTCTTGAGAATACAAGAGTGATCAAATTCATGCCATGTTGAAGAGAACAAGCCATCCGTAAACGGAAATAGAGCCAGAGTAAGTCCTCAGATCTCATGCTGGAGTAACAATATTGCTGTAATAGTTGCGACAACAGGAAGTTGAGTCCCGGGATTGGAAGATCAGGCACCATTAGCATGTCCCACCCAGGTGCAGGATGAGCGCAGGTCAGAAGGAGCCAAGGGGCGAAAGCAATTACATATGTAAATCCCACAGCGAAGGGGGGCGCTTGCCCTCAGCAGATCCCACCCGGATTCAAGGAGCATCGAAGTCAGCAAGACGAGGCCAGACAAATGAGAGTGTCATGCCTGACTTGGCATCCCATTAAGATATACAATGAATCGCCGTCAGCAAAATCCCACCTGGGTAGGAGAATACCCAGGTCATCAACTCGAGTTTAGTCTGCAGTTCCTAGTTATAAAAATCATATTTTCTAGAAAAGTGTTCTTTACTTATGAAAAGAACTAGTTCTTTACTTATGTAAACTCTACTTCCTTCGAAGGGAATGAATCAGATTGGTCCACTTGATATGGATGGGTCAACTGTTGATGATCCTGTTCAGGTAGCTAACAAACTAAATGAATATTTTGCATCGACATTCACACATGAGGAGTTATTCAGCGAGGGGAATGCCAGAGGTGTATACAACTCTAGCAGTAAGCTAGAGAAAAACTTATAATTACTGAGAGTAAAGTGGAGAGAAATTGTTGAAGGTAAACACAAGAAAGGCACCTGGGTTGGATGGGATCTATCCAGTTATATTAAAGGAGGCATCAAAGGAAGTAAGCAAACCCTTAGCCATAAGTATGAGAGCTTCCTTGGACTCAGGGGAGGTACCCACAAACTGGAGATGTGCAAATGTGACCCCAATTCACAAAGGGGGATCAAAGGCTGACACAAGTAATTATAGACCTGTGAGTTTAACTTCTCTTCCAGGAAAATTAATCTGGCACTAGTTAAAGAAGCACTGCAGAATCATTTAGACAAGACTTCAGTTATAGCTGGGACGCAGCATGGTTTTGTTAAGGGGAAGTCTTGCCTGACCAAATAGATTGGATACTATAATGCAGTCACAAAAAACTGGATGCAGGGAATAACTTTGATATTATACAGGGTGTTTCAGTTAAACGTTTCAGAACTTCTAAGAGGGGTAGGGTACATCCTGACAACTCGAAATCATATAGCAATGTGGGGTCGGAAATGCTTTCCTGAAGCGGTGTTGTACACAGAAGCACCATAAAGAAAAGAGATCGTAAGTGAGAAATCGTTTTAATAATACATGAAAAGAAGCAAAAGGTACATGGATTAAAGTAAGTGTTCGAAGTTTCTTCCACGGGCTACAATGCACGCCTCACATCTCCGACGCATGGACATCCGAACATTCTGGAATACTCCAGGCGAATTTCGAATTTCTTCGGCAGCTACTGCGATTCTTGCAACCAGCTCCTCAGCATTGTCAACAGGGGTGTCATAAACTAGCGATTTCATATGACCCCAGAAATAAAAATCAAGACATGATAGGTCGGGTGACCGAGCAGGCCAACGCACGGGACCATCACGTCTGATCCACTGTTGACCAAATGTGACATCCAGGTAGTTACGAACATCTCCGCTATAATGGGCAGGGGCTCCATCGTGTTGGAACGACATTGTCTGTTGCGTCGATGCAGAAATCTGTTCATCTCTCAAAAGTTGTGGCAATACTTGCTGCAGAAAGATCAAGTAGATAGGTCCGGTTAGACGACACGGTAACAGGTAAGGTCCGATGAGGTGATCTCCCATAATACCGGCCCATACATTGACCGAAAATCGAATCTGTGCTGCACGACGTCGAATTGCATGCGGGTTCTCGACCGCCCAGATATGGTCGTTATGCGTGTTGAAAATTCCTTCCCTTGTGAAGGATGCCTCATCGGAAAACAACACTTCAGCAGGAAAAAGGGGATTTGTAGCACATTTTCCAAGGTACCACTGTGCGAAAGCAATACGAGGTTGAAGAAACTTCGAACACTTACTTTAATCCATGTACCTTTTGCTTCTTTTCATGTATTATTAAAACGATTTCTCACTTACGGTCTCTTTTCTTTTTATGGTGCTTCTGTGTACAACACCGCTTCAGGAAAGCATTTCTGACCCCACATTGCTATATGATTTCGAGTTGTCAGGATGTACCCTACCCCTCTTAGAAGTTCTGAAACGTTTAACTGAAACACCCTGTATACTTGGATCTTAGAAAGGCTTTTGATACTGTTGCACATGAAAGACTGCTGCACAAATTGGAGCAGTGTGACATTGGAGGCAAATTGCTGCTATGGATAAAGGGGTGGTTGAGGGGGAGAAGACAGAGAGTGGTAATCAATGGACGCTGCTCATCGTGGACTAATGTTATTAGTGGAGTCCCTCAGGGCTCAGGGTTGGGTCCATTGTTGTTTTCTGTATTTATAAATGATATTGATGATGGTATATCAAGCTTATTATCCAAGTTTGCAGACGATACAAAGGTTGGCAGTTTTGTCAAGGACACTACTGACGCTATGCTGTTGCAACAGGATCTGGAAAGATTGAGCAGATGGGCTGAGCGGTGACAAATTAAGTTTAACATTATCAAATGTAAAGTACTACACATGGGAAACAGCAACACCCAGAGCAACGTATCAACTCTGCGGTACTACACTGACAGTGGTAGAGAATGAAAGGGACTTGGGGGTGGTTGTGCAGGCAGATATGAAGTTCTCAGAGCAGTGCAGACGGGCTGCAAGAGTAGCTCATGGTGTATTGTCAATGATATATAGGAATTTTTCTAGCAGCGATAAAGAGGTGATTATTCCCTTGTATAAGGCAATGGTCAGACCACACCTAGAGTACTGTATACAGGCCTGGAGGCCTCATTTCAAGAAGGATGTAGAGCTGCTGGAACGAGTACAGAGAAGGGCAACAAGAGTAGTGAATTGAACAAAGGGGTGCTCTTACGACGAAAGGCTTAAGTTTTGCAAATTACAGCGTCTGGAGACTAGGCACCAGCGAGGTGATCTGATAGATGTGTATAAAGCCTTGAATGGTTTGAGCATGCTCAGTGCTGATGGGATTCTTCCTCTCCCTCAAAATAATCACCTGAGAGGGCATAAATTCAAATTGAGGAAAGACAGATGTAGGATAGACGTGCGGAAATTTGCCTTTAGCCAGCAGGTGGTTGGTTGGTGGAACAGACTTCCATCCCTTGTTGTGGAAGTTGATAGCCTAAATAAGTTTAAGGCTCAGCTGGACAGGTATTTCGAACGAACTGAGGGGTGAAGTGGAAGAGGTTTTTTTTTTTTTTTGGTTGATGCTGCATAAGCTTGCTTTCTTGCATGAAATGCCTCTACTAATGCTAATGCTAATGCTAAGAGAAATGATGACAGAATTGATTAGTTTCATCTGTAATTAGTAGGGGTCCCACTTGGCTAGTCCGAAGTCAGTGGGTATTGAAGAACAGTACATCTTCATTGGGCACCTTTAGCATATTGGCTAGATTGGGGTTACCGAGCTGGAAAATTAGAGAAGAGACCTTTCAGAGGATTAGGAGGCTGTATTAATCTAATCAGATTAGTATACAGTTTGAATAGGTCATTGGCAAAGATAAAGAAGGCTCTGTAAAACTCTATGGAGGCGATACGATTATGTGTTCTGCCTGGATTAAGGAAGTATTCAGTTGGCGTTCATCGAAGGTCAACGTAAATAGGATACTAATGCAATACATGGTGCCAGCTCTCTTCGTTGCCACAGTTACAAGTTTAAGCCATCGACATGCAGAGGTCCCATATTTTCCACTGAAGGCTCCGTGGCTTTTAATGAAAAATGAGATCCGAAGTTTGGAGAAAATCAAGTTGCAATATGCTTTTTGGTAAAGGTCAATATGGGTATAAATTTGCGGGTTGCTTCGCATTCTTGGCATGCTATCCACTGTTCTTTCCACCGAGATGTAAGGGTGTTCCGGATCCGCCGTTGTTGGATAGTATTTGGGGTTTGAAACAATATTGAGACACAGTCGTACGTATCTTACGATTGGTTCTCAGCGTGGTTGCAGAGTAGCCAATATGTCCAGTACCCACTACTTTGTCTCTTTCAAAGTCACTTAAATTTTTCGTTTTGATCATTCTCGCAATGAATTTCGCACATAACAGTGTTCTTATATATCTTCTCAACTGAGAGCATGAAACGAAAGTTTGATTTTCTCACTGAAGAAACAGCCATTGTTTGTTTATTTAGTTTTTGTTTATTTAATTATTTGAATATTGGCTTCTACATTTATTTCATTTATTTGTATTTCATTTCTTAAATTTCTTCAATTAGAAGCTTATAGAAAGGTGAATTTTGCTGAAATATCATAATACAATAAGAAAAAAACAGAACTTAATTCGAACTTTCTGGAATATAATTATGTTTGTATTTGTCGTGGATCCTCTCAAGACGAGAACGAAACTACCCTTCGTGCAAAAATTATATCTCAATGATTCCAGGTATATTCCCTAGATTTCCATTATTTGACAGCAACTCAATTCCCAAGAGTTGAATTCAATTAGGAATGTCTGGGATATGTTGGAGATCATAGCTTGGCAATTCCTTAACGGCCAAAATAAAGTTACTGAGAAATATCCTCATAGAGGAATGATTAAATCTGTTGCTGGACTCTTCCTGAAACATCGAGCGCAATAACTATTGCATTAGATGGGCAATACAAAATAAATATACGTGGTAGCAATCCATGCCACCTTGTATACGCACTGTAATTTGCCCAAATTGCGGTCCTAATGGATATTGATTAATGGTTTCTAAATTTTGGGCCAGTGAGAGCAGTTATTTACTTTAGTAAGGAAACCAGGAGATTTTTTGCTTTAAGTTTTAGTCTTAGTAAACATCAAAATGAATTAATTTATATCATGAAGCTAATATGACGTACTTTAATGGACCTACCATAACTGCTTCTAATGCAGAAGAAGCATGAAAGACTCCGCACTTCATTTCTTTATTTTGCATTGCTTTTGATAGCTGAGGTATCGTTTCTATGGTCCGGTCATCACGCAAGATTGTCAAGAAAGAGAGAAGGCAACTGCGATAGGAAGCAGTGATTATAAAAGCAAAGGTCAACCAGAACAATCCGAATACTTGAAGCGATCGGGAGTGAAAGAGCTGTTCTATTCCTGAAAAAAAGCAAAAATTATTAAAAATAAAAATGAGATAGCAAAGAATTTCCGAATGAGCCAGTCTTTCTTTTATCATAATTCATTAATTAATAAATTAAATCAATTATGGCTTTAATATTGGCACAAGCATATATCATGCCGTGAATGCACCGGTACCTTAAGGTCAAATGTATAAATCCGATGACACCATGAACTGCAAGGCTACCCGTAACGGTCACAGGGTAGAACTCTCCAGAAGCGGAGGATTGATAATTACCAAAATGAGAAAGACGTTGGGTTATCAGAAGTTGGTAAGCTCGGTGGCGTGAATCTGATTCAGGAGGGTGCACTTCCTGTTGGCTCACTTGTGTGTTGAGGCGGTTCCTGTTGTTTCCGAAAAGTGCTGCCATGCTGCCCAACCTTTCGAGACCAAGTGGTGCAGGTAGTGTGAGATACAGTGTTCTGTTTTCGTTGTTGAACTGGTCACAGAGACTGAGAGGCAGGATCACCTGCCTTCCAGTAATTGCGTCTCCTCCAGTTCCTTCAGTTTCGCCTTGATAGATGTGTGTCCTGTAATTAGGTAAGTCATTCCAGATTTGGTCAGAAGTTTTTTTTTTTTTTTTGGGAAAACCCTCCTTGTGATTTCCCTTTTTTTTTGGGCCCCATCTTGTTTACTAGAGGAGACGGATCTCAGGTCATAGTCACTTCCTTTCGGTTTGAACACCCTGACTGTATGTGCTGGCAATAACAAACAGTTGAGTTTTTTGCTATTTCGTCTGATGTTATCCAATAGAAGGGTATATAAGAATTTAGTTGGATGCATCCGGAAATTACTTACAATGTTGAGGCGTATGTTGTTCTACCCGCTTTCCTCGTCCGAAGAAGGAAGAGGCGCTGTATATGGCTGAGCTTGGCAGTAATAGTTATTTCGCTCTTACTCAGCGCGCAATAACAATTCACCAAAGCCGACAAAGTTCAAATGCATTCCTAACTGGATTTTTCCTTTTATGAACCCAGGTAGTATTTGCATTATATTATGGGGTGGTCTTCGGAATGAGTGAATAATTTTACAATTTTCTAGAACACAATGAAAAAATCAACGTTGAGCATCTTAATACGCAACTTCATATCAAGAAAACCCATAGAAAATAGTAGCTTCATTAACAGTTCTGTCAGCATTGAATCGGAATTCAATGACGAGTTAATGGCTACGAAGATCCTCTGACCTTTTATATCGGTTGTAGCGAGATAAAGGGTTATAAACACCCACTACCCCCACAGCGTGTGAAAAACGACCCAGGTTCGACTCCCGGGATGACATGAGGAATTTTTATGGGCTTTTTCATTCCGTCTAAGTACCAGAGAAAAGACAAAAAATGTCGCAATGATATATATCGTCTACTAAGTCGAGACATGGGTGCCCTAATAAGGCAGTTTTTTTATTGTTTAAACTGGAACCATCTCAAATACCAGGTGAAAATCTGTGGAAATATGTAATGTCCAATCGCTTAAATAAGGGATTGCTATTAGGCGGAGATAGACCACGTCTCAAAGAGGTGTTCTTCTTGACAGGCAAAGACATTTCAATGGTGCACACATTCATCATATTTTGTAACAATTTGTTATGGTTCACGTCATATAACACCCATCGTTGATTACATTTTCAGAAAAAAAAAACCCTTAAAATATGACATTTAAATCAGCATATACATAAAAGCATGAATGAATACGCAGTAAATATGAAAGAAACATACCTTGTAAGGTGAGTGTTCCAAACAATTCCCAGAGAACATCAAACAAATGCATGTTTACATTGTTAGCAAATCTTGAGGAAATTTTCATAAGAAAATATGCCGAGAAACTGCATATAACCAGTGAGGAGATGATTAATAGCCATATCTGAAAATCACAAAAAGTTGAAATTAATATATTTTAGTCTCTGCAAAATGGACAAGGTAATTGAATGAGTATTTCAATTCTTGAATTCTAAGAATGCAATTTTTCTTAGTTAAAAAATGGAAGAATTACATCTATGGTATCTCAAAGAATAGTTCGATGCTGATATTCTCCGTAGTTGAATATACAAATCGATTAAAGGTGTTCCATTCTCTCGTACACAACATCAGCAATACAATGCACAACTGAATCGGGAACCCCTGGACAGCCAAGCCCGACCCCAAAACACATCGAACCACCACCCCAGTTTTGAGCGAGACAAAACGTCCGTATATTTTAAAGATATTTAACTGTTATGGGACCAAATAGAAATACAGGGAATTTTGCTACTTCTCTGAACCGAACAGGGCTTTTCGACGAGGGTTATGGTCCCAGCAAAGTGAAAGCGCGGGTATTGCGGGGGAAATTTTATAGCATGGAGATTAGTTGCGATCATGGCGTATGCCCGTTAAGGACCATGAATCTGAGTTGGGGTAGGGGCGACGTACATTGACTGAATTTTGATGCTATTTAATTTCAAGTGTCTCCGAAATTAATAGTTTGTTGTAATCATGTTGCATTCTGAGAATTTTTGCTTCATTGAATAGAAAGGGGTAGCCTTCATCAATGGCATGGAATGTGAGTTCGGAAGCAGGGAGCGGAATAAAAGGACAGATGTTGAATGTTGTTTCATTCGCGTATTGAGTGTACACCGAGTGGATCCCTGGTATGAGGAATTGCTATCCTTCTAAGATACAGTGTGGACTAAGTCATTTAATATGAATGTGGATGCGGATTGGACTCCATGGTTTTTTAGGGCAGCATGTAATTTGTTGTGGGTTTGGCTATTATTTTCAATTGTGCGTCTTTGAAAATACTATTTATTTGGTTGAACCATTGTTGAATATATGGTAAAGCAATAAAATATTTTTTCACTTTATTATTTTTGATAAGAGAGGAGGTATTACGTAATCTGTTCTTTGCTTTTATCCTTATTTCGTTTGTAATGGTTCGGGGGAAACCTCAATTTGGAAATCTGTTTTGTACTGTTTGTATTTCTGTGTTTAGTGCTGATTCAGATGTTGAGTATTTGTAGGCATTAAGAAATTGATTAGGGATGATGGATCTTTTATAGGTGAATGGGTAGTAGCTGTTGTAATGAAGAAGCATTCCGCTGTTAGTGGCCTTTCTCTATATGCGGAATTGGATTTTAATCATAACGCGTGTTAGCGTAAAATTTAAAAAAAAATAATGATTTTGTTTCAGTGTTTTCGGAGTCTAGAGTGAAGCTTAATCTTGCATGGATATTATTCAAGGTTTACAGGATGTGCTGTGTGGTCTCCGAATCGGTGATGCAAAGTATATCTGCAACATATCTACCATCGTAGCTGATCCGCGGAAGAAAGGGCGTTAAATGTATTGTTTCGATATTGGTAAGGTATATTTCTGCAAGTAAACCACTTACGTTTAACCAGATGGGTAAGCCATAAACTTCTTTGAAGACTTTGCCTAGGAAGGTGATATAATTGGTTTCAGTTAAAAGATTTATCAGCTCGAATGTAGCAGTAATCGGGAGGTCTTTATGGTTAAATGGCAGGGGGTCTTTGTTTAGCATGTCTCAGACAATTTCCAGGGTGTATGTAACGTTCACGTTGGTATGCCAAGGATCCACTGGCGTACACTCAATATGAGAATGAGACAACATTCAACACCTGTCCTCTCCTCCCACTCCTCGGCTTAAGAACTCCCATTCCAGGCGATCAGTGAAGACCACACCTTTCTATTCAACGAAGAAAAAATACTCAGCATCCAACATGATTACCCAAAACTATTAATTTCGGACACACTTGAAATTATATAGCACAAAAATTCAGTCAATGTACGTCGCCCCTACCCCAATCAGATTCATGGTCCTGAAAGCGCATTCACCAGGATCGCAAATAATCTCCATGCTATAAAATTCACCCCGCAGTACCCGCTCTATCACTTTCCTGTGATCCCTGTGATCATGACCCTTGTCGAAAAGCACTGTCCACTTCAGGGAAGTAGCAAAATTCCTTAGTCTCTTAGTATTTCAGAAGATTCTTACAGTTTTTATGTCTTAATAATATTAGTTTTAAAGTGTTAAAAGTATGCACTCATGTGTATCTATTTGGTCCCAGAACAGTTAAATTGTTTTAAAAATACGGACGTTTTGTTTGTCTCGCTCAAGACTGGGGTGGTGGTTCAATGTATTTTGGGGCCGGGCTTGGAGTCCGGGGTTTCCCGATTCCGTGGTGCATTGGATCACTGATCTTGTCTGCGAAAGAGTGGAACACGTGTAATCGATTTGTATAGTTATTCAACTATGGAGAGTACCAGTATCGAAGTGTTCTGCAAGATACTATAGAGGTAATTCTTCCCTTTTAAACTAATTTGCTTATAAAATAGAACTTACTGAGTCATTGCTGCTCTGTTATCCGTAATTTTATTTTTATATAAATGTTACCTAAAGCGCTATAAATTGTATACTACATACAACTATAATATGTCTCATAAAATGCATGAGGTAAATTATACGTGGAATATACAAAGACCTCACACAAAAGTTGATGTTCATTTCATAAATTAAAATGTCTCACCGATATTCCGTAAATTTATGGATTGATACCAATGTTCCCAAAGACCAATAGGTGATATTCAGGTTAGTGCAATCAATTCTTTATTATTATTCAGTTTCTTACACCAAAAGGGGATTCACCGGCAGTAGTGGGAATGGTTCTGTTGCCAGAAACATACATGACTAGATCAACTTCTAGAAACGTCGTCCCCAAACAGAATGCACAATAGCTTCAAATTCTCGAAAATCTACCATTAAATCCTTAAATGCTAATCTTCAGGAAATCCTCCAGTGGGGCAAAGATAGCAGATAATTTCAGTCCTTTCAAATCTAAGCTCTTTATTTTTTTCCGTCTAAACTCCGTTCGCATAGTATATCACAAACATTACCTCTCCACTGTGTGTTTCATAGACATTCTGTTTCTACTGTATGCGTTTTATATGGAAACTTCTATTGGCACTCTTCTTCTGAAATATTCTTCTGTATTTCCCGACGTCTCCTCCAAAATCCAATCTGAGAACGTGCCGGAACCAGTCTGCATCAATTCATTAACCAACTCCAAACTCACAGAATCAACTTCTCCGCATCCGTTTTCTGGTACAATCATCTTTCACACGTATTTTCTGGAAATTATAATCTACAAACATTAGAGATTAAATCATCAAGTACCTGCTTATGTCATCTCATCTTTCATCTTATGAATAAATTAAGTACCACAATTACCATTCGAGTTTGAGGATTTCATTAACATGAAATACGAAAGGTAATTTTTACTTTGAGTAAACTAACTCAATATTTGTTTTGTTTCATTACTTACCTTCAAGGAAAATGGCTGAAAAATTGCATTTGGTGAAAATACCTTTCTTGGGCTTTGAGTCATGAAAACAATAGAATGAATGTATGTGGGGAACAGCATCTCGGCAGAGAGACTTCTGTGAAAGCTAAATTCCACAGGGATACCATACATATCAGCTGACTGAAAAAGTTGGAACCAAGTCATATTTTAAACAAGTTTATATTTCGAAAAATAATTAAGAAGAAAAGTCATGTAGAAAATATAAGAGAAAATTATTCAAATACCTGATTGAAAAGCATTGCTTTTTTATATATAAAACTTCGGTTCTTTGTACTTTGTGGTCTGTGAAGGAGAATATCGAGTAACCGATACCTATAAATACAAATAAATTTGTATTGTTCTGCATTTTTTCACGATAAATTTTCAGAGCTCAGTAAATTGAAAAATTTGGGCAACTTTCAGTCCAGGATTGAAACCCTCCTTTGACCAGAGAGCACATGCAATTTATGGACATAATACAGAAAGGCAGATAAGATAGCTAATGGATTACACGAATACAAAATTTTGTAAAACACGGACCATCCATCAATGGATGGCTTCAATAAATTTATAGACAGCCAATGTTAGGTTTAATGGAAAGGGGAGCAGGCCTTACATTTTTTAGGTCGATCGAAATTTAATGATCCATCAAGGGCTAGTCTAAGATCCTTTCCCTTCTAGACTTGTTTAATCGATAAGCACAGAGTGTCTATAAATTAGTAGTATTGGAGGACAGTATGAACGAAATTGACCCAGAATCCTTTGTGAATGAGAGGGACGCATGTTGCCCCCAGGGAAAGTGGGACCCGATTTGTGTTGTTTTTACAACACAATACACAAATATAATATAGGTAAATGCAAATAATTTTATATTGCAATACAATACAGATAACGATACAAATGAGAAATCATTTCGGTCTGTGGAGAGGTTGAATCAAGTGAGTGAAAATTTTGGGAAAATCACAAAGTTTTGGAGATGAGTAATGTACAATAATACTGTCCTACTTCAGATAGTATTATTGATTTGAATTGGCATTAAAATAAGCTTCTAGGAGAGAGATATGCAACTAGCTTCTAGGATCATGGAGAGAGATATACAACTCAAGGATGCGCCGTCTGTACTCCCTATCACGAACAAATTTGTTAAAGTCAGCATCCAATGACTGGGTACATAAGAGCATCTATAAAGGCAGAAACGTATCGGACAAGTGAAGTCAGCTCAGACCGGAGGCGCACAGATCGGAGTCGCTCTGTGCGCCTCCGATCTGTAATTTGCGTAGTTTGCAGTGTTGTAGTGGAACAAAAATGGACCAATCATCTGGCTGAAGTGTAATGTTGACTACACGGTTATCTTGGTATTATCACGCTCTTTTTGATGATTTTCAGATCCTCATATGCGACAATTGTGTCTGTTAACGTTACTAGACAGGTAGAATGTCGCTTAATCTCTGGAAACGACTTTTTTCAAGAAGTGTTCCTCTTCATCTATGCGGTTTAGAATGTGAACAGCGAATTGCTCTCGCTGCCTATGTCGTGAGGTATAATGTCCTGGACGTTTTGCACTTTGTAAGCATAAAGTTTCAATTTTTTGGACCCGCTCTGTGCAATGTTGCTGGCGGTATTTGTAGCTGCAGGCTTAACAGGTGGGTGGATTTTGTAGGACTTCGGGGAAACACTCCCTGAATTGATGAAACTTTATCAGTAGATACACCTGGCCTACCCTTCTTTCTTGAGCAGAGCTTTTCAGGTGTTTATGAAACTGATTCAACTTTTGCTTTATTGATCGTACTCTAGGTGGATCTTTCCGGGGAATCCCCGCTGAAAAAGTCTCTTCACAGTCAGATGAGATTTGGTATCGCACAGCCAGACACGTATGTACTTTTATCCTGCACAATCTATATTTTAATGCTGTACAATGGAAATTGTTGCTGAGATGAACGGTGCAAACTGTGAATAATTCAAAGACATCATTATATTTAAAACAATATGAAGAGAGCACATGTTTGAAATCTTATCAATTTTAATATTTAAAATCAAATTAGGATGATACTTTACTTACCTGAAGTTTAAGAACCTTGCTAGCATCCGTATTATGAAACCATCTATACCTCCACTTATATGCTTTCTACCGAATTGATTCTCAGACACTTTGAACAAAATTGGATTCTTAAAAGATAAAAATTAAAATATTAAATAAAAAATATTTGGACAATATTTTACCTAAATCCAAAATCCTACCATAACTGTCAGTTCGTGGCAAATATACGCTTCTCTCCAAAATTATGTAAAAACTCTGGTTTTCAAAGTCCACCGGACCTTCCTAAATGAATAAATGTTTCGTGCCCTTATAAAAGTGAGATTTACGAGTCACTCAAGAAAGTTCTCCTCCTCATTGCATGTAGAGACAAACATACTGATTTCGAAAGGGGAGCTCTGATGGCTGTGAAGAATACCACACCCGCCAATGTCTACCGTGACATTTTTTTAAATAATTGCAATCTTTCGAATGTAATTGGTTTAATGCCAGTTCTCGTTTCCTTAAGGTCTTATGTAAATTACCGGTACCCTCTATTAATTAATGTCGTCTTGTCTTCTTCTTAAATGTCATATATTATTTAATGTTTTTTAACACCCCTAATCTGTAAATCCCTGGCATTTTGACTGTGAAGGAAAAGTGAAAAACCATTTAACCTTGTAGCCAGCTACAATAAAATGTTGTTAGAATAAAGATTCTTTCTCTCTTTCAATTTTTGGATGTCATACGGCGAGCCCTATTGCCTTAGGTTTTCATCCAGCAAATCAGGAAATGGACTGCAAGTGGTGGTCCTTACAATTTTTCCCATTTGCATCAGCTTTAGTATTGATTTAAATTTTGTATATATATTTTTTTTATGTAAACCCCAAACACGAGAGGTACTAGAACATATATTACTTTGTACCATGCTTGGGTTGGAGGTTGAGAAGACGAAAGAAGATATTTGTTGATATTGGACTTGGACTTCTGTAGACTGTAATATTCAGGAAATGCTTATGAAGGAAAGTTGTTCCAGAAAACAGCAGTTGAAAGATGAAAAGTTGGTTCTGCGAGTTTGAAGTTGGACAGTAAATGGATGTTGGCTGGTGGCGGTACGTGTTAGAACTGTTTTGAAAGAGAGAGTGGGAATTGTAGAAACCAATTCAGAAGAACAGTGCCCGAGGAAGTGTCTGTAGAAGAGGCATGCAGCAGAAACAATAAGACTATGAGACAGCGAGTGGAGAGACTCTGTTAGAAATGAATAATTAATTAACCTAAATGTCCTCTTCTGAATGAAATCAAGAAGCCTGAAAGAGGTTTTGGGGACACCACCCCGAGGGCGCTACTGTTCATTCCCTGTGTTGCAACGATGTTTAGAGTGTTCCCATAAAATACGGATTCTACTTTGGATTATCAATTCCCTGGACTGTGACGACCATTTCAGTGGATGCAGCATCGCTTTCTTTACCTGCAGGTAAAATTTTATCTTTTATTTGATGTGGGAAGGCCATTTTACAAGCAAGTGAAATATATCGTCGTATCTTCCCTATGGAAACCCACGTGGTCGCCGTAGAGATAGTGTCACTGAGGCAGTGAAACCTGTAAACTGTGAAACTGACTGGGAACGGAGTTCTCCCAGGAAACTTTTAAACTGGTCACCTCACATGCAACGTCTTTATTTTAGATCCTAGCAGTTTATTTTACCTTTCACCATGTTTATCGCCAGTCTCCTTTGTTCGCCACCATATTGTTTCACTTAGCGAACCTACGTTTTTCGAGTTGGCATTAAGAAGCTTCCTGCTAATTGGCTATAAATTCTAGCTGTTTTGAACAACTTCAAAAAATAAAAATAATAATAATAATAATAAATAAATGAGTAATAATTATAATACATGGATAAATAATAATAGGTGAATAATAATAAATAATTGATAATAAATAAAATAGTAATAATAAACAAAAATAAAATTAAAGAAAATATGTCAAAAATCGAATCTCAAACGGGAAACAGTACTCCCGTAGTTGTGCTATTGCGCCCTTCATGCAGAGCACGGCACACCTCAAGCAACCAGGAACTACTTGAAAACACCTGCCCAAACTCAGCTCTGATTAAACAGCTCAACAAACAACCAGCTAAGTTAGACACTGATGTTTCCTCGCAACGGGATCCAAATAATAGCAATATTATTATTGATGAGGAGGTCGCGGGTGTGGACACCAATTTGAATAACCCCACCCCTCCAGCTGAGCGAAAACGGCTAAAACCCAAAAAAAAGGTCACGAAATCCACTAAAACCTGTTCTCCTTCAGCTACTCTCTGGGAGAACCTAGAAGAAGAACTGAACTCCACGCAGTCCTCACTAGATAAGGATTGCTCTCACTTGGAGAAAATTATGATCCTCAGGTCCATGATGGAATGCTGCCTTCGCTTTGAAGGAAGTAGAGTAACCAAGCCAGCTGCCCAAAAAGTTACAGGCTGCTGGGTTACCCTCGAGAAAATGTTACATGACCTAATACTACAGAATGAACAACTAATTGCAATCAATGAACAACTGAGGGAAACAAATTATACTTTGACAAAGGCCCTCAGCAGTCCAGCTTGGACCAGCCATAGCACTCAGAACTCTTTCCTCCCGCATCTGGCAGCACAATCAAACCGCCAGACACGACCAGCACTTCTCCCTACACCTATCCCAGAATCAACCTATGCTGCTATGGTACAGCGGCCAAAAATTAATGCCCATCCTCCCAATCACACTGACTGCCACCTTATGGACAGTGAACCGAATATCACAGTTAATGATTATCACCAGACAAAGAACCGGGAACCAAGTGAAATGCCACAGCGCCCCGGGTCCTATTCAGATGCGCTGAGGATCCAACCAATGGCAGATAAGCTATTTGCCCCTCCCAACACCAGACAGAATAGAGAACAAAACCTAGTCATCCTTCGTGCGACCCAAGAGGGTTGCTTTACTTCAAGCGAGGCTGTCAAGGAGGTTGTTACTACCAACTTGAAACCTCAAATGAAAACCATAAAAATTAAAAGCCTCAGAAAAATCCGTAATTCTGGAATCATCATTGAGACTGCTTCCAAAAAAGATGCAGAAAACATTATTCAAATCCCACAGATAAATGAACTGGGTCTTAGCGCTGAGATACCCAAACCAAAAAGCCCATCTATTGTAATCTTCGATGTCGAAAAAGGAATTTCCAAAGATGACCTCCTTGAGGAAATATATGACAGGAACCTTGCTGATCATATCACTAGACATCAAATTCAAAGTGAACTTAAAGTCAAGTACTCCACCAAATCCAGATCGGGTACTTGTTGCAACTGGGTAGTCGAACTCTCTCCAAAGATATGGCAAATATTATCCCAACAACAACGAATATTTATTGGCTGGAGCTCTTGCCGGTTCAAGGAGCACATACCTACCATCAAGTGCTTTAAATGTCTCCGATTTGGACACACATCCCATGTCTGTGCCCGACAAGACTTCACCTGTGGCCACTGTGCTGAACGCGGACACACCTACAACAATTGTCCAAACAAACATCGAGCCCCTAACTGCGCCAACTGCAAAGCAGCAAAAATGGATCCCAATCACTCCGTCCGGGATGTCAAATGTCCAATCTATTTAAGGGTATTGAGAACCATCCATAACAAAACCGACTATGGCTGTACACCATATTCGCCATTCCACCGTCCTCAAAATTCTCCAACTGAATGCCCAAAGAGCCAGAAATGTGGTCGAACAAATTAGAATGAAAATGGATGAAGAAGAAATTGATATCCTTTGCGTTCAATAGCCCTACACCCACAAGGGACGGGTACAGGGCTACCCTCGCGCTTATAGGATCATTGAGACAACCACAGATACTCCATGGGCAGCCATCATTATTAGGAATACTACAATTACAGTCACAAAGATCGACTCCTTATGCACCCCCTTTGGTATTTGTGCACACATTATCTGCCAACAAGGCTCTCTGCACGTAGTCTCGTTGTACTGCCGACCACGAACTGATATCGCACCATATATTGAATATCACCAGTCAGTCGTAACCCTCTTACCTTCCAGCAAAATCCTAGTAACGATGGATGCCAATTGTAGATCTCGCTTGTGGCATAGCCATGTGGATGGCCACATAGTTTCCCAGAATGGACAGCAATTAGAAGATTTCCTTTCATCTTCCCCATTTGAAGTCCTTAACAAACCACATCACCTTTCTACCTTCAGCAATACCCTGTGGGAAAGCAACATTGACGTTACGCTCGCCACACGGTCCATAGCACAAAAGTTCTCATCATTGATGGTTCATGAGGCCTGGACCACCTCAGACCACAGGGCCATCTCCTTCCATCTATCTAGACAACTTGATAGTACTCCTCCCACCTACCACGATATCATCAGATACTCCACCAAAACAGCTGACTGGAATGCCTTCAAGGACAATATAAAATCAAAGCTACAAATGGATACATCCCAACTAAACCATCTTGATCCACAGGAGCACCTCTCCCTCCTAACAAGCACACTCCAACACTAAAAGCTGTCCCTTGGTGGTGCAGGGAACTAGAAAACCTAAGGCGGCAAGTCCACACTGCCCGAAAAGCCTTCCAGAGAGCGAGGCACTCCTGGCCTCCTGCTGAGGTCCAGGCTCTACGGGAAGCATATAGAAGATATCGTAACGACTACACAAGCCTCATTCGGCAGAAAAAGAAAGTGTCTTGGCAGAACCTTGTGACAACCACTGGTAACGCAGATCCTTGGGGGGTTGTTTATCGCATTGTTATGAACAAGTTGCCCAGGGGAGAGATGTTAAATGCAACCCTGACTCCTGATGGCAATCCAACACACACATGGGCTGAATCCATGAATAATATTCTGAATGCCCTACTTCAGACTGATGAGAGTCCCCTCAATGATGAACAAAAGCAAATTAAACAAGACAACCAGGCCTTCTCCAACAATAAAATAGAACCTCCTTTCACCTCTGAGGAAATGAACAAAGCACTTGACAGAACAAAAATGAATAAATGCCCTGGTCATGACGATATTGAGGTTGAGGTCATCAAGAAAGCAGCAACACATCTCCCAAACCACCTATTAGCACTATTCAACAAATGCCTTGCGAAAGGAAGTTTCCCTGATTCTTGGAAACAGGCAGTGCTTCGACTCATCCTAAAAGGTCCAGATAAAGATCCTACTCTACCCAAATCTTACCGCCCCATTGCTCTTCTCCCGGTCTTGGGAAAGGTAATGGAGCGGCTGCTTCAATCCAGATTATCCACCTACTACCAGACAGCCAACTTAGGCTCTCCAAAGCAGTATGGCTTTAAGCCAGGATGCTCCACTGAAGATGCTATGAACAATCTGCTCAACACAGCAAACTCAACCACAGAAAAATATCTACTGGCTATTTCCATTGACTTTGCTGGTGCCTTCGATTCCATCTGGTGGCCCAGCATTGTCAGGAGATTACGTCAAATCAATATTCCACTCAACCTCTACCACTGTCTCCAGAACTACCTCTTCAACCGCTCAGTCACTGTTCAAACAAATTTTCAGAAAACCTCCCGACCAGTTGTTAGAGGGTGTCCACAGGGCTCGGTTCTTGGGCCCTACTTCTGGAACTTGATACTAGATGAATTTCTTCTTATGGATTTGGGTCTTGTGGACTGCATGGCCTATGCAGATGACCTCATCCTCCTTATCAAAGCTGATTCTAGAACTCAGCTTGAGCAAATTGCCTCCCCTGCCTTAACGATCCTCCAAAATTGGGCAAACAACCACAAGTTAGTCATCTCTGGGGAAAAAACGAAGACTATCCTCCTCAAAGGATCCTTGGACATAAGAAGACCACCCCAAATTAAAATCTCTGGGCAGACATTGCAACTCAAAACAGAACTAAAATATCTAGGAGTAACCTTCGACTCCCGATTAACATTCTTACCTCATCTTAATTACCTCTCCAATAAAATACGTCGTTATACTGCCATGATCGTAAGAATTAGCAGGGCAGATTGGGGTTTGAAGAGGAGGACTCTCATGCTACTTTATAAAACCATCTTCTTACCAGCAGTGTGCTATGGTGCAGCTATATGGTTCCCTCGTGCCATCATTGCACGTAATAAAGCAAAGCTACATACTATTCAACGCAATATCCTACTCACTGTGACTAGAGCATGCCGCACAGTCAGTAATCCTGCCCTGCAGGTCTTAGCAGGCACTCTTCCACTGGACCTGGAGGTTATTCGTCGCGGCCTTGCATACCGCATAAAGCGAGGAATTCCCACCACCATTCTGGATATAACACTCGATCTAGCTAACGATCCAAAAAACGAAATGAAACAGATTTACTCTAAGCTCTTCCAGCATTGGCAAAGATCTTGGGAGCAAACAACCAAAGGTGAAACAACTAAAAGATTTCTTCCACAAGTTATGATAATTGCACCAAAACCTCCTCCGTGGTACTCACCAGGACTTCACGTCTCCTTCTTCCTCACTGGTCATGGATCGTTTCGGGCCAAGCTGCATGCCCTGGGTCTCACCGATTCTGCTCTCTGCACATGCGGTGACAATGAAGACTGGATTCACCTCATGTATAATTGCCCTCTTTATGATTTACCCAGAAGTCTCCTAATCACCAAAACTGGAAATATACCCAGTGGGCAGGAACACCTCTACATAATTGACGAAACCAACTACAAAGCCTTCACTACTTTTGCCCAGACTGTATTTGAAATGCGTCAAATTCACCTACAGCAAACTGTTCAACGCACCCCCATCTCATAATGAACCCAAAACTCAATTCACAGAACATATCCTGAATGGAATCAAAGAAAACACAAACAGAATATTGATCTTTGTCATGACCTAACAGGAATCTCTCGACGTTCACAAAGGTAGCTATCTGACAAACCCACGAACCCAAAAAGGACTTTTCTACAATAGCCACAAGAACTCCAAGCAATCCTTGAGCTTCATGAATCCATGTGCCTCCTCTCATCCCCTAAGAGAAGGTTATCCAAGTCCCAGTGTGGGACACTGCTCATTGCCTACAAGTCACCCATGGATGAAGAAGATTAAATTGCTTGACACTGGGCCCCTTGCCCATTGTGGGACCCACTCACTTGCTGGCACCTCTTCTCTTCAAGGTGTATGACAATATCTGATTTTCCTACTTGTGCAGGAACTCATATAAATACTCCTCTGGGAGTGGGACTGGCATTTTACTTATCAAATGCAGGATCATGCTATTAGGCAATCTGACTTTGTGGGTCACTTTACCTCACAACCTTTTCTCTTCCTGAGGTAGGGTGGGCTCCCCCGGGGGGAGCCCACTCTACCTCACCCTCTCTCTTCTGCTTACCTTCTTTCTTCTCCTCAATCTCTCACCCCTTCTCCTATTTCAAAAAAAAAAAAAAATATTTTTATTATTTTTTTTATTTATTTATTAATTTTTTTTATTTTTATTTTTATTTATTTTATTTTATTTTATTATTTTTTTATTTATTTTATTTTATTTTATTATTTTTTTATTTATTTTTTTTATTACTAATTTTTTTATTTTTTATTATTATTATTTTTATATATTTTTTATTTATTTTATTATTTATTATTTTTATATATTTTTTATTTATTTTATTATTTATTATTTATCTTATTTATTTTTTTATTTTATTTTATTTTTTTATTTATTTTTTTTATTACTAATTTTTTTATTTTTTATTATTATTATTTTTATATATTTTTTATTTATTTTATTATTTATTATTTATCTTATTTATTTTTTTATTTTATTTTATTTTTTTATTTTTTATTTTTATTTATTTATTTTTTTTTTTTTCGGCCCTCCCTGGGAAGCTCAGGCTAACCCCAGGGTCGGCCAGCCAGAGTTCTCTTTCCACATACCTGGTCCGGCTCCCAGTGCCAGTGACGGTAACTAGCAGTCTGTGGTGTTCCGCGGACCCTAGGCTAAGCGGCCAGATGAACAACATAACCCGCACTAAGCAAACATGAACATACACTAACATATGATATCTGGCCTTGACAGTACTGCACTGTCTTACTTCACAAGAGATTCAAATGCGGAGTTGTGCGAAAGCACCGGTGCCGCTTGTCAAAAAACACTATGTCACTATGTCACTATGTGGACACCACCCCAGATGTGGGAAGAATATTCCATGGCAGGGCGGATTTGTGATTTATACAGAGTGAGCAGCTGTTTGGAAGAAAAGTAACGCCGAGAGCGAAAGAGAAAACCAAGTTTTTTAGATGCAGAAGAAACAATATTGGTAATGTGCTTGTGCCAAGAGAGATTAGAAGTCAGAGTAATCCCCAAAAGAGATATATCATTTTGCCTAGAAATCGGAGTGTCACTAAAGGTATGAATAGGAGCAGAAGAATCCTTTTTCGAGATATAAGACAAGACTGAGTTTTAGAAGGGTTGAAATAAACCAAGTTGTCTTTGCCCCACTGGAGAATTACCTGAAGATCGGCATTTAAGGAATTGGTAGCAGAATTTCGAGACGTTGAAGCTGATTAAGCAGGACAAGGTTTCTCAAAATGCAAAGTTGAATGCAATGTGCTATCATCGGCAAAACTATGGATAGTATTTCCAGTCAATGGAAGAAGGTCATTGATATACAAGAGGAAAAGTGTGGGGGAAAGAACTGAACCTTGAGGGAAACCAGGATTAGTGAAGAAGTTAGAAGATAGGGAGCCATCTACCATCACCCTCAGTGAGCGATCAGAGAGAAAACTGAATAACCAATTACTAAAAGAGATATTTCTGCTAGGTGGCGGAGATGAAAACAGTGTGATTATCGTGCTCTGTATTTTTTGATATTTTCAGTTTAATTATGAGTCATGCACTAGCTTATTTAGTATTAATCGAAAGTTCAGAAGTGCCTCTATCTAAATATACCTAAATATATCTAAATATATCTAAATATATTTAGGTATATTTAGAAATGCACAGTCAGGTAAATTATGATTATTGGTTTTTGGTCTCATGCATGAACTTTGCTAAATGTGGTACAGCTATAGATAAGTTTTCTTGTCTGTGGAAAGTTCAACTACTCAGCTGTCCCCACCACTAATCCTGTCTCAAGTTCACTCCTTACATTAAATGCTCCAATTAAACCGTAACTGGGTGTGGAGTGTATAGCTCTCCCCACTACCGCACCTTTCATCGAGAAATAAGTGAAATATCTGGCCAACGCTCCAGATTTATGTAAAACATATTAGAAACGCTTCTACGGTCTCAATCGTTACAAATATGGAAAAGAAACCATCTGATATGATGGAGCAAGTATGCGGCATTTGTAACGTTGTAAATAAATACGCCATCAAATGCTCCCGATGTGAGAGCGTCATTGGGAGCTGCTGTTCGCAAGTTGACATCGTGTGCTTAAGTCAAAGCAGACGAAAGAAGTTCCTTTGCTCAAAATGCAGGTCCCACAACGAGAACAATAGCGCAGAACAACGGGAAGAAATAAATGCAGCAGAATCTCACGTCATAGACAGCGGCGACTCAGAAACTGAGGAACCTTCCCCATTTGTTTCCGACAACCTCGCAGTAACGGAGCTGAACGGGAACTTTAGTGGCTCATTAATTGATATCTTAAGTTGTGACGCATGTCGAGACGATTGCGTGCACAAGAAAACATATGAAGATGGAAATGATACTCTTGACTACATTAAAGAAATAGGCTGTAGTGGGGCTCGAAATGATCAAGAAAGAAAAACAGGTCAGGATTACTTTACGCATGAGTCACAAATGCTAAAAGAGTTACTTGAGGAACTCCTTCTTCCGATCCACAAAACTCTGCAAGGAATCCAAGAAGAAAACCATGAACTGTATGAACAGAATAGAACTTTAATAGCTAAACAGAAACTAATTGATGATAAATTAGACACAGTCCTAACTCAACTACGCGCAATTAACGGAACAATCGGACGAAATATCCCGATACTCAAAAACCCACAGGCTTGCCCAGTTGGCATTTCAAAAGTTGCAAGAGGGAAACCGATGGAGAACCCGCACATTAAATCACAACCGACGACTACCCTCAAAGGTAGGGCAGAGTTGCAAGATGCTGATCCCTGCAAAGAGCAGTCACCTCTTCAAATTGTTGATAATTAAGATACTCTATAAGAATAATTTCTCTGTAATTAAAAACCAAGAGTCACACATGGAAAATTTCGAAGCCGTCTCAGCAACCTTCAGAGAAGGTACAAAGAATTTCCAAATTTGTATTATATACCTTCCACCCAACCATGATAGCGAAGACAGAAATGAACTCCTTACTTTGCTCGTCGCAAACTTGAACCCAAATGTAGAATCCTCTTCCAAAGCACAAAGATGCAAAGAGCGAATTGGATGATAATGCAAAGAGCGAATTGGAGCGAATTGGATGATAATGCAAAGAGCGAATTGGAAACCCTCTCGATGAAACAACTTAAAAGAGGCAGACAGCGCCTTCACCTGGTGTACTATAATGCTCTAGACATCACATTAACTGACAGTACGATTCGCTTCGCTTCTGATCACATCCCTCTCTCAATCCAAGCCAACCTGAGAAGTCAAGCTTGTAGACAAAAAGAGAACTGGAGGAGGTAAAACAACGCTGATGTTATCTTTTCAACCAAGTATATAAAACCAGACGTAATTTTGAAAAGGCTCGTGAATTTCAACTGGCAAAATCTCTTCCAACTCCCCGTAGACGATGCCTTAGAAGCACGTTAGGATACACTTCACTTTATTGCTCTTGAGGGTGCATCAAAACGCATTAAAATTTCCGATCGAGCAAATTCCTGGTTTAGTCCCCAAGTAAAATATGCTTTCAAGAACAAGCAAAAACTCTTCAGAAAATGGAAAAAAACTGAACACCCACCTGATTATATTCGATATAAAGAAGCTAGAGCGCGGTTCATTCGATTGAAACGTCAAGCTCACTATGACATGGTGCGATCACATTTAAAGAAAGGCAGCAGGATATATAATAAGTAAAGGCGTACGGATATAATGCCCGAGCACATCTTCTCAGAATGGACCCAAGCCACCTTTGGAACTCCTCTGGCAGAAAATCAAGTTGAAAGTGAAGTCAACACAGAGAAAATCCGTGAAGCAATCAGCAATCTGAAGACAGAGGTCTATCCTGAACTGTCTCAAATCAGAATCGCTAGAGTTGACATTAAAGCCGCTGTGAATAGCCTTAGGAATAAAGCCACAACTGGGCCTGATAAATTCCCGCTCTTCATGATTAAGATCAGCAGTGTATACATCATAGATTTGCTCCTTCACATTTCCACAAAATTTTAAGTGAAAACCACTTTCCGAAGATATGGAATACATATTTCGTTAAACCTGTTCCCAAAATTAACAATCCTAAATCCGCAAAAGACTACCGGCCTATTGCAATTGGATGTTCGTTTCAAAATATATTTGAGAAATCCATTTTAAATACCATCAACCATCACTGCTTCGGGCATAGACCGGAGTACCTTCATTCAATGATCCCACAAAGATATACTACCACCAATCTCATGGAGACTCTATTTCGAATCCAACACGCCCTTGACTTCAGACAGCAATTAGACATCGTCTTCTTAGACGTTGCATCCGCTTTCGACAGTATATCCATCTCGGCAATTACTATCATCTTGGAATAATATTTCCATATAACTGGTCACGTATTAGCAATAATAACGAGTTCTTTGAGGGAGAGACACATCACTGCTAAAAATGGAATTTACAAAGATACCTTCCAAGTCAACAGAGGAGTCCCACAAGGTGGTGTCCTTTCTGCTACCCTTTTCGCAACAGCACTGCATCCTTTCCTGACCCAAAATCATAAAACATTTGTCGTATATGCAGACGACTTGAAATTTTTCGCCACCTCGAATGACCAAAACACATCTTTACAACCGAACAACGAAGCAAACTCCAAAATCGCCGAGTTGCAAGAATACCTTGATTGCATGGGGCTCCGACTAAATGAACACAAGAGAGCACAAATGGTTTTCACCAACAAGGTATTAAAAAACCACATATCAATACGCGTAAATGGCAGTGTGGTCAAAAAAGTCAGGACACATATTGATATTGGTCTGAAATGGGACGAAAACCTAAATTTCACACCGCATTTCGAATATGTAAAGAAGAAAACTTACGAAGCGCTATGGACCTCCAGACATGAACTGGTAGGTATCAGAAACCCAGGCCTTGTTAAACAATATATTTTAAGATGCGTCATCCCCATCCCTCTCTACGCATCTGAGATTTGGTCTTCTGCCCCAGATGCTACCATCAAGTCTTTCCTGGGTTTAGAGTACTGAATGCTGAGATGGCTAAACAGGATCACTACGCAGCCATTTACAATCCGAAGAACCATTTTATATGCCAACTTGTATGTTGAGATGGTTAAACAGGATCACAAGGCAGCCATTTACAATCTCAAGAACCATTTTATATGCCAACTGCGCGTAGGAGGCATGGGCAAAACTCCGAAACAAACTAGACTTCACTGATTCCTCTGAAAATTTCTTGGATGTCACGCCTTGGTCTCATATTATTGTCATCAAGAACATTCTCACGCTTGCAAAACTGCTGACAGGGAGACTCGACTCGCCGAAAACTGACTACCTGCTGACTCGGCCCCGCATGACGCAAAGGCGGGCGAATAGAACACCATCACCTCCAATCAGTAGCGCGCTCACGCAGCTGGAAAGCCTTTGGCGATTTTTTCCTTTGAAAACCATTAAGGTGTTCAACGATCTTCAATCAGACCCAGAAAGGCTTTGCGCAGAGACGAGATACAGGACTGAAGTGTTTCAAAATGCATTACTCCACCTATAAATGTTGAGTGATGCCCACATATGAAAACAAAAGAGAATGCAGGAAATGAAGAATGAACTTGTCGGGACTGTTTTTGCTCCGCACTGGTGCTCCTGTTATGTTTACATTGGACGTCTTATCTTTCTGTTATCTCGCTGTAAATAGTGGTGTAGATGTGAACATTCTCTAATTCCTTGTAAAAGTGCAAATTATGTTTATGCTCTCTTTCTATCTGCCTGTCATGTAAAATAAGGCAATGATATGTATAATATAATTAATTAAACAATGTATAATTTGTATAATTTATAAAGACAATCATTTGTATAAATTATAAAGATAATGATTTGTATAAATTATAAATAGATAATTATGTATATAACTTATATTTGTATATATGAATGTGCACCCCCTAGTTAGCAGCTGTAAGCGGGTGCCTCTTAGGAAAAAATCAAGATAATAATAATAATAAAAAAAAAAAAAAACGGTTGGCAAACCATAAGATGGAAGTTTGTTTAGAAGACATTTATGCCAAACACGATCGAAAGCCTTTGAGATGTCAAGAGCAACTACTTGTATTTCACCGAACCTTTCCATTGAGTTAGTCCATAAACGGGTAACATAAGCCAGAATATCACCAGTGGATCGACACTGACGGAATCCACACACGCTGTTAACTGATTTTTCCATTACATTAGAAAGAGCAGAAGTAATTGCAATGCGACGATAATTATATGACAGGGATTTGTCACCCTTTTAAGGAACTGGCTGGATATGAGCAAATTTCTAAGCAGATGGAAAAACACATTTGGAATAAGAAAGGGAAAAAGGCGGCAAAGAATAGGAGGAACCTCAGGAGCACAGGTTTTGAGAACAAGTTTTGGGAAAACCAACGGGACCTGGAGCTTCTTAGCATTAAGATTTGTCAAAATCCTCCTGGCATCCTTTTGACGGAAGACAACAGGAGGCATTGAATGGAGCGTATTGGTAAAGGTGGGAGGTGTTTCACCAAGATCATTAATACATGAGTTGGAAGAAAAACAGGATGCTAGCAGGTCAGCTTTATCCTTGGCTGAAGTGAAAACAGAACAATTTGGTTTGGACAGAGGTGGAACAGATATGGGCAAAAGTTGCGACCAATAGCTTTGGCAAGAGACAAGAATGCTCGCCAACCATTAGGGTAAGAGGCAAGTTTTCTCCTCTTAGCCTGTTCAAAATCTAATTTGGACTGATTAATAACTGCTTCACAATTGTTGCGAGCTTTGGTTTAGGCAGAAAATGAAACCGGAAAATTATAAACAAACAAATTATGATACGCAAAATTCTTATCTTGAACAGCCTTACCATATTTATTGGAAAATGAAGGTTTAGATAAAGGTCGAGATTTTAAATTGGAGTGTGTGATAAAGGATTCCATTTCTGCAAGAATACTTTAACTGACACGATCTGAGCAAACGTTGACATCAGAAATTTTGAAACAGTAATCCGACCAAGGAAAAGAAGAAAAGAAGAAAAGAAGTCTCGCAGGTCATCCCATTTTGCATTCTTGTAATGCCAAACAAAACGAGGTTGGGAATAGCCATGAGACAAAGATTCCATTGGAGAATATAAAATAACCAAGTTGTGATCAAAAGTGCCTAAAGGACCTCTCATTTCGACCGTGTACTTAGAAGGGTTGTTTGTGAGAAAAAGATCAAGCGTATTGGCTGTATGATTAGGATTGTCCCTTATCCTTGTAGGTAAATAAACAATCTGTGCAAGGTCATTAACAGTTGCAAAAGCCTCAGCATCTCGGCCAGCTGGGTCGGTGTGACAGAAAATGGAAGCCAGCTGGAGTTGTGAACATTAAAATCCCCAAGAAAATTACCTCACTGTTAGGAAAGTTGGACTGGGGAAAGTCAAGTTGCAAAGAGAGGAATTCAAAGAGCACCAAGTGATTAATGGATTTTCGAGAACGGTATAGAAAAGAGATGAATTTGACACAATGAGGTAGAGAGATTTTAAGCCAGAGAAGATCAAAGAGAGTAGATTCGAAATTGCCAAATCTCTGACAGGGAATATCAGAACTGACATATGCACAAGTAGCGCTTTGAGGAAAAAGGAATCTTTAGCGAATAATTTGGGTATCTGAGATGAGCAGTAGTTGAATCAACCGATAACTGAAATTCTCTCAGAAAACATAAATGGGGTTTGGCAGAATTCAAGCGGAAATGGAAATTGTTGAGAGTAGAATTGAAATCACGTATATTCATGAAATGAATTAGGAAGTGCTTGGAAGTTTTAGATCTTTTCGCAGATAAGCTTTGTTTATTAGGTTGACATGGTGTATTCAACAGTAAGAAAAAGTGGGTGAGACATGCTGGATGAAGTAATGAAATTTTTGGATATGGTGAAACATGGAAAGAATATACCCAGGTCCTTGACATAACGTGGCCACGACAATTCTCCCCGCATACTAACTACTCGGATTCGCTCCATTCACTATCTGGCAGAGTAGAGGTAGCAAGTTATACACTAGCTGATCCGCGGGCCTCCTAGAGAATTACCAATAGGTTGGGTCCGGTGTACTAACTAGCGGCCGGCCTGCGAACCCCGTTTTAGAGCTGTTCCCTCGAAATATAAGGAATATTGGATCTCGCCACGATGTTCATCATAACTTCAAAAGTCATCAATCATACTGCATGAAGGAAGAGATGGGGAAAGGTGGACCGGAACTTAGCTCTAGAGACTGAAAATTGGTTCCACCACTTCAAGCCTCCAATAAGCAAAGTGGTGGTATTGCACCGGTTGATGAGAGCCATCTACCACCTAGTACTGCCTGGTAACATAGAGGTGCGGCGTTCCTCGTGGTGTGGGCACAACACCTCGGCCCCTGCTTACGTTGGTTCACACCTGGGTGGTCACCCACCATATACTTGTGCATGGAGGTTATACTCAGAATTACTAACAGTCCCACCATCATGAAAGTGCAAGCAGAGGATTTGGCTGTCACAGTACGTCCTGACGTCGCCGAAATTTGGTCCACTTGTCTTGAGTGTCACTCGAATATCAGTTCCATCAACGTTTTGGACTCCCAAGTAGCAAGTACAGCTTGTCTAGCGTATCTGAGAGAATATCTGTGACAATGTCAAACACCAAAAATATACCAATAGAAAACAATTATAGAACTAAAGAATGCCAATTACAGTATTATATAAATTCCTTCAAAAATACTTAAACATTCATCAGATAATTCAATTAACAGATTTCGTTATACTCACCTCAAAGTATGCGATATTGAGCTCAACGCCATTCAGATTATTACATTTGTAAACCATGGAAGATTTCAGTGAACGAAAGTTCCTTGCCGTGTACAGTTCTTCAGCCTCCTTTGTATTTGATGAATACCAGGGTTTTCTGAACTTCCGAATCGAGTAATTCTTTACGTTATATGAAGCCATTTGATTTTTAACAAGCACGCTATTATTAAATTCTGATGCCTGAAAAATAACATAAGCAAATCATGTAGTTCAATTTTAAAAGAAAGAATTACACTGTTCACTAATTTACAAATTTAAAAGCAAAGGATAACCGAAACAAAAATAAACATTCATCGGAGTGAAAAAACAAATCCAGCTGAAAAGTTCACTTTTCTCAGTTTGTTTCCAGTTGTATGTTTTGACTATATAATTAAGGACTACCAGAACCCACCTGTATGCAAATTTTTACAAAGTAACATTCTTATAGCAGTGTTATCTTATTATTCAGAGCGCGAGGGCATAGTCGCATAGTGGCATAGTGTTTTGTGAAAGATGCCACCTGTGGTTTCCCACATCTGCACGCTGGTACTTCGTGAAGAAGTACAGAATCTCTGTAAAAGCCAGAAAAAGTGTAATGTCTGGTATATGTCAAAGTAGTGTTATGTTTTGTTGTTGTGTCTCTGGCTACTTGGTCGCAGAGCTTCTAGTGGAGCCCCACGTTGCCCGCCACCACTGCAGCGAGGTGAGCCAGGCTGCCCATTAAATTCTGGCTGGCCATTGCCAGGGTTGCCTGAGCTTCCTGACAAAGGTCAAGTGAAAAAAAAAAGGGGGGGGGGAAGGAAACATGGAACAGGAGTATGAGTTAGAAGGAAGAGAATGAGGGAAAAGGAGGACGGACTAAGGTTCAGGATCAGTCCGTTCTTTGTGAGGAGAAAATACGCGTCTGGTAGTGGGAGTTAAAGTAGCAGGGGACAGGTGTCCCTGCATGATCACCAGAGGCCAATGGACTCTGTATCCGGCACTCAGAAGTTCTCCAGAGTGCCACTAATCCCGCACGAGAACAGTGTCGGCTAATTCTACCCTATAAGGGGTTTGCAGCAGTATCCTGCACTTGATGAGTGCCAGCTGTCGCGCACCATAATGGTACCAGCAGTGTTCCTACCATTTAAGGATTAGCAAGTTGTCAAGGCAGTGTCCTCTAGCAGAGAAGGAGCTAACCCTCGCCAGTCTGATTCAGGCCTTGGGCAGCATGATCCAATGTTGTTCTCATTTCAACAAACTTGGCGAGCCTCAGTGCGAAGATTTCCTGCACATACACAGTTAGTGCCCTGTATCTGTTTTCAACGAGGAGCAGCGAGGACTCTTGGTTACGTGGATTTCTTTGAATTGCGGTAGCAAACTGGATTCTACTGTTGTCATAGGTAGAGCACTCATACATGAGATGCCCCCAGGATTCTTCTTCTCCACAATGGCACCGCGAGTCTCTTTCAATCCCCATAGCTGTTAGTTTCTGACGGAAGGGGTCGTGTCCAGTGATAATAAACGTCATGTGCAGAACAGGTGAGAACCATGAAGGGGGTTCTGGGTGAGCATGGTTTATAGTTGGGAGGAATCGCCTCGTGATGTCTCCTTTCTGGGTGGTTTCCCAGCTCTGTTGCCATATCGCTTGCAGGTGTTGGGTGATTCTCCTCTTCTCTATCTTGGGGTCATTTGCAAGATCCAGCTGGAGATTTACTATTTCAGCTGGTGTTCCTTTCCTAAGGTGGTAATATAGGCGTCGCCTGACTACTTCTAGGTAGAGTGGCTGACAACCTGTTAGAACTTGCAAGGCAGGGGTGCTAACAGTGCGGCACGCCCTACTAATTGATAACAGCATGAACCTTTGCATTGTATCCAGCTTCTGTTTGTTTTTTGTTAGTGTATAACTTGTCTATACCAGGTGGAGGCACTGTAGCAAATTATCGGGACATATACTGCTTTGTATATGAGGGTCAGAGCTTTGTGCTTCAGGCCCCAGTCGGCTCTGCTCACCCTCCTGACCGGCTCACCCCCCAGCCACAAAATCCGGCATACTTCCGGATTTTGTGGCTAGATATTTCAGGTGGTTATGGAAAGTAAAACCAGAGTCAATGTAAATACCTAAGTGTTTAACCTCTGTGTTTGTCGGATGGCAGTGAGGTTTAATTTCGTTTAATATCGAATTCGTTAGATCACGTGGCGATCAAGCGCTTCATACGGGTCTGCTGTATGAAATTCACCGATTCTCATGCGACACGCGTGCCACCAATCAGGAAAGAATTGCTGATTGGTAAAACACTACCTGGCCATACTGATTCTGCTGGACAGTGAAGTTAGTAATTATTAAATATTAATTTCCATTAAAGTCTGATACCATAACCTGAATGTCTGAAGATCATTCAGACAGAAAAGATAATTTTTCCTAACCAGGATTGAAGTGAAATTAAAAAGGATCAGAATGCTACACTCTCTGTCCCTAATCCAACATTTGGTATGCACACAAATTATATTATCAGTAATATAATCAACATTATTGACAAATATATCGGTTGTACAATCTTTTGCAATTTTCTTGCTTACTTACTTTATTACTTCCTGCCATGGAAGAATTATAAGAAACGAAGGCGACGTATTGAATCCCCATCATATTATTCGAAAATATTGTTAACTTCTTTATATCTTCTTCTACATCCGAGAAAATGAACCATCTGAGGAAATGCTTCAGAAAAACAGGAACCTAAAAATAGGTTAAGCACTACATAAGAGGAAACACCTTAAGAAGGTCGTTCCCTGAAGCAATTGGGGAAAAATCCTATAAAAGTTAATTTATAAAAGTAATGTATGATTCGATATTTAGCATTGCATCTTCGTGGAATGGCAATTTATCAAAGTGTTTTTCCGCCAAGATATGCAAATTACGTGAAAGACACACAAGCATCTTACAAGACATTTAATAGATGACTATGTGAAGTAGAAGACCCCATAACCGATCCATACATGAAATCTGGTGTAATTCATCATTGCTCACCTCGTATAACCCATATAAATTACAGTATTAATGCTCCTAGTAATTTGGCTTTTGAATTGTTAGAGAAATGTGAGATTTCATCCCGGATGAATTAAACTTCCGTGTTTTTTTTATTTGCCTTTTTTGAATTCATCATCCAAAACAAAACAGAATTTCGATGATTATCTCATTCTGTTTTATTTTGGATGATCGTGTCGGACTGTCTTGCATTGTTTCAGTCAACCTGAGAGCGACAGTGACATAAATAACCGCCGACGTCAACGAAGGAGGTGCCAGAAATGTCTTCACCAGGACTATCAGGCGACCATTAGCTGCAATAGGTTATGGGAGCCGCCGAACCACCAGCTACCATGATAACACCGCGACACAGTACTCTATGCGTCAACTAGGCCAGAGAACATGGGTACTGGACCTTAGATGATTGGAGACGGGTCTCCTGTGCCGATGGGTCCCGTTTCCAGTTATTTCGAGCGGACAGGAAGGTGCGCATCTGGGGGAAACCGCACGAAGCTATGAACCCTTCATGTGAACAAGGAACTGTTCAGGCAGGAAGGACAGTCAGTAAGTTTTTTGGGGTGTTAAACTAGTATACGTTGGGTACTTCGGTACGTCTAGAGGCATCTCTGAACGGTCCAGGTTACGAGCCCATCCTTGCAATCATCTGCATCCCTTCATTGTCATCGTACACACACACACACACACACACACACACACACACACACACACACACACACACACACACACACACACACACACACACACACAGCATTGGAGTATTCCAGCAGGACAATGCGGTGAGCCGTGGGGCCTAGAGTATGTTTGGGAGAGAATTCCGCAGATTTTACCTCCATGAAATGGCATCCCCGTTCACCGGACATGAACTTGAGTAGCATCTTTGAGATGCCGTGGAAAGGGCCTTTAGAGCTTTAGTTCCTCCACCCAGGAGTGAGGTGGAATTATGGCTAGAGGTGCGGCAAGCATCGATGGAAATACCTGAGGAAGGCTTTTGTGACCTAGTGGACATAATGCCTCGACGTGTGACTGCTTTTATCCGGGGAAAGGTGCGCCTACCAGTTACTGGGTAGGCATCCCATGATTTGTGTCCGCTCAGCGTATATTGTCTGTAAATTTAGCGGGATCTGAGGTCGATTTTCTGTTTGCAAAACCTCGAAGTTCCTGGAGAAAAATCCATGCTACCCTCTGCTGAGACCAACGTACTGCCACGATGAGAAAGATACCAATGAAATGTCCTCCTGTCATAGTATGGTTAATAAACAGAAAAGAAACTTCAGAACGCACTAAATTTACAGACAATAGGGAAAACAATATAATATTTAACAATGACGTATATATCTCACGGTCCTGGTGTCGTTTTCAAGTGTCAACCATCCGAATCGCCAGAGAAGACAACAATATAGTGTCCTCTGTTTCTAACAAAGAGTACGTACCAATAAATTACTTTTATTTACTGATTATACTATTTTGGTGGTGATGTCCTTTGTGACTATCATTAACCTTGGTCCATGAATAATTTCCTTTTTCATTCTCCTTCTTTTTCATTAATATTACAATATATATATTAGTCACTAAAAATTAAGGTTACATTTATACGTTTAGTAAAACTTACTATTCCTCTGCATTATCCACTCTATTTATTTTGATACAAAGGATAAAAACCTAATGATGAAAAAACAAACTGACAATTCATTAATTTTTTATAAAAATATATGATATATTGGAATTAGAATTAAACTTACCATATTTAGGAATTTCAAAGTATTGTCTTCAGCGTCCGAAAGAAGGATTACCAATATTTTATGTATGTTTAAAGAGAATCGCTTGAGAATAGTGGATCGATTATAAATGTCCATAAGTTTTTGAAGCCCTTCGTCCATTTTGAATAGCATATGTGGATATCCCTGTCTGGATAACGCTGCTGCTGTACATGAGACCATTGAGGGATCTGTAAAAGCGAAACAGCACCTATTTATTCGTGAAATTCTCCTTAATTCTCCTGGAGAATGTCGTACACGTTCTCCAGATATGATACCACATGTACAGCTGAGTGGTTTGCGCGATTTGATGCAGACGTACACGCAGTTTACCACGGCTCCATCTCATATGACTGTTAATACAGAAATTGTTGTATTCTTTTGAGTGATTTGTTCCTTTAATATATTTACTTTAAATATCTAAATTATTTGTAAATGTTTAATAAATAAAATCCGATCCAGTTCAATATAAAAGTGGAAATTTTAGAATGAAAATAAGTAGAGTATTTATAATTATTTTATTCGATTTTATTTACCTGATTTCGGAGAATACAGGATTACAATTTTATTTTCAACAGCTATATTCCCCCGATAGACATCATTTAAAAGCTTCAGTACAGCTGAGCACTTCCACATGCCTACGGATTCCTTAATCCATCCACCTGTAAAAATATTAGTTTGCAACATTAATGCTAATAAAAAACTCTTCATCGCACCCATCATCAACTATTGATGATTTGTAACACACATCATGAGACATTCTCAAATATTCCTCATATGCATGCATAATTTACGTTGGTAACAGAACCCTTCCTTTCCTATTTTCCTTTGTGGTAAATCTCTCCCACGCAATTAATAAATTCCAACTATTGCTTCTCTTCCTTTCCAGGTTTACACGCATCACTCTACATAAGTTCTCTTTTTCTACAAATCCCCAATATATCTGTCAATCACCCGTCTATGAACACATATCAAATCAGTTACTATTTTCATCACTTTCTTCAGTACTGCCCACCACTTAATTATATCTTATTTACTCCCTTTACATCTTAGTTACTCCCTCTTTCTAATACAGGGCTGGGTTCTCCGTTTCTCTCAAAGTCTGAATAAAATGCGTTTTTTCTCTTTCGTGCATTACCTAAAGAATGTTATCTATTTTATTATCATCTGATAACACAGTAAAAATGACAGGCGTAGTGGGATAAGAATTTGGTATCCTACATTATTATTTTATACGCTATTACTAATTCCCTTATTTCATTTTTTATTTCTTTACCACTTTAGTATAAGTACGTCATTGCATTGTCATTAACTTTATCTGTAATCTAGCCCAAATTAATAATTTAATTGTACATAAAAAAAAAAAAAAAAAGATTTATTTTGAAAGACACTACAATTTCTCACAGAGTTGATGGTATGAGTCTATGAGTTCTGGGATTCAATAAAACTGGAACACACTAGCTTTCCGCTAATGGGTCGCTGCTTTCAATTCCATTGCACTCAGTGTTTTCTCCCTGGCAGACTATTCTTCAGGTGCTCGTGCACTGGACGCTCCTTCTACGTAGATTTCTCGACTCACGTATCTGTGCATACACGGCTCATTCTCGAATTAGCTCATTCAGTTGTTGCTTCACACACATATTTAACTTCGGAAATACAGCATGTGATTTCGTTGCTGGATCATCCTAATGGTGGAAAACTCTATCTTTACTTTATACTTCAGAATATGTTTCCCACTCATATACACCCCCCTCCAAAAAAAAAAAAAAAAAACAACTCTCCACATCCATTCCCTAACTCTTTCTTTCATTGTTTCTTTTCTCTCGTATATCTAACTATTTCCAAACCCTGAATTTCAGCTCTAAACTGCAAATCTAGAAATTATAGCTGTCTTCCTTTGCACCTCACTTCCTCTTTTTTGTTCTTCTTCTATTTCACTCCCTTCCACAAATCCCAACGCCGAAGTCCAAAACTTTAACATGAACCTGGAATTCGCACAAAAAAACTTTTATCTGAATCCTTTTTCATCAGCAGTTTGAACTTCCTCTGAAAGGACTCGCAACCAATCCCAATACTATAATTTGTTTTTCATTCTTTCCTATTTGCTGAAAAAATTACCAGAACTCTCGCTCTTGTAATTTTCTTGTTCATTTAACACTGCTGCAATATAAGCCTTTTATGTATGCCAATCCTTCAAAAGTGTCTATTTCCGTGTTTACGTTCTCATTGCTAAGTTACCTAAAAATCCTCCACACGGACGCTTGTCTTCTTTTAATGCAAATGCCGAACTGTCCTGACACCATCTTGTTTTTGTCAAAGGGCGGATTAGATCAAACGTTTCTTAAATACCTGGTGTGATGGTCGCATTGTTCTTCAACCCTTTCTCGCCTGTTCACAAATGACTACTCCTTTTCTAGTAAGGGCCACTTACACCGATAAGCCAAAACATTATGATCAGCCAATCGTTATGCAAATCGCAGAAATTGCAGGTGAACTACGGCGGATGCGCGCGTCGGAACACGGTATAAAAAACATCTGTTACTGATCTCCGTTTATCAGTGTTACCCTTGTTTTCAGATGGGAAAGGCAGCGGAATTAAGCGAATTTGACAAAGGTCAAATTGTGAAGGCTAGACGACTGGATCATAGCATAATCGAAACGGCACGGCTCATGGGCTGCTCACGGTTAGTCGTGGTTAGAACCTACCGAAAGTGGTCCGAGGAGGAAAACCGACGATCGGCCGGAGAGGTGTTGGACGACCACGGCTGATCGATGCTCGAGGTGAGCGTAGGCTCTTCCGGATAGTACGTGGTAACAGAAGGACGACTATGGCACAACTTTCCGGTAATTCGAATTGCCTCCATGATTTTTTCCAACCACTGAAGTTAGTCTGGCCGGTCGGTAATTTCCCACTTCACTCTTAGAACCGCCTTTATGTATTGGCGATATTGGCGCTGTTAGCTTACAAGGGAATCTTTCCTGAGTCCATTGATGCTCTCATAATTACCCTCAAACATTCCTCCGAATGTTTCTTCATTAAATAATCATGTGAAATTTCAACATCATTATTATGTGAGTGAAGTTTTCAACATCATCAAGATATTATGGGAGTGAAGTTGAAAAAACTTCACTCCCATAGTATCTCATTGAAAGAAAGGGATTTTCATCTGGAAATATCGATGCAAAATTAACTGTTGAGTTCATCTGCAAATTCAGCTGGGGTATGTAATATTGTCCAACGTCCATTACATAAGGATCCGATCTAGTTTGTCTTTCTCTTCTTTGTATTTATGTGAAAAGTTCCTTATCTCCATTATTTGCCATGGATTTCTCATAATCTGTCTCTGGCAGCATAGCCTTTTTTTGTGGCACTATTACAGATAAATTTGTAGTTGTTGTAGTCTTCAGTACTCTTTATTTCTCTCTAATTTTCCCACGTCGTCTTTTTCTTCTTAAGTAATTTCACAACTTCATTATTCATCCAACTTGGAATCGTCCTTGTGGAATATTGTTTTTATTGTTTATAATCATTCAAGGCTTCTGTGATCAATGTTTTAAAGCTATACCAAATTCAATTATATTCGCTCTCTGTAAGATAAGTACCTAGTTAATAAGGGCCATGCAGCACGTTAAGCCGTCGTAATTTCCTTTCCTGAAGTTATAACCCATTCCTTTGACTTTAACTACAGCTACCTCCCTCTTCATCGTCCACCGTGGAACTCCTTGTTCACTTCATTCTACTTTTTCCCGTACTGTCAGCCCAATTATATCATCTGATTCATGGTTATTGTTGTTGTTGTTATGCAGATTTTAAGATACAACGTCAACTGTGGCCAATTTGTGTCTGTCAGTCTTTCCATTTTCTCCAATTAATTAGAGGCAAAGTGAAATCACCCATAATAAGATATTTATGCTGACTTGCCCAATCCATCTGCATGTAGAGGCTCCCATAATAATCTTCACAATCAGCTGGCCTGTAGATTACTCCCACTCTCATTATACCTTTGCTTCCAACTATCTCACACCATACAGATTCTGTGCTATCATGCGAAATAACTGAATCCGGATAATCCTTTGCGCTTAGAGTACTTTTGTTAAGAACATCTGGACATCTGGTATAGAAGGCAAGACGCCACAATCCCTTCTATATTTTATAAGTAGTGTATTGAAACTCATCATCCCCTTTCTCCGGGTGGCACCACTTTTCTGTTAGCCCTGTTATGTCAGTTATTTTTCCTAACCAGCAGATCATTCATTCATTATAATTACGACACTTGTGACTTTACTGTAACAGCTGACAGAAACTCTCTCCTTCATCTCTAAAGAGCTTTAATAAGATCACGCTTAGCTTATGGATCACCTGTCTATGGCTCCGATAGGGAAAGTTCTATATTACCTGTGAATACCATACAGCATAGTCCCCTTAGGATAGCTGTGGCAGCCTTCAGAACATCGTCTGTTCACAGCCTGTATTGAGGCAAATGAAACCCCTTTGCATTGCAGGAGAAAATCATTATTGTGTAATTATGCAGCAAAACGTAAAAGCATACCATCCCACTCCAGCTGGCAATACCAGTTTGATCCTCAATTTGCTGAATTATATCACAATAAGCCTATTGAAAACCACCCCGCAGGGTTTCGAATGCAAGAACTCATGATCAGTTGGGACGTTAAATATCAGAACAATTTCGAAGACTTTGCCACTCCTGAACCTCCCTCGATTGAATCTCACCTCTCCGCGACAATTTCTTTTTAAGATGGGGAAAATGCTCTCTTGCAAACATCAACTTTCAACAGCTCCATAAAACTCATTCGTTGGAAAATTCAGATAAAAAACCTATCTATACTGATGTCTACAAAACCGATGCAGCCAAAGGTGCTGCAGCAGTTTCTTCCACCTTCTCAGTTGCTGCGTCTCTTCATACGGAATGTAGTGTCTATACTGCAGAATTATTTGCAATAAACCTAGCTCTATGTAGAATGCGCAACATCCATAGAAAGCAATCTCTGATATACACAGACTCCTTAAGTGCAATCATGGCCATTCAAACTACCATTTCGCCCTCTCATCCGATTCTTAAAGAGATACGGTATAAGTTATTTTACTGTCAAAAAACCAACCAGTAGTTTGCCTTCTGATGGATACCTGGTCATGTAGGCGTTCCAGGTAATGCAAAAGCCGACTGCGGCTCTTCCAGGCAAAACCGCGACTCAAGCTCATCCAGATAACCCTCTGATTCAGACTCTTCCAGACAACACTCTGATTCATACTCTTCCAGACAACGCCGTGACTCAGGCTCTTCCAAGCAACTCCTTGGCTCAGGCCCTTCCAGACAACAAAACGTGCCTTACCCTGACTACAAATCTACAAATCCATCATGAAAACAACATGTTGGAAACAATGGTGTCACCTCTGGAAAGTTCAAATAAATTATAAACTGCTGCAGACAAAAAAGAGCCAAAACTGTGGACATCTTCTATCAGGCAACGCAAGCGACAAGAACTAATTCTAACTAGGCTCCGCATCGGTCATTCGTATCCAACTCTTCTGTATTTGCTTATGGGAGAGACCCTGCTCAGTGTTTCTTTTGCCAGTCGCAGCTAACAATAAATCATGTTCTCATTGAATGTTCCCAACTTTAAACTACGAGAAAATCAAGCTTTAGCTCCCTATCCCACTTGAAGGAACCATTAACTTTATAACAGATTCTTGGCAATGACGCAAATTTGGAGTAATATTTATTTATTTGAAACAGATAAATCTTTATAATAGTCTGTGATCACAATACCATGTGAAATTTGTGATAAGCAAATATTGAACAAGCACAATATGGCCGAAGAGGCCCTTGCGTCAAAAAACCCTAATACAACAACTGTATAAACAATTAATATTTAGTGTTCTTATACAGTGTTGCACACCCCTTAAAGTTATTAAACTCACTTCCCCAGTATTAGCTGCCCGCTCATTTGAAACGTTTCTACCTTCAGGACATCTTGCTAATATGATCTGTTGCATTTACAAACAAGAACTCTTGAGCTATGTGCAAATATTACTTTGACCAATATTATCATATAGAAGCGTATCTATATTATCCTTGTCCCCAAAAACTAGCAGTTTCCCTGAACCTTTAAGATATTCTCAATAATACTGGCAAAAATCCTTGCACCACCTTTGTTTAAATGTATTCCGTCTCTGCAAAACAGATTTCTTCTATCTACAAGTGCGGGCCAAGCTGATTAAAATCCCCCTCCCCCAAAAGCCTTGCAGAGACTTTCAAGTCTAGGGTTAATCCACAAGGCTTTCAGTGTATAATCACTCCTATAGTGTCTGGGCAGAATTGCTGACACACAGACATTGCGATTGGACTCGCGGCGTTTCTGCAGCGTGGTCCGATATTTGTCTAACAAACCGTTTGAAGGTATGCTTAATATCATGAGCCCTCACATGAATAATAATATTCTCTTTACCACCCTTAAAATCTGAAAATCTGTTGGTGACATCATTAATAGTTGATACCGGCAGAAATACCCTGGTTCATAACCTGATTACAAAAACTTGTTTTTTTTTGTTCTGTGCGGGATAAGGCAGTTCATCACTTGGTTGGTTACAAGAGTCTTGAGTTCCTGAGGTGCTCCCAGTTATACTATTTTCCTGGGGAAACAACACCCATTTTTTTAATGAGTTGGGAACACTTAGAAGGCGTTTGGTTCCATATTGAGCAGAAGCTTTCGACAGAGCTAAATAACAAATTTTTAATTTGTTAAATTAATAAAATTATTCGGAGATGACACTTGGGAGGTTTCGAGAGTGCTTTTTTAGAGGAAGGTCGTGCTCGTATACTAAAAAGGATACTTACCGTGAAATTGGTCACGACCCTTTGAACTTATAATGAAAGTGGTAGAAATGAGCCACAGACAAACGGTAAACAGTATTTTTGGCATTTCTGAAGACCCGGAACTCTAAAATGTACTGTCAATTAGTTCGTTGTACCCTTGCATATATTCAGCTTGGGCAATGCCAACTGGCCGTGTTCTTTGGTATCTATATGTAACCGTTTTGCCTACTACTGTTCTCAGAACGCACGATATCACTTGGATACTGTTTCTGTTTACCTCATCGCTGTGTTGCATCAGCTTTGTTTTGTTTTTTATGAGAGTTGGACATGCATTCGTTGTTTGTACTGTTTTTCCTGTTGCAATTTGCAGCCAGCAGTTTCGTGATTAATATTCATTATCTGCTTCGAACTCAGTTTTGTTACTGACAAAATAAAAATCTCATTATAAAATGACTCCAAGATGATCGATTGTTATATTTATTTATTTTTTCAGAGCCAATATGGAAATAGAACTACTGCTCCATTCGTAGTAGGATTAAATTAAACTTAATTTTTCGTCTATCCATTTCTACTAGTGGTTTTAACACCTTCATAGCGACATTTCAGAATTTGTTTTCAAAGTTAAGGGCAATGACGATGATGTTCGAACCTGATTATGAATTCTTCTGTTTGGATAGAAGTTAAAACAGAAAAAGAGGTTACTTCGGGCACATGACCCTACAATTGTATCGAATTATATTCATTCAATGGCCAGATCTGAATGAATAAAATTCGCTTTTCTTCAAATGCAATTTATATTGCCAGGTATTGCCCCAATTGTGCGTGTATGAATGGTCAAGGTTCGAGTCAATGTTATTACGAACTTTGACTATTCTTTCATGGAGTTCCGAATTCTTTATTCAGTGGGATTGAGTCTGCGTTTGCCAGATTTTAATTCAAAAAATCCATTTCAGAGACACGCTTCTTCTGGGGATGGGAGAAGTTGAATTACATTTCTGAACTTCAAATCTTTTCGATTGATTTCCCTTTTGGACAGTTAGTAGTGACCTGGTAGTAGCTGTGGACTTGCATTGACTTCACGTTTGGGCCGAATTTCAATATAATTTAATTATTTTTGTTTCAGCATGCACGCATTCATTCTATACGCACTCGGATTATGAAATGTGAATGTCATCAACGGGGAAATATTGTTATGTTTGTTTCTGAACTAAGGAATTTCGGAAAATAAAATGCGTCTACTGGAACAAATACGATAATGGTAGTGAAGCACGCGAGGTTTCAAATCGATTTTCACAATTCGGAAACAGATTTTAGGTTGTAGTAATGACTTAAAAGTCATTTCAATCAGGAGAAAATTGCATTTCCCTTAACCGCACGATTCTGAATTCTTTTAAATGAAAATTATTTCAAACTTAATGAAAGTTCATTTGGAAATAAATGTCATAATTTACTTTGTTTCGATTATTTAAATAATATCAACAGTGCCTAACCCTTGTACACATGTTTTCAAGTCCTGCACCTGCCATTAACTCTATTTCCCACAAACGCATTTGCGATATATTGGAAGTTAATTGATCTCCTCGCAAACCCCTCATAAACCCCTACCACCAAACTCACAGCATAAGCAAAAGAAGCACGGCTCGGTGTTTATCGAGATAACATTTGTCACCTTTCTGAATTCCTTCCAGAAATATGCTGTTTTCAAACGTGATGAAAATGGAATTTTATTATAAATTGGGCAAGAACAGATCTAACCATGTAACTGACTCTTGTAGGATCTGAAGGATTCCCCGTCAGTTTGGAGTGAAATGATTCAATTCAGACTATTGGGCTTGGAATAATCCTACCTGATGCCTACATTTATGGATATTAAAACGAATTTAATGTTCTTACAAATTTTAATAAGCTTGCCAACCTTATTTATTCTTTCCTATAGAAACAGCGGATAAACAATTCCCAAGGAACATGACGATGACCTATTCAGAACATACACCCAGTGCCCTGGTAGTCCTACCACGTCGTCACATCCTACCTCACCACCGCTTGTCAGAAAAACTTATAAACAAGATAGCAGGCATTTGAGGAGCCAACAGTACGATTGAGAATGCGACATTCCGCGATTTATAGAATTAACGGACTTCCAGCACAGACTGAAAATATGGAACCAAGTAGGAAATCGCGCTGTAATCGATTCAACAATATCCCTAGGTAGACGATTCGAGATGTGATCTACAAATGGAAGCTAACTGGTGTTGAAACCGTCAAGAAACCATCCAGAAATCTTCTGAAGCTCAAATAAGGTGACATTCGAGCCCTGCAAAGCACCGACCGCCCAGAACTGTGCTCTTTGTTGTCGCAGCACCCACAAACCTTAAATGAGACAATTGGCACATGTCTGCATTAGTGCACTGCGCAGGAAGTTGCATGATATGGATTTTCAGCGTCGTGTGCCGTCTACAACCCACAAATATTCCCGAATAATGCCACACTCCGTGTAGCTTTGTGTAAGGTCTGCTCTTCTTGGACGGTAGATGTATTGAAGGCTGATCTTTGAGTGATAAGTAACGGTACGTGGTCTACAGTCCTCATGGCCATGCCTGGGTGTGATTCATTCCCGCTGAAAACGAACTGCCGGATTGTATCACCTCGAAAATGATGTTTGAAGGAGGCAGTGTAAGGGTTTGAGGCTGATTTTTGTGGTTTCTCCTAGAAGTACTGGCTGTTATGGACGAAACCGGAAATTATGAAATCCGTCTAGACATACAAGACAAACCAAACCAAAAAACCAATCTATTATATTACGGTCACCCGGTAATTTCTTATATATACTCGCATTTGTTTCTGTAAAGTACCTGTGTTCACTGGTGGATTTGCCTGTTTTCTAGACGAAACATCCCAGGTTTCTGGGGGGGGGGGGAATACATAAGGGAATGGCAGACAGTCCTAGTTTATTATTCAAACTAGTCCAGTCAGTAAATAAGATCCATACAGACCAGGGGAAATCCAAAGGAAATCACCTTTCATGAATTCCGTAACAGTAGAAATGAATTCTCTTGTTCCCTTTCCAAGTGGAGAAATGTTCCAGTCATCTTGCGATTTTTTAACAAAAATGGATCGAAGATATCTCATCTCTGTAGAAATTGAAGTATTTAAATCGAGTTTTATATTATCGAGAGAAGTACAGTATCACTTTTCAAGTTATATTTCACTGTGTTGAACTCATAATGAATAGGCAACCTTCCTGTTAAAACTTGAAGTGCCACAGTTAAGGTAGTCCTGCAGGTGCTGGTCATCATGAGAAGAGCCGCCCGCTGTGCTTGAAGGAGTTGCTTGATGATAGCTGTTTTCTAACCAAGGATGGAATGGGTGATGCAATTGTAATATAAACGTAACGTGTGGCCCTTCAAGCCCCACTCCTTTCTGCTAACTCGCCGTAGTTTGGATAGGAATGACTTACGTATCATTATGCTCAAGCTCTTATCTGAAAAGACTTGCTTATTTTGTTGATCTTCTACATTGGGATCTTCTGTGAAAATGCCTATCTTTCTTCCTAGCGTCATTCTTTCATTACCTTACTATAATTTTGAACCAAAGAAGGATCTTTTCCAAAACCAGGAAAAGATCCTTCTCTGGTTCAAAATTATAGGGCCATATATTTCACGAGCTGTTTGGGTAAAATTTTCGAAAGGATGGTTCATACTAGGTTCAATTACATCCTGGTATCACAGAATATTCTGCCAGATTATTAGTGTGGCTTTCAAAAAAAATAGATCAAACCTAGACGTGCTCATCAAAGCCTAATCTCATTCTGCAATGCCTATTTCAGGAAACAACATCTAGTCATGGTCAAATTAGATCTTGAAAAGGCATGTGACACTACCTGGTTTCATAGTATTCTTGTGGATCTTTGCCATCTGGGATTTTAGGGCCACTTTCTTGAACTGAAATAATTAAACATTTCCTGCAATTGTGCACTTTTCAGGTCCGGTATAAAACCATACTCTCTGCTTCTCGCATTCTGGAAGAAGGACTCCCGGAAGAATCGATATTTAGTTCAACACTTTTTGCAGAGTTAGTAGCATGACACATTATCTCCCCAAAACATGCAGACAATCTTACAATTTCTTGTCAGTCTCAAAGTATCAATACTATTGAACGTTAACTCCAAATTGCCATAACCAAAATAGAACATACTTCGCACAGTCTCGTCCATGTCTTGTGGAATTGATCAATATACTTCACTTCACTTTTACAGAACTTTAATCCGTTCACGCATAGATTATGGTTATCTAGTGTATGACTCTGCCAGAAGCACTACTTTACGACATGTAAATATCATCCAGCACAGTGCTCTGTGGACTGCTTTGGGCCCTTTCAGGACGTCTCCAATCCAGAGTCTTAATATCGAAGCGCATGATCATCCATTACATCTACGTAGGAAAACATTGCTGCTCCAAAAAGCTGCTAAAATCCCGAGTCTTCCATCGCACCACAGTTAGGAGTATCTTTATAATACTCGGTGATATTTGTTTTATGAGAGCAAACCAAATGAAAATAGACCTGCTGCACTCAGAATAAAGAGCTTGTTCAGAATTGGAATTTTAATTTACGTGATATTTTTCAAGACACAACTGCTCCTGTTGCACCTTGGAAATAAGTTTCTGCCTCTTAAGATGTACGTTTTCTTCAGTGGGGTTAAAATGTCATACCACCTTGTAATATCAGGCAGTTGCAGTCAGCTCATGCTACTCTAAACTCCCGTGCCTGTAAAATCTATACTGATGGATCGAGAACTGCGAGCACGGTAGGTGCTTGCAGTTTTTCCTTCATTCACTGCTACAGCCTCACTACCAGTTGCGTGCAGCATCTTCACTGCTGAATTATATCTATCAAGTTAGCACTTGGTAAAATCATTGAGCTATCCATCTCATCTGCCATAATTTACAAAGACTCCCTCAGTGCTATGTCTGCCATAAGGAAGAATTTCTCATCTTCCCATCCTATCTTGAAATACATTCATTCCCAGTTAATTCATTCATTTCATTTATTTACAAACACAAAAACTATGTACAATTTCAAGATAAAAATACAATTTTATATTTATCCTCAATATTGTGTGTGTGTGTAATATTGTGTGTATTTATCCTGAGTAACAGATCAACTTGTATGTATCTCTTTGTGTGTGTGTGTGTGTGTGTGTGTGTGTGTGTGTGTGTGTGTGTGTGTGTGTGTGTGTGTGTGTGTGTATTTCCGTTTTTTTTAAGTTCCCCGAGCAGCTAGGACCCTCACTGGAAGCCGCCTTTTAAAGAAATTAGAAACGAAGTCTTGCAAGGCTCTGAAATTGCCAGTATTATCCAAAGAATACTGACATTCTCTTCCGATAATTCTGGAATCAGACTTGATAGTGTGTGCCTGAATGGTACATACTCTGGCCAACGAAGGGAGAACATGTTCCCAGGTCTCAAGACTGCGACAAGTACAAAACGGGACCGACTCTAAACCACCCTCAAAAATCTTAACCCTCAAGGAGTCATTCCCCATTAACAAATAGGAGATAAATATTTTAGGAGTGAACCATAAATTTTACCTGGAGGTGCTAAGTAATCAACTTGTTGTATGTATCTCTTTGTGGTTAAGCCATATTGACTCTAATCCTATCTTTGTTACCATATTCCTGTTAGCTCTCTCCAAATTCTAACCTTTTCCTGTTTTATATCATTTGCAGGATCAGATATTATGCCTGCACAATAATCGATAGACCCTTCTTTAGTTTGTACAGCATTCCAGATATATAGCGTATAGATCTAAGGACATCACTCCTCCTAAGACTTGTAGGGCATTGTTCGAAGTGGTTCTAGCAATATTAAGTATCATCAGTAATAAAGTTCCACAAATTAATCTGAGAATTTAGAGCGCTCCTTGTTCTTGTAGGTAAACATCTATTCTGTGAGAAATTATCTAAGGTGTATAACTTTTTTTGTTTATTTATTACTTGAAATTTTAAGCAGAATACAAAACCAAGAACGAAACAACACAACACATATTTAGAAATAAACTGGTACTATACAGTTTATATTATTAAAGAACTTAAAATTATATATATTATTTTATATATTTCATTTCTACAAATAATAATAAATATATAACTTAAAGAAGCATTATTAGCTTATCAATGGGTTGCTGGACAGAGCAGCACTGATAGTAAATATTTTTATCAGAATTCCATTAATCGAATACAAATCAACAAACTGTTTATACTTAAAAGTTACTCATAATTCTTCTTTTCCTTCTGAGACGGCGCGCATTTCTTGTGGCTTTGTTGAATTTCATTTGTAAAACAGTTTTTAACTTGAAGTACACAATTTCCAGTAAAAGTGTAACGATCGAAATGGTCCATCCAATTAATAATATTAGGGTGGTTATTATCAGATTATTCATATTTAAGGGCTGAGGACTTTTGCTGTTATCCTGGCCATCAGACATTTCTGCCCTTCCTTTTATCATCAACTTGAATAGAGTAAGCTCTTTGAGTCTCTGTGATATTCCAAATTCATAAAATTTCATTAACCTGGAAAAAGAAATTGAATATTTAAAAATGGAATGCTCTCACCTAATCAAACTTCAATATTTTCTTACATAGCAAATACTCCACAAATGATGTTTGTGGACCAATCAGGTACGGGACATGATATTGCCAAGGGGTAATGTCTTTGTGTGTGCACGATGTAATGAGTGTGAGGAAATTAGGCAACAACTCAGCCTATATGAGAGCTTGAAGGACAGGGTGGATGCCCTCGATGGATCTAAATTGAGGGGCCCATCAACGCTAAAGCTTGCCCTTGAACCTCTCTCAACCCAGCGGCAATACCCAAGGTGGAATGCGCTAGTCTCACAGGAACTAGTTGTGGTCGGTGACTCTATTGTCTGGGAAATTGGAAACGTGCTTTGTAAAACGGGTAGGTGGAACAGAATCAAGGTATGTTTGCCAGGGGCAAAGGGTGATGACGTTGGAGAGGAGATAACATCTTTTAAGGGCACAAATGGTGATATAGTTGTACACGTTGGCACTAATGATATTAAGAGTAGGAGACCGGTGAAATTACTTAAGCACCAAAGGTCACTGTTCAAAAAAAAGCCGCGGATTACGGTTGAAGTTGAAAGTGTCTGCAATTCTGCCCAGACACAATAGGAGGGAGTATATTTTGACAGCGTTGTCGATCAATTCGACTCTGAAAAGATTGTGCAAGGCTCAAGGGGTAGAAATGTTTTCAGCCTGGTCTGTACTTGTTAACAGGAGAGACTGCTTCTACAGGGATGGGACACACTTAAATAGAAAGGGTGCAAAAATATATCGGATTCTATCGAGGCAGTGATAGGTTGGTCGGAAAACTGCTAGCTTCGGGGGATACAAGGACTAATAGATTTAAAGTAGCCATTGGCAGAGGTGAAAGTGATTCTTGCACTGCTTCTATTGGATGCACAATATAGCCTCAGTTGCTGATGCGCCATTAAACCACTAATGAAAGAAACAATCTTCTATTGGAATGAGAAAACAGCCTGGAAAATAAGATGCAGGGGATTTCAGAGAGTGCTGGGAGTCATTGCGGTACAAGAAAAAAACAACTGTTGTGTTAGGATAGTTAAGAATAGGAACAGGTGCATGAAGAATTGCGTGTACACCAATGCTAGGAGTTTGTTAAATAAATTTGATGAATTTGAAGTATTGCTCCAAACATCAAAGGCAGATATTGTTGAAATATCAGAGACGTTGTGTCATGCAGCTATTAGGAATGGAGAATTGAAATCTGGAGAGTACAATGTACAAACGGATAGACAGGATAGGAAGCGAGGAGGGTTTAGGCTCTAAATTAAGAAACATATAAAATCAAAGGAAGTGAAGCCAACCGACATCGCTGGTCAGTGCAGTGTCGAGTCAGTTTGGTGTGCCATAAGCAATGGGAGATCAAAATTGAGAGTAGGAGTGTGCTATAGGCCTAATGACTCTGATGAGTATAATAAGATAGTGTAAAGGAAATAGAGTGGGCCACTAAATCAGAGAGTCTTATAACTTATAAGGGGGATTTTACTTTCCCAGATATTGACTGGAATTTGTGGGTTGGTCACTCCCACACTAGCAAGGCATTTGTGGATTTATTGGATGATTGTTTTTCTAAATCAGCATGTTCGGGAGGCAACTAGAGGGAGTAATACTCTTGATTTGATTATCAGCAGTGATTCTTCATGCATTAAGAATCTGCAGGTAAATGAACCACTAGGTTGCAGTGATCACAGTGTACTGAAGTGGGAGTTACTCAAAGAGGTAACTACCATTAGGGGTAAAGGGAAGGGTTATTGGTTTTGTAAAGGCGACTACGATGGGCTGAGACAGTATTTAAATTGTATACAATGGGACCAACTGACGATGTTATCAACAGCAAATTCAAAATGGGAGACTTTCAAAGAATTAATCTTGGAAGCTACCGGGGATTACATACCAATTAAAAATATTGTTCAAGGTTTAGGCTTAAATGGATGACAGATAAACTGATTAGACATATGGCAGAAAAGAAAAATGCATGGGATATATATAAAATAGCATGTGATACAGAAGCATATGATAGATATAAATTTGTCTCTCACCAAGTCACAAAGGAGATTAGGCAGGCGAAGGCAGATTTCAGAAATCTTTAGCAAAGAATGCAACGAAAAACAGCAAAGAGTTCTTTACTTGTGTAAACTCTAGAAGGAAGGGGATGAATCAGATTTGTCCACTTGATATCGATGGTTCGTCTGGTGATGATCCTGCTCAGGTGGCTATCAAACTAAGTGAGTATTTTGCATCGACATTCACACATGAGGAGTTATTCAGGAAGGGGAATGGCAGAGGTGAAGTAAACTCTGGCAGTGAGCTAGATGATTTTGTTATAACTGAGAGGAAAGTGGAGGAGAAATTGTTGAAGATAAAAAATAAGAAGGCATCTGGGGTGTATGGGATATATACCGTTATATTCAGTTATACAGGGTTATTCAAAATGAAGTCCGGGATTTTAAACAATTCCTGTACACCGATTAGCAGACATAGCAAGAAATAAATATTTCCATAATCCAAGTATTGTAATGAAGTTTTTTTACATACCTCATAAATGTTCAATATGAGAGCCTTTAGTGAAATAGCAATGAAATCGCCCAAAATTGCACATCTGCTTGTTCACTTTCCGCGACAATTGGAATATCGATTCATCAAAAAAAATCACTGTGTCCGAAAGTGGCGTTGCACAATGGTAACAGATTTACTTACATGAAACTCCAACACAGTAAAAGCTTTCTCATTACATTCTGAAGCAATATAGCAAAAGAGCAGAACTGCCTTGATATCGATGGTTTGTCTGTTGGCAAACGAACGACTGCACGGTGGCATGCGTCCAACGCATGCCACCGTGCAGTCGGTGGCACTTGAGATATTATGGGTTCTATGAAACTTGAGATATTATGGGTTCTATGAAACTTGAGATATTATGGGTTCTTTCGAGATGGCTACAAATGATTATGACACTTGTGCTTTCCCAAAAAAAATTCTGATACCCTAGACTTCATTGTAAATGACCCTGTTTAATAGGAGGCAGCAAATGAAGTAAGCAAACCCTTAACCATAATTAAGAGAGCTGCCTTGGACCCATGGACTACAGAAGTGCAAATGTGACTTCGATTCCGAAAGGAGGATCAATGGGCAACACATTTAATTATAGGACTGTTAGTTTAACTTCTGTTCCAGGAAAATTAATGGAGGCACTGGTTAAAGAAGCACTGCAGGATCATCTAGACAAGACTTCAGTTATAGCTCGGACACAGCATGGGTTAGTTAAGGGGAAGTCTTGTCTGACAAATTTGATTGGATACCATGATGTGGTCAGAATGAAAAATCATGCAGCGAATAATTTTGATATTATATATTTGGATCTTATATTTGCACATGGAAAACTGGTGTACAAATTTGAGTATTACAGCATTGGAGGCAAATTGGTGCTATGGATAAAGGGATGGTTGAGGGGGGGGGAGAAGACAGAGGATAGTAATCAAAGGACACTGCTCATCGTGGACTAATGTTATTAGTGGAGTCCCTCAGGGTTCAGTGTTGTGTCCATTGTTGTTTTCAATATTTATAAATGATATTGATGATGGTATATCAAGCTTAATGTCCACGTTTTCATACGATGCGAAGGCTGGCACAGTTGTTAATGACACTAGTGAGAGTACCCTGCTGCAACAGGGTCTAGAGAAGTTGAGCAGATGGGCTGAGAGGTGGCAAATGAAGTTTAACCTTGATAAATGTAAAGTACTACATATGGGAATCTGTAACTCCAGAGTAACGTATCAATTCTGTGGTACTACACGGACAGTCGTAGAGAATGAAAAGGACCTGGGGGTGATTGTGCAGGCAAGTATGAAGTTCTCTGAGCAGTGCCCATGCGTTGGAAGAGGAGCTCATGGTGCCTTTTCAATGATATACAGGAATTTTTCTAGCCGAGATAAGGAGGTGATTTTCCCCTTTTATAAGGCAATGGTCAGGCCACACCTTGAGTACTCTATACAGATCTGGATGCCTCATTTGAAGAAGAATGTAGAGCTGTTGGAACGAGTACAGAGAAGGGTAACAAGATTAGTGAATGGAACAAAGGGTGGCGTTTATGAAGAAAGGCTTAAATTTTGCAAATTACAGTGACTGGAGACTACGCGCCTGTGAGGTGATCTGATTGAGATGTATAAATCCTTGAAGAGTTTGAACATGCTGAATACTGATGGGATACTTCCTCTTGCTCAGAATAATTACCTGAGACGGCATAAATTCAAATGGAACCAAGACAGTTGTAGGATAGATGTGTGGAAGTTTGCCTGTAGTTAGCGGGTATTTGATTGGTGGCACAGACTTCCATCTATTTTTGAGGAAGTTGATAACGTAAACAAAAATAAAGTTGAGCTGGACAAGTATTTGGAACGAACGGTGGGTGAAATCGGAGCGTTTTTGTTTAGTTTTTTTTTTTTTTTTTTTTTTATTGCCTGATGCTGCGTAAGCTTGCTTTCTTGCATCGTATTCCTCTACTAATGCAAACGCTAATACTAATCTTTCAGTAGCCTCAGTTTGTGCATTGCTGTGTTCAAATGTTCAATACCAAGTTAATCGAAAATTTACAACGAAAACCAATGTTTGTGGTAAGTTAAATCGAGGGAGGGTATAAAGAAAAAAATTAAAGAAAAAAGTCGTAAATATTACGAAGTTTGATGAGTCTGTGAAAAAATAAGCCATGCCGTTTTTTCATAACATCAAAGATATCGATGAGCTGCTAGAAGGATTTACCCTCATCCTTCAAATAGGGGAAACCATCAATCAGGTCTCTTCGTTTAAATTTTTACCCTATCTTTGAAAAGAGGAACATTGCTCGCCTGTGGACCTTACTCAAAATCTCCATATGATTTTTTAAGCACCTTAAAAACATTCGAAAGTTTTTCCGCACAAGATCCTTAGAGTGGAATTTCTTTTAAATGAATTCTGACCTCGCTGTTCCTACAAGCATTGTTTGATAAATCTTTTACAGGACAGCACATGCTCGACTTCCGCGTCCTCTCTTAATATGGAGGATTTCTGATTGTGTGGATCGTGCCCAATCATTCGTTTACTTTGCCTGGAGAATAGATACAGATAGGATGGTCTAGGAGAAAGGGATCTGGCATCTTTTTCCAGGAATGACTGGGTCCGTTGTGAAATATAGTAATGAAATTTTTCCACCATATATCAGTTTTTAGGGATGCAGGATGCCCTCGCTTTCTTCAAGCACAATAATGAACTCCTCCAAACAAAGAATCAAATGGAATAGTTTTTAAATTGAGAATATTTTCTAACTGTTTCGATGCCCGAGATCTCTAAACTTGCCGTTTATCAGGCATGTAGGATGAGCTATTCTAAGGAGGCAAAACTCGAGTTCGAGAGACACATTTCAGAGCTACATGAAGCTTTCTGTACCAACTGGACCAAATGTCTGTACCAAATAGACTCTTCAACACTACCATTAATATCCAATTATTATTGTTACTGGCTATCATCGATACCTCGTTTGGACTACAATCAACTCTCCTGAATTCTAATTTTCAGAAATGTCAGGTTCACTTATATATTCGAATATTTTACTGTTGTAATGTAGTTTCAAACTAAATGATGATCTGATTGACTAGTTATTGTACAAACATAAACAGATTAACAACTATATTAATAATCAATAAATTTTCTTACATAATTGAAAAGTGTTCGACACATGGATGGGCTTTAGGGAGCATAAAACCCGCACTATTCATACAGAAACTGTCTTTTGATATGAGAAACTTATCAAAACCATTTCTATACGCCAAGATATTTAAATAACCATCGTTGGAAATTAGACAGTAGTTTTCGTTCAAAACTTTTGCAATACCACGTTTAGGTGAAAAAAGAATAAGCGAAGGATCTCTTTCGATTTGTTTCTTAACGTCGTGAAGAACACCACTGGTGGAGCCCTAATAGAAAATAAAAGCAATAGTGGGATCATCAGAGTCAAAATGAAATTACAAATTATTTTTATTATTTTTTCATTAATTAGTTTAAATGAGAACATCATTTCTTATTACATAACTTTTTGGTAGATAACTTTGTGTTTTTTGATAAAGGCAACTAGGAATACATGGCGTTGGTTGGTTCTTTTTGCAACGGGTGCATTCAGTGGTCAGTTTGCTTCTTTTATTGGATGGGAAAATTCGAGTTTTCATTTGAAAATTGTGCCCGCTTGCTAATCAACACTTAACTCAAGTAGGTTACAGAAAACCCAATAATTTTTCTGTCATAATGGGATTCGAACTTTAGCATTCTCTTCTTGGAGTGAAATAACCCCTGTTCTATCCGAAAAGGTATTATCCCATGTGCTTCAATGCCGTAATAATAATCTATATTGAGTTTAATGAAATATCACTAGTCAATGTAATCCATCTTAATATACACTGAGTGATCACTGAATTATGACCACCTTCCTAATACTTCGTAGCTCCTTCTTTTCTCCTTAGTACATCAATTGTCCGACGTGGCATTGATTCAACAAGATGCCGGAAGCGTTCTGGAGGAATGACCACCAAGCTGGGTGTAATGCAGTCATCAATGCAGGTATGGAGGTGATTTGTGTATCCGGATATGCCTTTCCATAGTGTCCCACAAGTGCTCTAGTGCATTGATATCTGCGAGGTTCGGAGGCCAATCGATATGCTGAATGTGAGAACTGTGGTCCTCAAGCTATTCCTGCACAAAAAATGCCCGATGGCCCGGCGCATTGTCTTCTTGGATGTACCCAGAATTATCTGTCCAGGTGACTGATGCTTCTGGGTTGCCAAGAGGCCAGAACAGAACAATAGAACACACACATAATACACACAAACCGACGTCACACACATCTGGCCCATTTGTAGTGATACTGTTCTTCACAGAGATACGAGGCGGAGATGAACTCACGTTCTAGGAGCCGCCCTTTACAAAAACACATGTCCACATGTCTTCGCCATTCGGTAAAAAGTGTAACATAACGGGATGTACACAGTTAGCAAGCAGTTGACGGTAGCGGAAACTACTGATACGTTGTTCCACATGCACCAGGTGTCCAAGTTCCTGCCATGCCCCACACCATACAACCATCTGCACTGGCCTGCACTTTTCATACCATGCATATTTATGCATGGTATGAAAAGTGCAGGCTTTTCATACCCTTTCAAATGGATGAAGAGCCTCAAGTTGTTGACGCCAAATCCTACACGACCATCCAGAGTGAGCAGTAAATAATGTGACTCATCCGACCAACACACCTGCTTCCAGTATTATAACGTCCAAATTGCATGCTCTTTGCACCAGACGAGTCTTTTACACAGATGAACCTTGGGGAGAGGAGGCCGTAGGGGTCGTCTGCTGGTAAAGTCCATACGTGCGAGCGTGCAACGCATGGTCCTCCCATATATTGTTCCAGATTGGCGCTTGTAGTGTACTCTTCAACAGTGCTGCGCCTGTTCGCCTGTACGAGTTGTCAGGCCCGGCGCTCACCTCTAACATCAACGTTTCGCTAACCATAGGAGTTTTGCCGTCGGGTTGCTGTTTGACCATTTTGACGCCAGTCCTGGTGCACCTTAACTGCAGCGGCTCTCGACCACCCCACCAGTTCAGCCGTTCGGGAAATCGAGGCACCAGCTCGTCAACCATCCACGATTTGCCGTTTATCAAAGTCCGCTAAATCCTTCCTTTTACCCATCACGCTCGGAATTATACTACCTACAACCACTTACACCTTATCAATGCTACGTAGGTCGACTCACTGCGAATTCAGTTTTCGTACAGGTGGTCAAAATTCAGTGATCACTCAGTGTATACTGACTCGTTACTTTCGTAGATACATCTATCTAACAGCGAGTACGTTAGCATTTAACTCTAAGAAAAGCTGGATTCTTTGGGACATGGACTCAGCTCGTGATGTTGAAGCCATGCACAGCTGTGCTGGCCCATTTTGATTCAATTCTTGAATTTTTTCTGATTGATTTCTACACCGAAGAGTGAGTTTTGCCTTTTCGAATAGTGCTGAAATTTATTCATAGCTGATGAGTGGGATAATGTACCCCAGTGAGCTAAATTCTTTTACGTATTCCCAAAATCAGTTCTGTTAAAATCTATCTTTGCGACATTGCACATTAATCTTAAGGATGCACCCATTCGCAAGTGAAGAGACTTAACTCAAAAAGGCTTTCACCTGGGAAACAATGTCGACATTATTTGTGGCATCTAAATTTTGCTTCTTTCGTATCAATAGGTCCAATGTACACTACACTTTCCGTCATCACTTTCTTGCACCTTTGCCGCCTGGCAGGACAGATCCATACACTCATGTAGTTTTCATCATATTTTTGTACTCCTATTAGTCTGGAACAGCAGGAACCGGAACTTGTTGGATCAAGCAAATTTTTTCAATCCTCGGTTGACTAATATTAGTGTTCCTGAGGCGATTTTAAACTTACTTCGTGTTTTTTTTTAGCTGCCAGTAATGGAACTAGGTTAGGTATGTTGGCGGCAATATACCATCCGTGATATGGTACGACGAGTTGTAGTTTCAGAAATGTCTCTTTGGTTACCACTGTTGTTCTAGGTAGTTATATGAATCCCTGTAGTCTTTCCCTTACTCTGCACGTCACTCAGTTTCCGGCGTTCTCTAGCATGAACGATCTGTTCCGACCACAGGATCGCCGTTGGTTGGACATTGCACTTTAGATGATTGTAAGAGGGTTTCCGCAGTTTCCCAAGATCCACATTAAGTACTCTTTAATGTTGTGCAACTTTGCAAAACTAGTTGGTGTGTGTTATGTGAGTAGTTTTTGTTCCACCGGTCGTTTAGTTACCAGGAGGCACGATCACCAGGAAGGGACCTCCCGGCGTGCGTCCAAGGCAGGGAGCCGGAGTACACACAATAGATGGCACGCTCACTGGGCCACCGGTCCTCTGGGCAGAGTAAAGTAAATATTTTACCGTAAATGCTGTAGCGAAGAACAAAGCTAACTCTGTAACGGATTGGATATTGTGAATTTCTTAATGGCAGGGAAAACTAACGGGGTATGGAATAGGAAGACGTCTCTCCAAGCCAAGTGAAGAGAAGAAACCTAATGTAGGTAAGCAGCACTATAGAAAAGTAGGAATAATGGAATTGCGCTGAGGTGACCGAAGAAATAAATAAAGATGAGAAAAAAGTAGAATTAACTGCGAAGCCAATCAATATGCAATGCATGAGGTCACGCTGGGGAAATATATTCCAACACCTCCAGAAATCCAACTCTTGAGAATAGAAGAGTCAGCAAATTCATGCCATGGTGAAGAGAAGCAAGCAATCCGTAAAAGGAAGTAGAGCCAGTGTAAGTCCTCAAATCCCATGGAGGAGAAGGAATATTCCTTTAATAGTTGCGACAACAGTCAGTTGAATCCCGGGATTGAAAGAGCAGGCATCATCAGCATGTCCCATCCAGGTGCAGAATGAGCGCAGGTCAGAAAGAGCCAAGGGGCGAAGGCAGTTCGATATGTAAATCCGATAACGAAGGGGGTGCGCTTGCCCTAATCAGATCCCACTTGGTTTCAAGGAGCATTGAAGACACCAAGACGAGCCCAGATAAGTGAGAGTGTGATGCCTGACTTGGCATCCCATAAAGATATACAGTGAATTGCCGTCAGCACAATCCCACCTGCGTAGGAGAATACCCAGGTCATTAACTCGAGTTTAGTCTGCAGTTCCTACTTATAAAAATAATATATTTTCTAGAAAGGAGAAATGATGACAGAATTGATTAGTTCCATCTGGAATGGGTAGGGTCCCACTCAGTTAGTCCGAAGTCAGTAGGTATTGCAGTACTGTACAACTTGATTGGGCACTTTTGACATATTAACTAGGTTGGGGTTACCGAGTTGAAAAATTAGAGAAGAGATATTTCAGAGGATTAGGTGGATTCAAACTGTATACTAATCTGAATAGATATAAAACAGCAACTCCTGGTGACTACCAATACAGCCATTCAGAATAGTATACAGTTTGAATAAGTCATTGGCAAAGATAAAGAAAGCTCTGTAAAACTCTACAGGATTATGTTCTGCCTGGATTGAGGAAGTGTTCAGGGGACGTAGGAGGTTCATCGAAGGTCACCGTAAATAGGATACTGATGCAATACATGGTGCTAGCTCTGTTCCTTGCCACAGTTACAGGTTTCATCCACCGGTATGCAGAGGTCCCGTATTTTCCACTGAAGGCTCCGTGGCTTTTAAGGAAAAATGTGATCCGCTTGTTGGATAGTATTTGGGGTTTGAACCAATATTGAGACACAGTCGTACGTATCTCATGATTGGTTCCCAGCATGGTTGTAGAGTAGCCAATATGTCCAGTACCATCTACTTTGTCTCGTTCAAAGTCATTTAAATGTTTCGTGTTGATCATTCTCGCAATGAATTTCGCACATAATAGCATCCTTATATATCTACTCAACTCAGAGCATCAAACGAAAGTTTGATGTTCTCACTGAAGAAATATATATTGACTGCAACTCAATTCCTAAGAGGTGGATTCAATTACGAATGTCTGGGATATGTTAGAGAACATAGCTCGACTTCGCAGTTCTTTAACGACCAAAATAAAGCTGCTGAGAAATATGCTCATAGAGGAATGGTTAAATCTGTTGATGGACTCTTCCTGCAATATCTAGTGCAATACGTATTGCACTAGATGTGCAATACATAATACATATACGTGGTGGCAATCCATGGCACCATGTATATGCACTGTAATTTGCCCAAAAGCGGTCCTAATAGATATTGATTAATGATTTCTAAATTTTGGGCCAGTGAGAGCAGTTATTTACTTTAGTAAGGAAACCAGGAGATTTGCTTTAAGTTTTAGTCTTAGTAAACATCAAAATGAATTAATTTATATTAGGAAGCTAATATGACATACTTTGATGGACCTACCATAACTGCCTCTAATGGAGAAGAATCATGAAAGACTCCGCACTTCATTTCTTTATTTTGCATTGCTTTTGATAGCTGAGGTATCGTTTCTATGGTCCGATCATCACTCAAGATTGTCAAGAAAGAGAGAAGGCAACTGCGATAGGAAGCAGTCGTTATAAAAGCAAAGGTCAACCAGAATAAGCCGAACATTTGAAGTGATCGTGAGTGAAAGAGCGGTCCTATTCCTGAAAAAAGGAAAAATTATTAAAAATAAATATGAAATAGCAAAGAATTGTCGAATGAGCCAGTCTTTCATTTATCATAATTCATTAATTAATAAATTAAATCAATTATGGCTTTAATATTGGCACCAGCATATATCATGCCGTGAATGAACCGCACCTTAATGTCAAATGTATAAATCCGATGACACCATGAACTGCAAGGTTACCTGTAAGGGTCACAGCCTAGAACTCTCTAAAAACGGAGGATTGATAATTACGAAAATGAGAAAGACGTTGGGTTATCAGAAGTTGGTAAGCTTGGTGGTGCGACTCTGAGACTGCAGGGTGCACTTCGTGTTGGCGCACTTGTGTGTTGAGGCGATTCCTGTGGTTTCCGAAAAGTAGGAGTTAAGACTCTACGATGCTGCCGAACCTTTCGAGACCAATCGGTGTAGGTAGTGTGAGGTACAGTGTTCTGTTTTCTTTGTTGAACTGGTCAAAGAGACTGAGAGGCAGGATCACCTGCCTTCCAGTAATTGCGTCACATCGAGTTCCTTCACTTTCGCCTTGATAGATGTGTGTCCTGTAATTAGTTAAGTCAATTCCGGATTTGGTCCGAGGTTTCTTTTTTGGAAAAGCCGACGTTTGGGAAAACTCTCCTTGGGATTCCCTTTTTTTTTGGGCCCCATCTTGTTTACTAGAGTAGATGGACCTCAGGTCATAGTCACTTCCTTTCGGTTTTAACACCCTGATTCAGTTTGCTGGCAATAACAAACAGCTCAGTTTTTTGTGTTTAGTCTGGTGTTAGCCCATTGAAGGCTATATAAAAATTTAGTGGGAGGCGTCCGGAAATTACCTACAATGTTGGGGCGTCTGTTGTTCTACCCGCTTTTGTCGTCCGAAGAAGGAATAGGCGCTGTATATGGCTGAGCTTGGCAATAATGGTTATTGCGGTCTGAGTAAGAGCGCAATAACCATTCTCCAAAGCAGACAATGTTCATTGTCTGCTTTGTCTGTTCAAAACAAACCTATAGAAAATAGCTTCATAAACAGTTCTGTCAGTATTGAACCGGAAGTCAATGAGGAGTTAATGGCTACGAAGTTTGTCTGATCTTTTATCTCGCGTGCAGCGAGATAAAGGGTTATAAACACCCACCACCTCACAACTGGTAGAAAACGACACAGATTCGACTCTCGGGATGACGTGAGGAACTTTTATGACCTTTTTCATCCTGCCTGAGTACCAGAGAAAAGACACAAAATGTGGACACGGTATATATTGTCTAGTAAGTCGAGGCATGGGTGCCCCCTCTTAAGGCAGTTTATTTTATTGTTCAAAGTGGAACCTTCTCAAATACCAAGTGAAAATCTGTGAAAATATGTAATGTCTAACCGCTTAAACGGCTATAAGGCGGAGTTAGAACACATCTCAAAGAGGTGTTCTTCTTCTTGACAGGCAAAGATATTTCAATGATGCACTCATTCATCACATTTTGTAACAATTTATTATGGTTCCAGGCATACGGTACAAATTATAGATTGCACTTTCAGAGAAAGACAAAATATAACATTCTAATCAGTATATACATAAATGTTTGAATAATACGCAGTAAATATGAAACAAACATACCTTGTAAGGTGAGTGTTCCAAACAATTCCCAGAGAACATCACCTAAATGTACGTTTACATTGTTAGGAAATTTTGAGGAAATTTTCATAAGAAAATATGCCGAGAAACTGGATAAAACCAGTGAGGAGATGATTAATAGCCATATCTGAAAATCCCGAAAAGTTGCAATTAATATATTGTAGTCTCAGAAAAACTGACATGGTAAATGGATGATTAATAATGAATTCTTGAATTGTAAGAATGCAATTTTTATTAGTTTAAAAATTTAAGGATGACCTCTATGGTATCTTGGAGAACACTTCGATGGTGATACTCTCCATAGTTGAATAACTATACAAATCGATTACACGTGTTCCACTCTCTCGTACACAACATCAGCGGTACAAAGCAAAAAGGAATCGGGAACCCCCGGACTCCAAGCACGACCCCAATGTACATCGAACCACCAACCCAGTTTTGAGCGAGACAAAACAAAACGTCCGTATTTTTAAAACATTTTACCTGTTATTGGACCAAATAGATAAACAGTGAATGCATGCTTTTAATACTTTAAAACTAATATTATTAAGACATAAAAACATTAAGAATCCTCTGAAATATTAAGAGACTAAGGAATTTTGCTACCTCCCTGAAGCGGACAGGGCTTTTCGACGAGGGTCGTGATCACAGGAAAGCGAAAGCGTGGATATTGCGGGGGAATTTTATAGCATGGAGATTAGTTGCGATCCTGGCGCATGCCAGTTAAGGTTTGTTTTGTTTTGATTTTATTGGCGCATTAGCTACTAAGGCTATAATGCGGCAAGACCATGTTATTTATAAAAAAGTTTAAACTTTCCGTGACCTAATTAGTTAGGTCACTATGTCAAGAGGTATAAGAAAAATGTAAATTTTATAAACGAGCAAAAATATTTATTGATTTTAAAAATCTAAAAACAGCAGACACATGGTCATTGTCGGATAAAATCTGACAGAGTGTATACGGCTCAGTCAGATAATTAAAAGCGGTAAAATGGATATTGATAAAATCTGGACAATCAATTAAAATGTGTCTGATAGTTAAAATTGTGCCACAGGACACACATATAGGAGGGTCATCAGCCCTCAGCAAAAACGAATGAGTTAAATGGCTGTGTCCTATGCGGGTCCGGGCAAGAACAACTTCCTCCTTACGATTCCTGCGCAGACTAGACTGCCACGGTTCAATTATAGGCTTTATACGATATAGTTTATTCCCAGTCTGTCTATTCCACGAATCCTGCCATTGGGAATGTATCTTTTGATGTACTATTTGCCTGTAGTCTGTATAGGGGACTAACAGGCAGCGGTTATTATTGGGAATTGCTGATTTGGCTGCGGTGTCAGCCAAATCATTTCCCCTAATCCCAATGTGGCTGGGAATCCAGTAGAAGCGGATATCATATTCACGTTCACGGAGGAAGTGAATCTTCTGCTGAATGCTAAACAGAACAGGATGAGGATTATATCTCACAGATATTAAAGCCTGTAACACACAGAGAGAGTCGGAATATAAAATGAACCGTTGGTATTGGCATTTACTAATGTGATCCAAGGCTAACTCTATAGCGTGCAGCTCTGCAGTAAATATGCTGCATTCAGAGGGAATCTGCTCCGATGTAGTGGTGTCTGTAAAGACAGCAGCAGATCCCACATATGATTCCGACTTCGAGCCGTCTGTGTAAACTGGCGCGAAGTCAGAATGTTCAGCTCGGTGTGCTGAATAAAGCTGCAGGTAGACCGATGATGGAGTGTCCGACTTTCCCCAATTTCTAAGGGACACGTCACATGCCGGGACATGAGCCTGCCAGGGTGGAAAGGGTTGCTTTGGTGTTTGGGCAACCTTGTCTACCTTGATATTAAGTTCTTTGAGTAGCTCTTGGAGACGAATACCAAAAGGACGATTGGCAGTCTTACGGGTATTGTATAAATTTTCCCATCGTGGCTCAAAAGCGAATGGCCACGTAGGATGGTCTGGCAGGGATTTCAGTTTTAAAGCGTACTTTAAAGACAACTGCTTACGTCGAAGCGATAACGGTGGTTCGTTTGCTGCGACGTATAAACTCTGGACAGGAGATGTGCGATATGCTCCAGTAGCAATACGTAGGGCCTGATGATGGACGGGGTCCATCCATCGGAGGACACTGTCTCTGGCTGAGGAATAAACCTGGGACCCATAATCTAGTTTGGATCGCACAAGTGCACGGTAAAGCCGAAGAAGGGTACATCGGTCTGCTCCCCAAGATGTAGAGGAGAGCGAGCGGAGAATATTAAGCCCACGTGTGCACTGTGTGCGGAGTTGACGAATATGATCCAAAAAGGTCAGTTTTTTTTATCGAATATGAGTCCCAAGAATTTTATGTTCGCTGCTACTGGAATAGCATATTGTCCGAGCCTTAATTCGGGTTCAGGATGAAGATTACGCTTACGACAAAAGTGTACGCAAACGGTCTTCTCCGGCGAGAACCTGAAACTATTAGCAAGTGCCCAGGAATTCAGATTATCAATGGATTTCTGCAGTTGTCGTTCAATAGCCCTCATGTTGCACGACTGACAAAACCTGCTAAAGTCATCAACATAGAGGGCACTGTTTACAGTTGGAGGAAGTTGTTCTGTGATTGAATTTATTTTGATGGCGAAAAGCGTGACACTTAATACTGATCCTTGTGGTACTCCCTCCTCTTGGCTGAAGGAAGGAGAGAGTGAGGATCCCACGCGAACTTGGAAAGATCGATTGGCTAAAAAGTTTTTAATAAAGATTGGGAGTTGCCCCCTAAGACCAAGGCTATGCAGATCTTTTAAGATGCCAAATTTCCAAGTTGTGTCATACGCTTTCTCCCAGTCAAAGAACACCGACACAAAGTGTTCGCGTTTTAGGAAAGCATCCCGGATGGATGCTTCCAATCTAATAAGATGGTCCAAAGTGGACCGGTTCCTTCGGAAGCCGCACTGGATGTTGGAGAGAAGGTCATTTGATTCTAGATACCATATTAAACGAGAATTAACCATTCTCTCCAGGATTTTGCACAGACAGCTAGTCAGAGCAATAGGACGATAATTGGTGGTGACTTTTGGATCCTTTCCTGGCTTAGGAAAGGCAAGAACGATTGCCTTTCGCCAGGAGTCCGGAAACTGCCCTTCAATAAAGATTCTGTTATACAGAAGGAGCACACAATCCATAGATATTGGTGAAAGATGTTTAATCATTTCATAATAGATGCCATCTGGTCCAACAGCACTTGCTTTGGAAAGAGTGAGGGCTCTTTTCAGTTCCTCTCTAGTGAATGACCCGTTGTAGGGATAGAGGACCTGGGACTTAAAATTAAGTGCCTGTTTTTCAATTTTCTGTTTCAGAACCAGGAACTCTGGGGAATACGAAGATGTTACGGAGATGTTAGAGAATGTTTCCCCAAGAGCATTGGCTATTGCAGTTGGATCTGCAATAGTGCATCCATTATAATCTAGGATTGAAGAAGGGTGGGATGTATATTTTCCCTTCATTTACCGGATTTTATCCCAGACTACCTTGGAGTTGGTAGATTGGTTAATAGATGATGTAAAACGGATCCACGATTCCTTTCGACTCTGACGACGGATGTTGCGTGCTTTGGCTCGTGCGCATTTGAAAGCAATAAGGTTGATCGTGGTAGGATATCGGCGAAATATCCCCCACGCTTTGTTTTGAGCCTTTTTTGCTGTTGTGCATTGTGAATTCCACCAAGGTTTGGGAAATGATGGAAACTGGGCAGATGTTTTTGGGACAGCATTAGCAGCTGCTTGGACAATGATTTCTGTGATGTACTTTACTGCGTCATTGATAGGCTCCCGACTGACTGTACTGAGGTCAAAATTTGCCTGATGTTGGAAGGCATTTCAGTCACCCTGATCAAACTTCCACCGTGGTAACCTAAAAGGAAGACATGGTCTCCCACTGTGTAACGAGGTTATCACTGGGAAGTGATCACTTCCGTATGGATTCTCCTCCACTTCCCAAGTGAGTGAAGGGAGTAGAGAAGGGGAGCAGATAGAGAGATCAATAGCAGAAAAAGTACGAATAGGCATGTGGAAGAAGGTGTTTGTTCCAGTATTTAGAAGGGAAAGGTCATTGTCATTGAGCATACGCTCTATGACTCGTCTCCTTCCGTTGATGTTAGCACTACCCCACAGGGTGTTATGTCCATTAAAATCCCCGAGAAGTAATAAAGGGGGAGGCAACTGCGTTAGAAGATCATCAAGGTCTTCCAGGGAGATGTCAGTCCCAGGTGGCAAATAAATAGAGCAGACCGTTAATAAAAATCCCACAGCAAGGCGAATTGCAACAGCTTCTATGCTAGTTGTAATTAGCAAAGGCTGAACTGGGGTCTGGTTGCCCACAAGGACAGCCACTCCTCCATGAGCAGGACCATCCGCAATTCTATCTTTACGAAAAATTGTGATGTTATGCATTGTGGGATCATCATTTGCCTTTAGGTAAGTCTCCTGCAAGCAAAAGCAAACTGGCTCATGCTTTTGCAGGAGGGCCTTGCTGTCATCAGTATTTCGACGACATCCACGACAAATGCACTGTAGGAATTTAGCCATTATTTTGGCTTGGTGGGTCCATCAGGCGGCTTCCGAGGTGCTGAGGGCTTACTTTTATCAGTCTTGGGTTTATCTTTTTTGGGGAAGAATGGACGCTGTCCCGTGTCCATTTCTTCCTCCGCAAAGAGTTCCAAGACTGAATCTTCGGTACCTCCTTCTGCTCGACATCCATGTTTTCTTTGGTAGTAGGGGAGACTTCCCCTTTCTTATTCTTTTCTTTCATAGTTACCTTTGTTACTTGTGGAGCATTTGGAGGTACTGATATAGGAGTGGCAGCTGATTGGTTTTTCTGTGCAGGTTTTTGAGAACTTAAGAGATAACGCGCGATGGGAGTGAAAGACTCCTTTGGAGGAATGGTCATGTCCGTCTGAGTTCCGACGGAGCATCTCCCTGCTACCTTCTGGGCGTAGGTAGGTTTGTTGATATTCAGGGGTTTGACCGATTTCCTTGCTTCATGGTATGATATATTTAGCTCTGCCTTCAGCCGTTGAATTTCTTTTTCTTCTTTCCACCTCTGGCATGCTCGTTAGTAGGCCGGGTGTTCGCCTTCACAGTTAATACAGGTGGGTTTTGCGGCTGAACATGCTGTTGTTTCTTGGTCCTTTGCACCGCATCGAGCGCATGCAAGGACTTTACGGCAGGCCATTTGAGAATGTCCATACTTCTGGCATTTAAAACACCGTAAAGGGTTCGGAACGTATGGACGCACTGGACAATTGATGTATCCAGCTTTAATCTCGTCAGGAGGTTTAGGAGAGTTAAAAGTCACGATAACACTCCTGGTTTTAACAATTTTTCCATCCCTTCGCGCAGTAATTCTCTTGACGGCAATAACTCCCTGTGGTTTTAATTCGGAGCAGATTTCCTCCTCGGTTACGTCGAGAAGGTCCCACTCCGAAATGACACCTCTCGATGAATTGAGTGTTCTGTGTGGTGTCACTGTTATGGGTATTCCTCCGATTGATGTTACTAGGAGGAGATGTTCTGATTGCCTGTCATTTTTAGATTCAATCAAGAGATCCCCAGATCGAAGCCTCTTAACTGATTTGGGTGAACCTGCTAACCTATCTAACCCTTTTCGAATAAAAAAAGGGCGACATTTTACCAATCGGTGTCTCATTGGTAGAATGCATAATTAAAAACCTTGGGATAGGCCCTGATGGTAATTCGGTTCGCTGTCTCGTTTTAGCAATAATGCTATCTGTCTCCGTTTCATTGATTTCAGATAGGGACCGGGTTGGGGCCCCTGAAGAAGTGAGTTTATCAGGATTCATGGAGTTTTTTAAATTTTTCAGTGCCCGGGCTCCCCACCCACCACGGAGCCCAAAAGGACGTCCACTACCCGGCATGCAATAAATGCGCTCGGGAGTGGAACGCCAGGGCTGCCCAGACACTATACCCGCACCGCCGCCGCCATTGTCCCTCGGACCATGAGGGTAGGGGCGTGGCATTGACACGGTTGACCCTCGTAGGCGAGCCTACTAGCCGATTGATCCTAGCCGGGCCTTCCAGGACCACCCGTCTTGTCGAAGCAGGGACCAAAGTGGCGTATTGAAGCTGCGCCCCTCAACCACCACGATCCCCCTTTCCGAATTTCCATGGGTCGCAGCACACGGCAAACACGCCGGAATCCATTGATGTAAGCCTGGAACCTGGGCTGGGGGCGTTGGATCCCAGTGATGCTAGTCTGGAAGTCCAGCAGCGTCACTGGGAGGTCCCCTCACCACGTACGGGTGCCCACGTCGTGGGGGCCCGTTAAGGACCATGCATCTGAGATGGGGTAGGGGCGACGTACATTGACTGAATTTTGATGCTATTTAATTTCAAGTCACTCCGAAATTAATAGTTTGGTATAATCATGTTGCATGCTGAGAATTTTTGCTTCATTGGATAGAAAGGGGTGGTCTTCACTAATCGCATGGAACGCGAGTTCCAAATCAGGGGAGGGGAATGAAAGGACAGAAGTTGAATGTTGTTTCATTCCCGTATTGAGGGTACACTGAGTGGATCCCTAGTATGAGGAATTGCTATCGTTGTAAGATACAATGTGTACTAAGTCATTTAATAGGAATGTGGATGCGAATTGGACTCTGTGGGTTTTTAGGGCAGCATGTAATTTTGTTGTGGGTTTGGCTATTACTTTCAATTGTGTATCTTTGAAAACTGTATTTAGTTGGTTGAACCATTGCTGAATATATGGTAAAGCAATAAAATATTTTTTCACGTTATTATTTTTGTTAAGAGGAGAGGTATTACGTACTCTGTTTTTTGCTTGTATCCTTATTTCGTTTATAATGGGTAGGGGCAACCTCAATTTTGAAATCTGTTTTGTAGTGTTTGCATTTCTGTGTTTAGTGCTGATTCAGATGTTGAGTATTTGTAGGCATTAAGAAATTGATAAAGGATGATGGATCTTTTATAGGTGAAGGGGTAGTAGCTGTTGTAAGGAAGAAGCATTCCACTGTTGTGGTCTTTCTGTATATGCTGAATTGGATTTTATTCAAAACGCGTGTGAGGGTGAAATTTAAAAAAAAAAATGTAATTATTTTGTTTCAGTGTTTTGAATTCTAGAGTGAAGCTTAATCTTGCTTGGATATTATTAAAGGTTTGTAGGATGCGCTGTGTGGTCTCCACATCTGTGATGCAAAGTATATCATTCAGATATCTACCATCGTAAGTGATCCGCGGAAGAAAGGGGGTTAAATGTATTGTTACGATATTGGTGAGGTATATTTCTGCAAGTGAACCGCTTACGTTTAACCAGATGGGTAAGCCATAAACTTCTTTGAAGACTTTGCCTAGGAAGGTGATATAATTGGTTTCAGTTAAAAGTTTTATCAGCTCGAATGTAGCAGTAATCGGGAGGTTTGTATGGTTAATTGGTAGGGAGTGTTTGTTTAGCATGTCCGAGACGATGTCGAACGTGTATGTGACGTTCACATTGGTATACCAGGGATCAACTCGATTCACTCAATACGAGAATTAGCCAATATTCAACACTGTCCTCTCATCCTATTCCTCGGCTTCAGGACTCGCATTCCAGGCGATCAGTGAAGACTACCCCTTTCTATTCAACGGAGCAAAAATACTCAGCATCCAACATGATTACACCAAACTATTCATTTCTGACGCACTTGAAATGAAATAGCATCAAAATTCAGTCAATATACGTCGCCACTACCCAACCTCAGATTCATGGTCCTTAACCCACATTCGCCAGAATAGCAACTAATGTCCATGCAATAAAATTCTCTCGCAATACCAGCGCTTTCACTTTCCTGTGATCATGACACTCGTCGAAAAGCCCTGTCCGCTTCAGGGAAGTAGGAAAATTACTGTCTCTTAATATTTCAGAGGATTCTTAATGTTTTTATGTCTGAATAATATTAGTTTTAAAGTATTAAAAGCATGCATTCACTGTTTATCTATTTGGTCCAATAACAGTTAAAATGTTTTAAAAATACGGACGTTTTGTTTTGTCTCGCTCAAGACTGGGATGGTGGTTCGATGTACATTGGGGTCGGGATTGGAGTCCGGGAGTTCCCGATTCCGTTTTGCTTTGTACCGCTGATCTTGTGTACGAGACAATGGAACACGTTTAATCGATTTGTATAGTTATTCAACTATGCAGACTACCAGTATCGAAGTGTTCTGGAAGATACCATAGAGGCCATTCTTCCATTTTAAACTAATTTACTTATAACAAAGAACTTACTGGTTAATTGCTGCTCTGTTATCCGTCAATTTTATTTTTATGTAAATATTACCTAAAGCGCTATAAATTGTATGCTTCAAATAACGATAACATGATTCATAAAATGCATGAGGTAAATTATACATGGAAAATACAAGGACCTCAGACCAAAGCTGATGTTCATTTCATATATTAAAATGTCTCACCGATACTGATGTAAATTTATGGATTGATACCAATGTTCCCAAAGAACAATAGGTGATATTATGGTTAGTGCAATAAATTCTTTATTATTATTCAGTTTCTTACAATAAAAGGGGCTTCACCGGGAGGAGTGGGAATGGTTCTATTGCTAAAAACACTCACGACTAGATCAACTTCTAGAAAAGTCGTCCCTAAACAGCTTCAAATTCTCGAAAATCTACCATTAAATCCTTAAATGCTAATCTTCAGGAAATTCTCCAGTGGGGCAAAGATAGCAAATAATTTCCGTCCTTTCAAATCTGAGTTCTTTATTTTATCCTTCTAATTGCTCTTGGCATAGTATATCACAAACATTACTTCTCCACTGTGCGTTTCATAGACATTCTGTTTCTACTGTATGGGTATTATATGGACACGTCTATCGGCACTCTTCTTCTGAATTGTTCTTCTGTATTACCCGAAGTCTCCTCCAAAATCCAATCTCAGAACGTGCCCCAACCAGTCTGCATCCATTCATTGTCCAACTCCAAACACACAGAATCATCTTTTCCGCATTCGTTTTCTGGTACAATCATCTTTCACACGTATTTTGTGGAAATTATAATCTACAGAAATTAGAGTTTAAATCAACAAGTATCACCTTATGTCATCTCATCTTTCAACTCATGCACAAATTAAGTACCTCAATTACCAATCGAGTTTGAAGATTTCATTAACCTGAAACAAGAAACGTAATTTTCACTTTGAGTAAACTATATCAATCTTTGATTTGTAAATATCACCTATGACTTACCTTCAAAGAAAATGGCTGAAAAATTGCATTTGGTGAGAATACTTTTCTTGGGCTTTGGGTCATGAAAACAATAGATTGAATGTATCTGGGGAACAGCAGATCGGCAGAGAGACTTCTGTGAAAGCTAAATTCCCGAGGGATACCACACATATCAGCTGACTGAAAAAGTTAGAAACAAGTCATATTCTTAACAAGTTGATATTTCCAAAAATAATTAAGAAGGAAAGTCATTTAGAAAATATAAGAGAAAACTATTCAAATACCTGATTGAAAAGCATTCCTTCTATATCAATTACAGTTCGGTTCTTTATACTTCCTAAACTGTGAAACGGAACATTCAGTAACCGATACCTATAAATAGAAATAAATTTCAATTGTACTGCGTTTGTTCACGATAAATTTCAAGAGCTCAGTAAATTGGAAAATTTGAACAAATTTCAGTCCATAATTGAAACCGTCCATTGTCCAGAGAGCACATGCAATTTATGTACAAAATACACAAGGGCAGATAAGATAGCTAATGGATCCCAGGAATAAATTTTTTTTTTAAAACACGGGTTACCACCTATCAATGGATGACTTCAATAAACTTCTAGACAGCCATTGTAAGGTTTTATGAAAAGCAGAGCAGGCCTCACATTTTTTAGGTCGATCGAAATTTAATGGTCCATCAAGGGCTAGTCTAAGATCCTTTCCATTCTAGACTTGATTAATCGACTGCTGTTTTTTAATCGAAAAGCACACGGTGTCTATAAATTAGTAGTATTGTAGGACGGTATTAAAGAATTTGACTCAGAATCCGTTGTGAATGAGAGGGACGCACTTCCCCCCCCCGTGGAAGGTGGGTCCCGATTTGTGTTGTTTGTAAAACACAATACACAAATACATTATAGGTGAATACAAGTAATTTTATAATGCAATACAATACAGGTAACCATACAAATGAGAAATCATTTCTGTCTGTGGAGAGAATGAATCAACTGCATGAAAATTTTAGCAAAAGCACAAAATTTTGGAGATGAGTAATGTACAATAATACTGTCCTACTTCGGAGTGTATTATTGACTTGAATTGGCATTAAGATAAGCTTCGAGGAGAAGGATCAGGGACAGAGATACGCAAATTTTTTTTAAAGACAGCATCCAACGACTTGACACATGAGCGCATCGATAAAGGCAGACACTTTTCGAACAAGTGAAGACAGCTCAGATGTGAGCACAGATCGGAATCGCTTTGTGCGCCTCCGATCTGAAACTTGCGTAGTTTGCAGTTTTTTAATGGAACAAAAATGGACCAATCATATGGCTGAAATTTAGTGTTGACCACATGGTTAACTTTGTACTATCACGCTCTTTTTGATGATTTTCAGATTCCCATATGCGACAATTGTGTCTGTTAACTTTACCAGTCAGGTGAAATGTCGCTTAATCACTGAAAACGACTTTTTTCCAAGAAGTGTTCATCTTCGTCTATTCGACTTAGAATGTGAACAGCGAATTGCTCTCGCTGTCCTTTGTCGTGAGGCATAATGTCCTGGTTCCTTTTCACTTTGTAAGCATAAAGTTTTAATTTCTTGGAACCAGCCCTGTGCAATGTTGCTCGCGGTATTTGTAGATGCAGGCTTGCCAGGTGGGTAGATTTTCTAGGATTTCGGGGAAACACTTCCTGAACTTGCTGAAACTTTATCAGTAGATACACTTGGCCTACCCTTCTTTCTTGATCAGAACTGTCTAGGTGTTTTGGAAACTGATTCAACTTTCGCTTCATTCATCGTTCTCTAGGTGGATCTTTCGGGGAATCCCCGCTGAAAAACTCTCTTCACCGTCAGAGGAGATTTGGTATCCCACAGCCACACACGTACATTCTTTTATCCTGCCCTATCTATATTTTAATGCTGTGCTATGGAAATGCTTACTGAGATAATTCAAAGACATAAGGTATATTTAAAACAGTATGAAGAGAGCACATGTTTTAAATATTATCAATTTTAATATTTAAAATCAAATTAGGATTATACTTTACTTACCTGAAGTTTAAAAACCTTGCTAGCATCCGTATTATGAACCCATCCACACCTCCACTTATATCCTTTTTACCGAATTGGTTCTCAGACACTTCGAACACAATTGGAAGCTTAATAGATAAAAAGTAATAAATTAAATATAAATTATTTGGACAATATTTTACTTAAATCTCAAATCCTACCATAACAGACAGTTCGTGGTAAATATACGCTTCTCTCCAAAATTATGTAAAAACTCTGGTTTTCAAAGTCCACCGGACCTTCCCGAATGAATAAATGATTCGTGCCCTTATATAAGGGAGGTTTATGAGTCACAGAAGAAAGTTCTCCTCCTCCTTGAATGTAGAGACAAACTTACTTATTTCGAAAGGGAGCTCTGGTGGCTGTGAAGAGTACCACACACGCCAATGTCTCCTAACATTTTTTTAACAATTCCATGCTGTCTGCGATGTGATAATTATCTCGCAGAGACCGATGTTCGTTTCAACTGGATAATGCCACATGCCATACTACAACTGCTGTTCAATATTGGTTGATGGATATGAACCAACAAAAGTTGGATGACTGCGCAGAGTTCTTGATACTTGGTCATACACACCCCATAGATCGCGAGCTGTCAGCTGCATCCGTCAATCTCCAAACTCCTTAACTAAAACAGGGAATGGCGATCCCAGGAGTGGTGGTGTGACCATCCGTTGACGAACTGTTACAACCCATTGCAACCATCTTAGCAGATGTAAAATTGCCCCCGTTTCTTTCAGTAAGGAATTCTCTACGATCGTTCTGACAGTGTGCCCAAGGAAAAGCCTTCTTTCTCCACATCCAAAGAGAGCATACCTATCATCACCACTTGGAGATCCCCGTGAATTAACCAATGAGCATAACGGAAAATGAGCCTGGAACTGCTCGTGTTTCTCTCCCTCCCATGAACTATGAGGACAATAGTCACACTGTAAATCGGATGTGTATCAGTTTTCAATTGGTTTATTTAAGTTTAACGTTCTAAATCTCAGGGTACGCAATCTTTGGAATGTAATTTGTTTAATGCCAGTTCTCGTCTCCTTAATGTCTTATATAAATTAACGGCACCCTTTTTATTTAATGTCGTCTTGTCTTCTTCTTAAATGTCTTATGCTTTTTAATGTTTTTAACACCCCTAATCTGTAAACCCTTGGAATTTTGGCCGTGAAGGAAAAGTGCAAATCCATTTAATCAGCTACAATCAAATGTTGTTGCAATAAATATTCTCTCTCTCTCTGTCTCAATTTATGGACGTAATACAGCGACCACTATTGCCTTAGGTTTCCAGCAAACCAGGCAACGGACAACATATGGTTGTCCTGACAGTTTTTCTCTTTTTGCATCAGCTTTAGTATTGGTTTGTCTGCGCGGGTACCACAGTGGTATCGTCACCGTCCTCCCCACACCGGGTGGAAAAGGCCTGGGTTCGAATCCCGTCGATGACGCGAGGATCTTTAATGGGCTTTTTTCACTCCGTGGCTGAGTTAGTTGGTCTCAGGCGTAGATAGCAAGGTTTTTCTCCACAGTAACTGGGGTTTTTTCGTCCAGCAAAACAGACAAATCGACCAGAGAATACACGCAATTTACAGACACAAATACAGGTTAATGTATTTAATTACGGGCAAGCCTAAAATAATTTGTTTTTTTTATTATTGGTTTCAATTTTACAAACAAATGAATATATATATATTTTTTTTTTTATGTAAACCCCAAACACAAGAGGTATTAGAACCTATAGTACTTAGTACCGTGCTTGGGTTGGAGGTTGAGAAGACGAAAGGAGATATTTGTTGACATTGGACTTGAACTTCTGTAGATTGTAATTTTCAGAAAATACGTATGAAGGAAGGTTGTTCCAGAAAACGGCAGTTGAATGAATAAATGAGGAAGATGAAAAGTTGGTTCTGTGGGTTTGAAGTTGGACAGAAAATGGAAGTTGGCTGGAGGCGGCACGTGTTCAGACTGTTTTGAAAGAGAGGGCGGGAATTATGGAAGCAAATTCAGAAGAACAGTGCCCATGGAAGTATCTGTAGAAAAAAGACATGCAGCAGAAACAGTGCGTCTATGAGAAAGCGAGTGGAGAGACTCTGTTAGAGAGGAATCATTAATTAACCTAACTGCATTCTTCTGAATGGAATCAAGAAGCCTGAGAGAGGTTTTGGGGCCACCACCCCAGATGTGGGAACAATATTCCATGGCAGGGCGAATTTGCGATTTATACAGAGTGAGCAGCTGTTTGAAAGAAAAGAAACGCCGAGAGCGAACGAGAAACCAAGTTTTCTAGATGCAGATGTAGCAATATTTGTAATGTGCATGTCCCAAGAGAGATTAGAAGTCAGAGTAATCCCCAAAAGAGATAAATCATTTTGCCTAGAAATCGGAGTGTCACTAAAGATAAGCATAGGAGCAGAAGAATGCTTTTTGCGAGATATAAGACAAGACTGAGTTTTAGAATTGTTGAAATAAACCAAGTTGTCTTTGCCCTACTGGAGAATTACCTGAAGATCGGCATTTAAGGAATTGGTAGCAGGTTTTCGTGAAGTTGAAGCTGATTGAGCAGGACAAGGTTTATCAAAATGGAAAGTGGAATGCAATGTGCTATCATCGGCAAAACTATGGATAGGATTTCCAATCAATGGAATAACGTTATTAATACACAAGTGGAAAAGAGTGGTGGAGAGAACTGAAACTTGGGGGACACCAGCATTAGTGGAAAATAGAGAAGACGGAGAGCGCTCTACCATCACCCTCCGTGAACGATCAGAGAGAAAACTGGATAACCAATTACTAAAAACAGTCGGAAAACCTTAAGATGGAAGCTTCTTTATAAGACCTTTATGCCAAACACGATCGAAAGCCTTTGGATGTCAAGACCAACTACTTGTGTTTCACCGAATTTTTCCATGGAATTAGTCCATAAATGGGTTACATAAGACAAAATATCAGCAGTGGATCGATACTGACGGAATCCATAGTGGCGATCGTTGATGAGAAGGAAGGTTTCTAGGTAGTTTAAGAGTTGGCAGTGAATTTATTTCTCCATTACTTTAAAAAGGGTAGAAGTAATTGCAATGGGACGATGATTGGATGGGACGGATTTGTCACCCCTTTTAGGAACTGGCTGTGTATATGAGCAAATATGCAAGTAGAAGGGAAAACACCTTGGGAATAACAAAGTGAAAAAGGCGGCAAAGAATAGGAGGAAGTTCACGAGCACAGGTTTTGAGAACAAGTTTTGGGAAAACCAACAGGACCTGGAGCTTCTTAGCATTAAGATTTGTCAAAATCCTTCTGACATCCTTTTCACGTAAGACAACAAGAGGCATTGAATGTAGTAGCATGTTGGGAATGGTGTTTTAACAATATCATTAATACATCAGATGTAAGAAAATTGGGATGCTAGCAGGTCAGCTTTATCCTTGGCTGAAGTGACAACAGAACCATCTGGTTTGGATAAATGTGGGAGCAGAGATGGGCAAACTTTGTGGCCAATAGGTTTGGCAAGATACCAGAATGCTCGGCTACCATTAGGGAAAGAAGCAAATCTTCTACTCTTAGCCCGTTCAAACTCTAGTTTTGACTGATTAATAACTGCTTTACAATTGTTGCGAGGTTTGGTGTAGGTAGAAAATGAAATTGGAAAATTAGAAAGAAGCCAATTCCAATATGCAACATTCTTCTCTTGAAGAAGCTTATCACATTTATTGGAAAACCAAGGTTTAGATAAAGGACGAGATTTAAAGTGGAGTGTGAGATAAAGGATCCCATTCCTGCAAGAATAATTTGACACGATCTGAGCAAACATTGACATCAGAAGTTTTGAAACAGTAATCCAACCAAGGAAAAGAAGAAACGAAGTCTCGCAGGTCATCCGATTTTGCATTCTTGTAATGCCAAACAACACGAGGTTGGGAATAGCCATGAGATAAAGTTCCACTGGAGAATAGACAATAACCAAGTTGTGATCAGTAGTGCATAAAAGACCTTTCACTTCGACCGTGTGCTTAGAAGGATTGTGTATGAGAAAAATATCTGTATTGTCTGTATGATTCGTATTGTCCGGTATTCTTGTAGGTAAATAAACAATCTGTGCAAGGTCATTAGTAATTGCAAAAAGCATCTCGACCTGCTGGGTCGGTGTGACTAGAAAACGAAGCCAGCTGGAGTTGTGAACATTAAAATCACAAGGAAAATTATCTCACTGTTAGGAGAGTTGGGCTGGAGAAAGTCAAGTTGCAAAGAGAGGAAGTCAACGAGCTCCAAGTGATTAGTGGAGTTGGGAGCACGGTAGAGACTACGGAAGAATTTGACACAATGAGGTAGCGAGATTTTAAGCCAGAGAAGATCAAAGAGAGGAAATTACAGATTGCCAAGTCTCTGACAGGGAATATCAGAACGGACATTTGCACAAGTATCACCTTTGAAGCGAAAGGAATCATACAGCGAATAATTTGGGCATCTGAGATGAGCAGTAGTTGAATGAACCGATAACTGAAGTATTGTCAAAAAACGTACATGTGGTTTGCCAGAATGCAAGTGGAAATGGACATCGTTGAGATTAGAATTGAGACCACGTATATTTGTGAAATGAACTGAGAAGTTCTTGGGAGGTTTAGTTATTTTCGCAGATAAGCTTGCTCTATTAGTTTTATAATTAATGGTGTATTCAATAGTAAGAAAAAGTGGATTGGACATGCTGTAAGAAGTAATGAAATTTTTGTATACGGCATACATGTGGTAAGAATTTACCCAGATCCTTGATATAACGTGGCCTCGACAATGCTCCCTCGCATAGACACTACTCGTACTCCCTCCAATCGCTATCTGGCAGAATAGAGGTAGCAAGATTATACAATAGCTGATCCGGAAGCCTCCTAGTGAGTTACTAATAGGTTTGGTCCGGTGTACTAACTAGCGGCCGGCCTGTGAACTCTGGTTTAGTGCTAACCCTCAAAATAGAAGTAATATTGGATCTCGCCACGATGTTCATCATAACCTCAAAAGTCATCAGACATACTGCATGATGGAAGAGATGGGGAAGGGTTGACCGGAACTTAGCTCTGGAGACTAAACATGGGTTTCCCCACTTCAAGCCTCCAATAAGCAAAGTGGTGCCATTGCACCGGTTGAGGAGAGTAATCTACCAACTAGTACTGCCTGGTAACATATAGGGGCGGCGTTCCATCATATGGTGTGGGTGCCAGACTTCGATCCCTGCTTACGTTGGTTCACACCTTGATGGTCAACCACCGTGTGCTTGTGCATGGTGGTTATACCCATGATTACTAACAGTCCCAATATCGTGAAGGTGGAAGCAGAGGATTTGGCTGTCACAGACCATCCGTACTTCGCCGAAAGTGGGTCCACTTGTCTTGATTGTCACCCGAATATCAGTTCCATCAGCGTTTTAGACTCCCAGGTAGCAAGTACAGCTTGTATGGCATATCTGAGAAAATGTCTGTGACAATCTCAAGGACGAAAAATATACCAATAGAAAATAATTATAGAACTAGAGAATGCCAATTACAGTATTATATAAATTCCTTCAAAAATACTTAAACATTCATCAGATAATTCAATTAACAGATTTTGTTATACTCACCTCAAAGTATGCGATATTGAGCTCAACGCCATTCAGATTATTACATTTGTAAACCATGGAAGATTTCAGTGAACGAAAGTTCCTTGCCGTGTACAGTTCTTCAGCCTCCTTTGTATTTGATAACAACCAGGGTTTTCTGAACTTACGAATCGAGTAATTCTTTAAGTTATATGAAGCCTTTTGATTTTTCACAAGCACGCTATTATTAAATTCAGATACCTGAAAAATAACATAAACAAATCACGTAGTTCAATTTTAAAGGAAAGAATTACACTGTTCACTAATTAAAAAATCGAAAATCAAAGGATAACCGAAACAAAAATAAACATTCATTGGAGTGAAAAAACAAATCCAGCTGAAAATTTCATTTTCTAAGATTTTTTTCAGTTGTATTTTGTCTATGTAATTAAGGACTATCAGAACCCACCTGTACGCAAATTATTATAAAGTACCATCCTTATAGCAGTGTTATCTTATTATTCAGAGCACGAGGGATTGCATTGTGCCATTAAGTATAATTATGAGAACGTATTCGGACTCAGGGAAGATGACTTTGGTTTGGAGAATTGCCAATATTTCGCCAATGCCTAAATGCAGGTATAAGAGTGAGGTTGTTAACTATACACCGGGTATTCTTACTTGAGTGGTAGGATAAATCTTAGAAATAATGAATAAGAGTGCGATCCAGCGAAATTTGGATTGACATGGCATTCTGACGTACACGCAACGTAACTTTCTTAATGATAAATCATGCTTAAATAATTTAGTAGGCTATTTCATGAATTATTCATGAGCTGATGTTAAGTACAATTTCGGCTTTAGTTAATTTGGATTTTAGCAAAGCATTTGACACGGACCCTCATGAGAGGTTACTGTATAAGCTTGGCCAGGTTTGTAGGATGTCGTTGTTGCAGTAATAGGGTTTTAGGAGCATCAGCGACTAAAGTTATATTGCTATGTACATACTGTCTGCAAATTGCATGCGTTCTGTGGTCGATTTTCTGATTTCTGGACTTAAAACTCAAGTTTTAGGGAGGAAAACCAGGCAGAACTCGCTTGAGAGGGACTATCTCAGCAAGTAAACAGATTGGGATTACTGATAAGATTCTAAGATGGATTGTAGCTGCAGGGCTGAAGACAGGGGACTGTGATTAATGAACATTCTTCAGACCACATTGTGAACAGTGTGTCGAAGTATGGAGAGCTCATCTGAAAAAAAAATCTTGTTTCTTGAAGGGTGTAACTCGCCTGGTGAGATCGGATGAAGGAGGACCATAATAGTAAATTCTCCGATTATGTGGGCTGTGGGCTACAGAGCTTGTTAACCAGTCAACTCAGAGGTGACCTGATTGAGGTTTTTAAGTCTCTGAGAGGGATTAGGAAAATGGATGAAGGTGCAAAAATCATTGTTCTAATCAATTTCAGAACGAGGGGTCATAAATTTAAATTACAGGGGTTGAGGTGTAGTTTAGATTGTATGAAGTTTTCTTTTAGTCAGCAAGTCGTTGATTGCTGGAACAAGTTGTCCTCGCAGGTAGTTGAGGCTGACAGTTTGAACAAATTCAAAGGTAAACTTAAATGTTTCCTGTGGGAGGAGAAAAGCAAATATAATTTGTATTTTCTTATCTACTTTTTTTCAAGTGTAGTAAAATCTTGTGGTTTGCTTTTACTATATGGCGAATACTATTACGTTGACCGGCCGCGTGCTACGGTGGTCCATATGTATGTGGTTTCGTTGGATCTTCGGATTAGATGCACTGCTGGTTAAGTTCCCGTGGTTAAATTCCTTGGTCAGCCTTTCCACTTTTATGAGTATCAGCTCGGACAAGACGGAACATTCTACGTCCACCACGACCATCGTGGAGGCTAGTAATGGCCCAGCCACTGCTGCTCTATTCCCTATCCAGCCACTGTAAAAACATATTAACTACAGCACTTCGAGAACAGCCAATAAGATTCGCAGTCTCAATGTAGTTTCTCACTGCAACTCTCTGCCACCCTTCAACCCTTTCAAGACGAAAAAAAAAAAAAAAATCAAATCAAATTATTATTTTAGGGTTGCCAGTAATTGAATACATTAACCCGTATTTGTGTCTGTTAATTGCGTGTGTTCTTTGTTCGATTTGTCTGGTTTGCTGAACGAAAAAACCCCAGTTTCTGGGAGAAAAACCTTGCTATCTACGCCTGAGGCCGACTAACTCAGCCACGGAATGAAACACCCCATTACGTTTCCTCGGTTCTTAGACAGGAATCGAAGCCGGGCCTTTTCCACCCGGTTTGGGGAGGACGGTGACAATACCACTGCGGTACACGCGCAAACACGCTTTCGAGACAATCATCCCTTTGTCGAATTCGTTAGATGACGTGTCGATTAAACGCTTCATATGGGTCTGCTGTATCAAATTTACCGATTCTCACTGCGAGACGCGTGCCACCAACCAGGAAGGAATTGCTGATTGCTAAAACTGGAGCTGGCCTTAGTGATTCTGCTGATCAGTGAAATAAGTAATTATTAAATATTAAATTCCATTAAAGTCAGATACCATAACATGAATGTCTGCAGATCAATCCGACAGAAAAGATAATCTTTCCCAACCAGGATTGGAGTGAAATTAAAAAGTATCAGAATGCTACACTATCTGTCCCTAATCCAGCATTTGGTATGCACACAAATTCCATTATCAGTAATATAATCAACATTATTTACAAATATATCAGCTGTACACTCTTTTGCAATTTTCTTGCTTACTTACATTACTACTTCCTGCCATGGAAGAATTATAAGAAATGAAGGCGACGTATTGAATCCCCATCATATTATTAGAAAACATTGTTAACGTCTTTATGTCTTCTACATCCAGGAAAACGAACCATTTGAGGAAATACTTCAGAGGAACAGGAACCTAGAAATAGGTTAAGTACTATATAAGAATGGAACACCTTTTAAAAGGTCGTTCGCTGAAGAAAAGGGTGAAAAATCGAATAAAAATTAATTTAAAAAAGTAAAGTATCATTGGAAAGGTAACACTGAATCATCGTGGAATGGCAATTTATCAAAGGGTTCTTCAGCCTATGAAGAAAATAATATGAAAGACACATAAGCATCTTCCAAGACATTTGATTGATGACTAGTTGAAGTAGAAGAACCAATAACCGATCCAAACGTGAAATCTGGTGTAATGCATCATTGCTCATCTCGTATAACCCATGTAAATTACAGTATTGAAGCGCCTAGTAATTTTCTTTTTGTTTTTTGAATTGTTAGAGAAATGTGAGATTTCATCCCAGTTGAGTCAAACTTCTGTTTCATTGATTTGACTTTTTTGAATTTTAGTGATGAAAATTTCGATGATTATCTCATTCGTTTTTATTTTGGATGATTCTGACCGACTGTCTTGCATTATTTCAGTCAACCGGAGAGCGACAGTGACATAAATCACCGTCGATTTCAATTGGTGAGGTGCCAGAAATATCCTCACTAGGGCTATCACGCTACCATTAGCTGCAATAGGTTATGGGAGCTGCCGAAACAACAAACCTCCATTGATAACACCACGAGACAGTACTCTATGCGTCAACTAGCCCAGAGAACATCGGTACTGGACCTTAGATGATTGGAGACGGGTCTCCTGGGCCGATGAGTCCTATTTCCAGTTTCGAGCGGGCAGGAAGGTGCGTATCTGGCGAAAACTGCACGAAGCTATGTACCCTTCATGTGAACAAGGAACTGTTCAAGCAGGAAGGAGAGTCGGTAATTTTTTGGGGGTGTTAAACTGGCATACGTTGGGTACTTCGGTACGTCTAGAGGTATCTCAGAACGGTCCAGGTTACGAGTCCATCCTTGCAGCCATCTGCATCCCTTCATGGTCATCGTACACACACATAGAGCAATGGACTCCTCCAGCAGGACAATGCGCAGAGCTGTGGAGACTAGAATATGGTTCAGAGAGCATTCTGCAGATTTTACCACCATAGAATGGCATCCCCGTTTACCGGACATGAACGTGAGGATCATCTTTCAGATTCCGTAGAATTATGGACAGAGGTGCGGCAAGCATCGATGAAAATACCTGTGGAAGGCTTTAGAGACATTGTCGACCTAATGCCTCTCAGTGTGACTGCTCTTTCCGGGCGAAAGGTGGGCCTTCCGGTTACTGGGTAGGCATCCCATGATTTATGTTCGCTCAGCGTATATTGTCTGTAAATTTAATGTGTTCTGAGGTCGATTTTCTGTTTGCAAAACTTTGAAATTTCGGGAGAAAAATCCATGCTATCATCTCCTCAGACTGACTAACTGCCACGATGTGAAAGAAGACCCATGAAATGTCCTCTCGTCATCGAGCGGACCCGTAAAGCCATAGTGTGCTTTATAAACAGCTAAAAATAATTTTTAATTTTTATTAATGAAATTCTATATCCTTTGTCTACTGTCTACGATAGCTTTTGTCTACTCACAACAATAATCTTTGGTTTTTAATGTTTTTGTTTTAGCTTTATTTTCGTACTTTCTTTTTCTATTTTCGGATCCTCTGCTCTGTCAACCTTAAATTACATTCCAGCTCTTTTTATATCTTCTCTTATAACGTAAAATGTTTTACTGTACATTTTTGAAATTATTATTATATTTTACCAATTTTTATTATTTTTTGATATAATCCTATTTTTCCCTGGCATGAGTTTTATGTTAGAAATAGAGGCAATTATATTGTTGTCTTGTCGGGAACTTTGGTGGTTGATACCAGATAACGACACCAGGATCACTCGATGTACGACAATATACTATTTTTCAATGAAGTATATATCTTACCATCCTGGTGTCGTTTTCAAGTGTCAACCACCGGATTCGCCATACAAGATAACAATATAGTGTCCTCTGTTTCTAACAAAGAGTACGTACAAATAAATTACTTTTATTTACTTATTATACTATTCTGGTCGTGATGTCCTCTGCGGCTATCATTAACCTTGGTCCATAAATAATTTCCTTTTTCAGTCTCCTTTTTTTACATTAATATTACAATAAATATATATTATTCAATAAAAATTAAGGTTCCAATTACACTTTTAGCGAAGCCACCTATTCCTTTATATTATTCTACTCAATTTATTTTGATACAAAGAATCAAAACTTATTGACGAGAAAACAAACTGACATTGGATTAATTTTTTATGAAAATATATGATATATTGGAATTAGATATTAAACTTACCATATTTAGGAATTCCAAAGTGTTGTCTTCAGCGTCCGAAAGAAGGATTACCAATATTTTATGTATGTTTAAAGAGAATCGCTTGAGAATAGTGGATCGATTATAAATGTCCATAAGTTTTTGAAGCCCTTCGTCCATTTTGAATAGCATATGTGGATATCCCTGTCTGGATAACGCTGCTGCTGAACATGAGACCATTGAGGGATCTGTAAAAGCGAAACAGCGCATATTTATTCAGGACATTCTCCTGGAGAATGTTGTACACATTCTCCAGATATGAAACGAGATGTGTAGCTGAGTGGTTGGCGCAAATGATGCAGTAGTACACGCATTTTACCACGGTTCCATCTCATATGACTGTTAATACAGAAATTGTTGTATTCTTGTGAGTGATTTGTTCATTTAATATATTCACTTTAAATATCTAAAATATTTGGAAATGCTCAGTAAATAAAATCCGATCCAGTTCAATAAAAAAGTGAAAAATTTAGAATGAAAGTAAGTAAGTATTTATAATTATTTTATTCGATTTAACTTACCTGATTTCGCAGCATACAGGATTACAATTTTGTTTTCATCAGCTATATTCCCCCCATAGACATCATCTAAAAGCTTCGGTACAGCTGAGCACTTCCACATGTCTAGGGATTCCTTAATCCATTCACCTGTAAAAATATTAGCTTGTAACATTAATGCTAATAAAAAACTCTTCATCGCACTCATCATCAACTCTTGATGATGTGTGATACACATCATCAGCAATTCACAAATATTCCTCATATGCATGCACAATTTACGTTTGTAACAGAACCCTTCCTTTCCTATTTTCCTTTGTGGTAAATCTCTCACACGCAATTAATAAATTCCAACCAATGCTTATCTTCCTTTCCAGGTTCTCTCTTACTACAAATCACAAATATATCTGTCAATCACCCGTCTATCCACACATATCAAACCAGTTACTATTTTCATCACTTACTTCAGTACTGCAAATCACTTATTTATATCTTATTTACGCCCTTAACATCTTAATTACTCCGTCTTTCTAATACAGGGCAGGGTTCTCCTTTTCTCTCAAATGCTGAATAAAATGCATTTTTTCTCTTTTATGCATTACCTAAAGAATCTTATCTATTTTATTATCATCTGATTACACAGTAAAAATGACAGGCGTAATAGGTTAAGAATGTGGTAACCTACATTATTATTTTATAGGCTATTATTAATTCCCTTATTTCATTTTTTATTTCTTTACCACTTTACTATCCATGCGTCATTTCATTGTCATTAACTTTATCTGTAATCTAACCCAACTTAGTAACTGAATTGTACAATAAAAAAAAAAGATTTACTTTGAAAGACACTATCAAACAATTTCTCACAGAGTTGAGGGAAAGAGTCTATGAGTTCGGGGGTTAAATAAAACTGGAACACACTAGCATTCCGCTAATGGGTCGCTGCTTTCAATTCCTTTGCACTCTGGGTTTTCTCCGTGGCAGACAATTTTCTCACATCCGTTTAAAATCTTTCTTTTGGCAGTCGGTCTCTTCTTGAGGTGCTCGTTGACTGGACTCTTCTTCTACGTAGATTTCTGAACTCACATATCTGCATACCCGTCTCATTCTCGAAGGGGCTGAATCTAGACGCACACGTTGCTCCCTACAGATATTTATCTTGGGAAATACAGCATGCGATTTCGTTGCAAGACACGCCGATCATCCGACTGATGACCTACTCTACTTTATACTTCAGAATATGCTTCGCATACGTATACACTTCCCCCCCCCCAAAAAAAAACAACTCTCCACCTCCTTTCCATAACTCTCTCTTTCATTGTTTCTTTTCTCTCGTACATCTATTTCCAAACCCCGAATTTCAGTTTAAACTGCAAATATAGAAACTCTTGATGTCTTCCTCACCACTTCACTCACTCTTTTTTTTATTCTTCTCCTTTTTTACCTCACTTCCCCGAATTCCCAACACCGAAGTCCAAAACTTCAATTTGAAACTGCAATTCGCACAAAAAAACTTTTAACCGAATCCTTTTTCCTCAGCAGTTTGAACTTCCTCTGAAAGGACTCGCAACCAATCCCAATACTATAATTAGTTTTTCACTCTTCCTCATTTGCTAAAAAAATTACCACGACTCTCACTCTCCTGAACAAATCAACACCACCTCTTGTAATTTTCTTGTTTATTTCACACTACAGCAATATAACCCTTTTATGCATGCTGATCCTTCAAAAGTCGATATTTTCGTGTTTACACTTTCATTGCTAAGTTACCTAAAAATCCACCACACGGACGCTTGTCTTCTTTTAATGCAAATGCCGAACTATCCTGATAACATCTTGCTTTTGTCAAAGTGCGGATTACATCAAACGTTTCTTAATTACCTGGTCTGATGGTCCCATTGTTCTTCAACCCTTTCTCCTCTGTTCGCAAATGACTACACCTTTTCAAGTAAGGGCTACTGTACACCGACGAGCCAAAACATTATGATCAGCGAGTCGTTATGCAAATCGAAGCAATTGCAGCTGAACTATTGCGCTGGTCATGTCTGCAGAAGGTATAAAAACACCTGATACTGAACTCCGTTAATCAGTGTTACTCTTGTTCTTCAGATGGGAAAGGAAGCAGAATTAAGCGAATTTGACAGAGGTCAAATTGTGATGGGTAGATGACTGGATCAGAGCATAATCGAAACGGCACAGCTCATGGGCTGCTCAGGGTTAGTCGTGGTTAGTACCTACCGAAAATGGTCCGAGGAGGGGAAACCCACGAACCGCCGGCTAGGTGTTGGACGACCACGGCTGATCGATACTGGAGGTGAGCGAAGGCTATCCCGGATCGTTATTTGTAACAGCAGGACGACTATGGCACAATTTGCCGGTAATTGGAATTGCCTCCATGATTTTTCCCTACCACTGAAGTTAGTCTGGCCGGTCTGTAATTTCTCACTTCATTCTTAGAACCGCCTTTATGTATTGGCGATATTGGCGCCCTTAACTTCCAAAGGAATGTTTCCTCAGTCCATTGATGCTCTCATAATTAGCCTCAATTGTTCAATGCACTCACTTTCCGCCGCCTTTAATATTATATGGTGAACGCTATCAACTCCAGACGAGTCACTCTCATGTATGCTCGAAAGTTTCTTCATTAAATAATCATGTGAAATTTCAACGTCATTAATTAAATTTTTTCAACTTCCCTCCCATAATATCTCATTGAAACAAAGGGTTTTTCTTCTGTAAATATCGATGCAAAATTAACTGTTGAGTTCATCTGCAACTTCAGCTGGGGTATCTAATATTGTCCCAAGTCCATTACATAAGGATCCGATCTCATTTGTACTTCTCTTCTTTTCATTTATGTGACGAGTTCCTTATCCCCGTTATATGCCATGGATTTCTCATAATCTGTCTCTGTCAGAATTACATAATTTTGTGGCACCATTACAGATCAATTTGTAGCTGTTGTAGGCTTCAGTACTCTTTTTATTTCTCTCTAATTTTTCCATGCCGTCGTTTTCTGCTCAAGTAATTTGGCAACTTCATTATTCATCCAACTTTGAATCCTCCTCGTGGAATATTGTTTTTTTTTTGTTTATAAGCATTCAAGCCTTCTGTGATTAATGTTTTAAAGGTATACCAAATTCAATGATATTCGCTCTCTGTAAGATATCTTCCTGGTTAATAAGAGCCATGCAGCACCTTAAGCCGTCGTAATTTCCTTTCCTGAAGTTATAACCCATTTCTTTGCCTTTAACTACAGCTACCTCCCTCTTTATCGTCCACCGTGGAACTCCGTGATAACTTCCATCAACTGGTTTCTTTATTGTCAGCTCTATTATGTCATCCATCTGATTCATGGGTCTTGTTGTCGTTGTTATGCAGATTTTACGACATAAGGTCAACTACGGCCAATTTGTGTCTGACAGTCTTCCCATTCCTCCAATCAATTAGAGGCAAAGTGAAATCAACCATAATAAAACATTCACGCTTACCTGTCCATGCCATCTGCATGAAGATTACTTTCACTCTCATTATACCTTTGCTTCCAACTATCTCACACCATACAAAATTTGTGCTAGCATGCGAAATAACTGAATCCGGGTAAGCTTAGACTACTTTCCATAAGAAGCATGACCCTGTCATCCCTTCTATATATTATACATAGTGTATTGAAACTCATATCGCCTATCTCAGAGTGGCACAAATTTTCTGTTAGCCCTGTTATGTCAGTCACTTCTCCTAACCAGCAGTTCGAATTCACTCATTTTAATTACGACACTTTTGACTCTACTGTATAAACAGTTGAGAGAAGCTCTCTCCTTAATCTATAAAGAGCTTTAATAAGATCACGCTTAGCTTATGGATCATCTGTCTATGACTCCGCTAGGAAAATTTCGCTATTACGTCTGAACACCATACAGCATAGTGCCCATAGGATAACTCTGGGAGCCTTCAGAACATCTCCGGTTCACAGCCTGTATATTAAGGCAAATGAACCCCCTTTGCATCCCAGGAGAAAATTCTTATTGTGTAATTATGCAGCAAAAATTAAAAGCATATCATCCCAATCCAGCTGGCAATATCTCTTTTATCCTCAATATGCCGAATTTTATCACAATAAGCCTAATGAAAACCGCCCCGCAGGGTTTCGAATGCAAGAACTCATGATCAGTTGGGACATTAAATTTCTGAACATATTCCATGACCTTGCCACTCCTGAACCTCCCTGGATAGAAATAACCTCTCTGCGACAATTTCATTTAAGATGAGGAAAATCCTCTCTGGCAAACATCAGCTTTCTACAGCTCCATAAAACTCATTCGTTGGAAAACTCAGATAAAAAACCTGTCTATGCTGATGGCTACAAAACAGATGCAGCCGTAGGTGCTACAGCAGTTTCTTCCTACTTCTCAGTTGCTGTGTGTCTTTCTACAAAATGCGCAATAAATACTGCAGAATTATTTGCAATAAAACTAGCTCTAGCTGGAATACACAACATCCATATAAAGCAATCTTTGATATACACAGACTCCTTAAGCGCAATCACTGCCATTCAATCTACCATTTCGCCCTCCCATCCGATTCTTAAAGAGATACAGTCTAAGTTATATTACTGTCAAAAAGTCAACCAAAAGTTTACCTTCTGGTGGATACCTGGTCATGTAGGCGTTCCACGTAACGAAAAAGCCGACTCAGGCTGTTCCAGGCAACACCCTGACTCGGGCTCTTCCAGGCAACTAAATGTGGAGAACACTGACTACAAATCCATCATTAAAACATGTAGGAAACAATGGGCTCACCCCTGGAAAGCCTCAAATAAATAATAAACTGCTGCAGATAAAAAAAGATCCAAAACTGTGGACAGCTAGTATCAGGAAAAGTGGACGATAAGAACTAATTCTAGCTAGGCTACGCATCGGTCATTCATATAACTCAGCTGTATTTGCTTATGGAAGAGAATCCTCCTCAATGTTTTTTTAGCCAGTCGCAGCTAACAATAAATCATATTCTCATCGAATGTCCCCAACTTTCAACTACCAGAAAATCCAGTTTTATCTCCCTATCCCACTTGTAGGAAACGTTAACCTTATGACAGATTCTTGACAGTTACGCAAATTTGGAGGAACTATTTACTTATTAGAAACAGATAAATCTTTATAATAGTCTGTGATCACAATAATATGTGCAATTTGTAATAAGCAAATATTGAACAGGTACAATATGGCCCAAGAGGTCCTTGTGCCAAAAAACACAAATACAACAACAACTCTATAAACAATCAAGATTTAGTGCTCATATACAGTGTGTTTGTATACATCCATTAAAGTTATTTAAGCTCGTTCCCCGGTATTAGCTGCCCGCTCATTTGAAACGTTTTTACCTTCAGCGCATCTTGCTAATATGATCTGTTGCATTAACAAACAAGAACCCTTGAGTTATGTGCAAATTTCACTTTGACTAATAGGACAAGGATAATATAGATGGAATCTATATTATCCTTGTCCCCAAAAACTAGCAGTTTCCCTGAACCTTTAAGATATTCTCAATAATTCTGGCAAAAATCCTTGCACCACCTTTGTTTAAATGTATTCAGTCTCTACAAAATAGATTCCTTCTACCTACAAGTGCGGGCCAAGCTAATAAAAATCCCTTCTCCCAAAAGCCTTGCAGAGTCTTGCAAGTCTTCAGTTAATCCACAAGGTTTTCAATATATATTCCCTCCTATTGTGTCTGGGCAGAATTGCTGACACACAGACATTGCGATCTGACTCGCTGCATTTCTTCAGCATGGCCCGATTGTCTAGCAATCTGTTAGAACGTATGCTTCATATCATTAGTCCTCACTTGAATAATAATATTCTTTTACCCCCCTTAAAATCTGATTGTCTGTTGGTGACATCTTTAATAGTTGATCCCGGCACACATACCGTGGTCCACCTAACCTCATTACAAAAACTTTTTCCTGTTTCCCTGGCAATGGAGTCTTCCAATAGAACTAAGTCCTTTTGATCGAGTGGAGTTTTCACTTGGTGTTTCTGTTCTGGGCCGCAATCGGCAGTTCATCGCTTCGTTGGTTACAAGAATCTTGAGTTCTTCAAGTGCTCCCAGTTATATTATTCTCGAGGGGGAGCAGCATCCGTTTTTTTAATGAGTTAGGAACATTAAGAAGGCATTTGATTCGGAGCAAATGCTTTCGACAGAGCTAAATAACAAATTTTTAATTTGACAAATTAAAAATATATTCAGAGACGAATCTTGGGAGCTTTCGAGAGTGCTTTTTTGGAGGAAGATGGTGCTCGTATACTAAAATGGATACCTACCGTGAAATTCGTCCAAATCCTTTGTACTTATAGTGAAAGTGATAGAAATGAGCCCTAGAGAAACGGTAAACAGTATTTTTGGCATTTCTTAAGACCGGAGGCTCTAAAATGTACTGTCAGTTACTTCCTTGTACCGTTGATTATATTCAGCTTTGGCAATGCCAACTGGCCGTGTTTTTTGATATCTCTATTTAGCCTTTTTTGCGCACTAATGTTCTCAGAACGCACGATATCCCTTGGATACTGTTTCTGTTTATCTCATCGATGTGTTGCATCAGCTTTGTTTTGTTTTTTCTGTGGGGCGGCCATACATCAGCTGTTTGTAGTGTTTTTGCCTATTGCAATTTGCAGCCAGCAGTTTCGTGAATAATATATTCATTATCTTCATGGAACTTAGTTTTGTTATTGACAAAATAAAGATCTCATTATAAAATGACTCAGAGATGATCGATTGTCATATTTAATTATTTTTCCCAGGCAATAGGGAACTAGAACTACTAGTCCATTCACAGTAGGGTTTAATTTAAGTTTATTTTTCTTCTATTCATTTCTACTAGTGGTTTTATCACTTTCATAGCGACATTTCAGAATTTGTTTTCAAATTTAAAGGCTATGTCGATGATGTTCGAACCTGATTATCAATCCTTCGGTTTGGATAGAAGTAAAAACAGAAAAATAGGTTACTCGGGCATATGACCCTACACTTGTATCGAATTATATTCATTCAATGGACAGATCTGAATGAATAAATTTCGCTTTTCTTCAATCGGAAGTTGTATCACCAGTATTTCCCCAATTGAGCGTGTATGAATGGTTAAAGTTCGTGTCAATGTTATTACGGACTTTGACCATTCTTTCATGGAGTTCCGAATTCCTTTGAAGCAAATTCCTTTATTCTGTTGGATTGAGTCTGCGTTTCCCAGATTTTAACTCAAAAAAATCCATTTCAGAGACGATAAAATTTGAATTATATTTCTGAACTTCAAATCTTTTGGATTTTTTCCTCTTTGGACAGTTAGTAGCGACCGGATAGTAGCTGTCGACTAGCACTGACTTCACTTTTGGACCGAATTCCAATATATTTTAATGCTTTTTTGTTTCAGCAAGCACGCATTCTTTCTATACGCATTTTGATTATGAAATGTGAATGTCATCAACGGGGAAAAAATTGTTGTTTGTTCCTGAACTATGGAATTTCGAGAAATGAAATGCGTCTACTGGAACAAACACGGTAATGGTAGCGAAGCACGCAAGGTTTCAAATTGATAATCATAATTGGGAAGCAGGTTTTAGGTGGTTTCAATGACTTAAAAGACATTTCAATCAGAAGAAAATTGCGTTTCCCTTATACAGCACGATTTCGAATTCTTTTTAAAGATAAAATTATTTCAAACTTAATTAAAGTCCATTTGGATTTAAATATCATAATTGACTTTGTCTCGATTGTCTTGATAGTATAAAAAGTGGCTAACCCTTGTGCACATGTTTTCAAGTCCTGCACCTGCCATTAACTCTATTTCCCACAAACGCATTTGGGATATATTTGACGTTAACTGACCCCCTCCCAATCCCCTCCCAAACCCCTACCACCAAACTCACAGCATAAGTATAAGAAGCATGACTCGAGTTCATCGAGATAACATTCGTCACCTTTCTGAATTCCTTCCAGAAATTTGCTGTTTTCAAAGGTGATGAAAAAGGAATTTTTTAATAAATTGGGCACGAACAGAACAACCACGTAACTGACTCTTCTAGGACCAAGACGATTCCACCTCAGTTTCGTGTCAAATATTTCAATGCAGAATATTCGGCGTGGAATAATCCTACCGGATGCTTTCATTATGGATCAAATTAAAACGATTTTAACGTTCTTACCAATTTTAATAAGCTTGCCAAGTTTATATCCTCATTCCTATAGAAACAGCGGATAACCAATTCCCAAGGAACATGTCGATGACCTATTCAGAACATACGCACAGTGCTCTGCCGCGGTGGTCACATCCTACCTCACCAACCAGTTGTCAGAAAAAATTATAAACAAGGTCGTATGCATCTGAGGAGAGAACAGTACGATTGAGAATGGACATTCTGCGATTTATAGAATTAACGGACTTCCAGCACAAGCCTGAAAATAAGGAACCACACATAGGCAGTCGCGCTGTACATTACATTTCGATTCAATCCTGGCCCACCTTCCCATAGTGTGGATGAGTACCTAACCTAACCGAGGTGAACATGTGCTCGAAGGTGCTCCAGAAATTTATCAGTTTTAAATGGTTTTGTAAAACTATTCAGTGGTGATTTTTCGTCTACCAGGGACTAAACTCACAGAGGATCTCTAGATCTGGACAAGCTGCATCAGGTCGTCAGGTTCAAGGTAATTTTTATAATTTTTATCGTTGTTTCTACTTCTGACAAAGAATGTCATTCTTGCCAGTTCAGTTGCGGACAAGGTCAGCGCAACCCCCCGTTGATTGTTTCCTGCTAAAGCCAGCCGCCCCAGGGCACACTTTCGAAGTGACCTTCCCATAAATCACTCCGTTTAACGTAAAAACGCTGAAGGTATTTTAATCTTTCACTGACCCTGCTTTGCCATTACATTTCAGTTTAGTCAGCATGGGCGAAAATTTGATATGTACCGGATGTCTCAAGGAAGCAGATTTTCTACTTGTATGTTCTTCCTGTAAGCAGGTATGTCTCTGCGGACCTTGTAGCCCATATTCGGATGTAAAAAAGCTTGCAAAGAAAATTAAACTTGCGTGGAAATGTGATGTCTGCAAAATGATCCATAATGACAGCGATAAAGTTGATACTGCCCATCCCACCTTTTACAGAAAACATTCGGAACAGACTGATCCCATTGGCTGTGATGAGCTGAGAGTCCTAGTGAACCCAATTCAAGTCGCCGTTACGGAATTGGTATCCCGACTAGATCAGTTTAAAGATTCTCACATGCGTCTGACAGAGAATGTAGTCGCAAAACTCGAACATCAGCATAAAATGACTACAGAAAGTAATTCCAACGTCATGGAAGCGATCGTCAGCAGTTCCGAAATTGTGATGTCAAGAGTCAACTTCATGGAAAACGAGCTAAGGAACCTCCAGGAGACCTCATCCGACGTCATTTCGAAAATGGAATTCGGCTTTAGTATGATGAAAGCGAACCTCGCAGAACTTCATGATAACGTCACATTTCTGCACCGATGCAACAAGGACATCAAACTTATTCTTCTAGACATCTACAATAAAATCAAACTGAATAAGTCCGAGGATTCTAGAGAGCTTGTCAATCTGCTCAACGCGCAGGACCTTATTAAGATTTATAAAAATTATGAAAAGACCAATATCATGTTAATTTGTCCTGAGTGTAAAACAAAATCTAGTCACGTTCCTTCCGCTACAAATCCTAGAAGAACCTTGCTGAGGCCTCGATCGACATCCCTGATCAGGCCGAATCCACTGGTCTCCAACAGCCCCCTTCAGAAGGCACGAAAGAACAGTGTTCTTCCCAAGGAAAAAAATATTCTCGATCACAGGAAAAGACAACTGATGAATATCATCCCCCACTCAGGATCAAGACCAAGCCATTCAAGGAAAAAACATTAGGAGCGAATAAGAGTTTTCAACGCAATGAACGATTTCCCCCTCCTGGAGAACCAGCGTCTGAACTCCAAACCTCCTCTTACCCCTCCTCACATAAATCACAGAAGGACAGCACCACCCATTTTCTCCCGTCTGGGGTACAAAACTATTCCGTCCAAGACTCAGAAGTAAGCCAATGTGCTACATTTGCAGATGTCCTTAAATCTAACCATTCAACCGTCCGGACACCTTTGAAGAATGCCCCCAGCTTACGGGTCAGGCCGCACGCACCAGAGGAAGAGGGGCAACCAATTCCCGGCATGCAAAGTCTACAATCTGAGGCACCGGAGCATCCCTATCAACCAAATCACACCCGGAAATTTCAGAACCACAGCAAATCATCCCGAAATTATTCATCTTGCCCCCACATCGAGGAAACAACCAAACCAAGACACCCAACATGTCCTAAGATGACACCGTGCAAAGGGAAGCAGAAATACACAAAAAACCAAGTAACTGCACCAGAAAAGCCAAACTACAACATGAAGGCCACAGTCGGGACTGCTAACTCAACGAAAATACATGCAATTCCGCTAAAAATCTCATCACATGAAAAATCAATTTTTGTCTCCAGGCTTTCTCCACAGACAACTGTTGAACAGATGTGGTCTTATTTGAATGAAGACTTAGGTATAGACACAGAAGTTACCAGGCTCACGACCAAACAACCATACTATGCATCATTCAAAATCACTACAGCAGAATCAACACTACAAAGTTCTGGATGCGGTATCCCCAACGTATTAAAACCACAAATAATGAAAGGAAAACCTGACTCAGACCCGCCATTAAGTCGAAGTTTGGGGAGGAACATTCCGGTTATACTGAGCAGGACCTTCTTAAAGGTTTAAACACCTTCACAGAAGCTTGCCAGGGCCATGATCACCCACCACAAACGCCTGAGGGAAGACATATGAAGATTGAGGTGAGAACTACCTCCAGAACGAACCATAGACGATTGACGAAGGCCATCAGAGCTCCAACAAGGACATACATCCAAACTTCTTTAATGTGCACAATTTTCTATCAAAATACTAGAAGTCTGAGAAATAAACTTCAGACAATGGAAATTCTTCTTTTGTCAAGGTGGTATGACATCATTTGTATCACAGAGACATGGCTGTCCCCCAATGAAAAAGACCTCGCATTTTCTCAAGCCACTTGCTTCTCGGGCATTTTTGCCTCCAGGGAACGGACAACTGGTGGTGGTGTAGGCATTCTCTTCAACACAAAAAAATTCTCACTGACAAGCTCAGCAACACTAAAAACAGAACTGCTTGAAGCTGCAAGAGCCTCACTCAGCATTCAAGGCCACAGACTTGACGTGTGCACAGTCTACATCCCCCCTCCCACAGTAAAGAACACTTTACAAGAGATCTCCAACTGGATCATTAATCAATGCCACCCTAAAGCAACGTTACTAGTGTGTGGAGACTTTAATATTAGCTCAGGCCAACACAGTCTTCGCAAATTGTTATCTTCTAATCTGGCATCAGTAGGTCTGACCCTCCAGAATTTTTCCCCTACCAGAGGCTCTAACCTGTTAGACCTAATATTTGCAACAGACACCCTCACTGTTGACAGCCAACCGGAAACAGGCTTCATGTCAGACCATCTACCAGTAGGCCTCATTCTTCCAATCACTCCCAGGACATCCTGGCAACATCAGGCACCAGATAAGAAGACAGTGATTAGCCCTTCTCTCCTCAATCCAGAGAAATGCTGCTTCGCAGCATCTATTTTTCCTTGGGAAGCCCTAAACCAATGTGATCCACAGCTCGGGCTGCACTTTCTTACCTGCTGGCTGCACTTTCTTACCTGCTGGCTGCTATTGCTCGAACTGCAGCGTCAAAAACAGTTTCAATCTCCTGTCGAAGCAAAGCATGGTGGACCCAAGATCTCAGCCTTAAATTTCGGAATAAACAACGACTACATGCAAAATGGAAAGCAAAATTAGAGCCCGCGCTCAGTTCAATAGAAGCAAATCTGAAGCCATTAAAGACTATATCGACAAAACAATCAAGATCGGGAAAGCACCGTTTAAGGCAAGGCATGATGAATTCCCTCAATAACTTAATCCAATTGAATGGCTAGACTACATCACAAGATTTAAGCCAAAGTCAGCATCAGACTTTAAAATTCACAACAGTTGTCAGCGAGATGTCCTCGCTTCCATCATCATCACAAAAAGAGAGCTTATCCAGGCCATCAATGATATCCCACCAACGTCTTGCACTGGATATGATGGGGTCCCACAATTCATTCTTAAGAGCGTTAGTGTATTCATCATTGATGCACTCCTAGGTATCTTCAATGGAATCCTCACAACGCAAAGTTTCCCAACAACCTGGAATCAATATATTGTCCGACCAATCCCCAAAACACAAGGAGCGACATCAATTTCACAATTCAGGCCAATAATGAAAGCCTCATGTCTCTTCAAAGTCATGGAGAAGTGCCTTCTTCCTATCCTAACCAACAAGGTTCTGCCATGTGAATCACCATACATTCACTATTCCTTGAAACGCAGGTCCACCATTACAAACCTATTGCAAACCACCAACACCATTCTGGGGGCTGTACAAGATAGGGCTGAGATGGCAATTGTTTATCTGGATATCCAGTCTGCATTCGACAGTATAGACATCCAGCCCCTCCTGCAACTTTGTGAGGATGGATACCAGATAAAAGGCAATATACTGGAATTCTTGAAGTCGCTACTTACGACCAGGGTCCTTCACTTGACTGTGAATAAAAAATCTTTCAAAAGGAAAGTTTGTGTAGGTGTACTCCAGGGCGGACTTCTCTCAGGGCTCCTCTTTACGGCTGCCATCCACCCATTCCTGTGTCAGCAAACAGAATTTATCAGTTATACAGACGACTTGAAGCTCCTCTATCGGATCAGCGGGACCGCCCGAGCTGATTCTGTTTCTGGAAACATTATCAACAGCCTCAAGAATCTGATTACATACTTGGCACAGTTCTCTCTTAAGATAAATCCAAAAAAATCTGCGCAAATGGTATTTTCCCTCAAATCAAACCCAACGCAACTAAACCTGGAAATCCACGGAACCCCATCACTCCAGTCATCAAGCACAAAGACCTCGGCGTTATATTCGACCCTAAACTCAGTTTGAAACACCATGTTGCAGACATTCACAACAAGGTCTGCAGAGCAAGATGGTTTGCCAAACAACACCTCCTTCATGTCACAGAGCCTGAGTACACGCTCCAATACATATACCGGTTTCTGCAGCCAGTCATCACCTACGGGTCAGAAATCTGGGCGTCGGCAACGAAAACCACGCTAGAAACCATTGCATCTGATGAGTACTGGCTTCTTCGGTGGGTCCTCTTCAAGCATAAACTGCCACCACTCATACATACTTCAGATATCACCCAACTTCTAAATTACAGAAAAGTCTTCAAACGGATATTTGCCCTCCGCTTGCTTGTGACAATTAAAACGATAGCGGGTGAAGTCAATACGCCAAATTTTTGGCAGATGTGCAATTGGAGAATCCCACCAAAACCCTTAAGAGCCCTCCCCTCTCTGCAGTCTGTGGCGTGGAGGTTCAGAATAGGGGATAGATTCCTGCCCATGGAGATGCTCCACAATGTCCAGGAGATGGATGTGGACTACAAAAAGTTCATAGAGGACAAATCGCACAGAAGACGCATCATCAGGGACCAGCTTTCTTCTTCAACCGGGTGACTGCCATCCTCTTTTCATCGCTTTTCATGTATCTTCATTTCACATGTTAATATTAATTTTGTATGTAAAATATGTAATTATACGTTTTATGTCCTAATATATGTTTTAAGTAATTTTTCCTGTATAAGTTATTAAATGTTAAACCCCTAGCATTGTCGTTGTTGTGGGTATTATTGCATCAGGCAATCATGTAACCAATCACTGCCTGCAATAAAGATATATATAATCAATATCCCTAGGTAGACGACTCGAGATGTGAGGTACAAATGGAAGCTAACTGGTGTTTAAACGATCAAGAAACCATCCAGAAAACTTCCGAAGCTCATATAATGTGACATTCGAGCAAAACACTGACCGCCCGGCACTCTCTCTCTCTCCATGTTGTCGCAGCACATCAAACCTTTAATGAGACAATTGCCACACAAGTCTGCATTAGTACAGCGCGCAGGAAGTTGCCTGATATGGATTTCCAGCGTCGTGTACCATTTACAAGCCACAAATATTCCCGAATAATGCCACACTCCGTGTAGCTTTGTGTAAGGTCTGCTCTTCTTGGACCGTAGATGAATTGAAGGCTGACCTTTGCAGTGATATGTAACGGTACATGGTCTACAGTCTTGATGGTCATGCTTGGGTGTGGGGCATGCCCCTTGAAAGCTAACTGTCGGATTCTTTCATTTCCACAGTGATGTTTGTTGGAGGCAGTGTAAGGCGGTTTGAGGCTGTTTTTATTCCTGCATTTGAGTTTGTAAATTGCGTGTGTTCACTGGTTGATTTGCTGGACAAAAAAAAACAAACCTAAGTTCTGGGGAAAATCTTGCTGTCTACTCCGGAGACAAACCAACTCAGCCAGGGAATGAAAAAATCCCATTAACGTTTCGGGCGTCATCGACGGGAATTCGAACCCCGACCTTTTCCACTCTGTGCGGGAAGTCGGTAATGATAACCCTTTGCTACGCGCGCTGAGATATTAGCATTAGCATTAGTAGAGGCATATGATGCAAGAAAGCAAGCTTATGCAGCTTCAGCCAAAAAAAAAAAAAAATAAAAAAAGAACCCACTTCCACTTCACCCCTCTGTTCGTTCGAAATTAGTGTCCAGCTGAGCCTTAAATTTATTTAGGCTATCAACTTCCACGACAAAGGATGGAAGTCTCTTCCACCCGCCAACCACCCGCTGGCTAAAGGCAAATTTCCGCACGTCTATCCTACATCTGTCTTTCCTCAAATTAAAGTTATGCACTCTCAGGTGATTATTCTGAGGTAGAGGCAGTATCCCATCAGCATTGAGCATGCTCAAACCATTCAAGGCTTTATACGCCTTTATCAGATCACCTCGCTGGTGCCTAGTCTCCAGACACTGTAATTCGCAAAACTTAAGCCTTTCTTCGTAAGAGCACCCCTTTGTTCCATTCACTAACATTTTTGACCTTCTCTGTACTCATCGCAGCAGGTCTACATCCTTCTTGAAATGAGGCCTCCAGACCTGTATGCAGTACTCAAATTGTGGCCTGACCATTGCCTTATACAAAGGAATAATCACCTCCTTATCCCTGCTAGAAAAATTCCTGTATATCATTGATAAGACACCATGAGCTACTCTTGTAGCCCGTCTGCACTGCTCAGAGATTTTCATATCTGCCTGCACAACCACCCCCAAGTCCCTTTCATTCTCTACCACTGTCAATCTGGTACCACAGAGTTGATACGTTGCTCTGGGGTTGCTGTTTCCCATATGTAGTACTTTACATTTGCCAATGTTAAACTTAATTTGCCAACTCTCAGACCATCTGCTGAACCTTTGCAGATCCTGTTGCAGCAGCATAGTGTCACTAGTGTCCTTGACAACTCCGCCAACCTTTGTATCGTCTGTAAGCTTGGACATTAAGCTTGGTATACCATCATCAATATCATATATAAATACAGAAAACAATAATGGACCCAACACTGAACCCTGAGGGATTACACTTATAACATTAGTCTACGATGAGCAGTGTCCATTGATTATCACCCTCTGTCTTCTCCCCCTCAACCAGCTCTTTATCCATGGCAGCAATTTGCCTCCAAAGCCACACTGCTCCAATTTGTGCAGCAGTCTTCCATGTGCAACAGTATCAAAAGCCGTTCTAAGATCCAAGTACATAATAACAAAGTTATTCCCTGCATCCAGTTTGTTAGTGACTACATCACAGTATCCAATCAAAGTGGTCAGGCAAGAGTTCCCCTTAACAAAACCATGCTGTGTCCGAGCTATAACTGATGTCTTGTCTAGATGATCCTGCAGTGTTTCTTTAACCAGTGCCTCCATTAATTTCTTGGAAAAGAAGTTAATCTCACAGGTCTGTAATTACTTGTGTCGGCCTTTGTCCTCTTTTGCGAATTGGGGTCACATTTGCACATCTTCAGTCTGTGGGTACCTCCTCTGAGTCCAACGAAGGTCTCATAATTATGGCTAAGGGTTTGCTTACTTCCTTTGCTGCATCCTTTCATATAACTGGATAGATCCCTTCCACCCCAGGTGCCTTTCTTGTGTTTATCTTCAACAATTTCTTCTCCACTTTCCCTCAGTTATTACAAGATTCTCTAGCTTACCGCCAGAGTTGAATACACCTCTGGCATTCCCCTTGCTGAATAACTCCTCATGTGTGAATGTCGAAGCAAAATATTCATTTAGTTTGTTAGCTACCTGAGCAGGATCATGAACAGTTGAACCATTGATATCAAGTGGACCAATCTGATTCATCCCCTTCCTTCTAGAGTTTACATAAATAAAGAACTCTTTGCTGTTTTTCTTTGCATCACTTGCCAAAGATTTCTCGTAATTTTCCTTTGCTTACCTAGCATCCTTTGTAACTTCGTTACAGAACAGCTTATATCTGTCATAGGCTTCTTTGTCACGTGTTAATTTATATGTATCTCAAACATTTTTCTTCCCTGTCATATGACTCATTAGTTCACCTGACACCCATTTAGGCTTAAATCTTGAACCATATTTCTTAGTTGGTATTTAAAGCCTAGTAGCTTCCTAGATAAGTCCTTTGAATGCTTTCCATTTTGTGTTTGCCGGTGGTAACGTCGTCAGTTGGCCCCAATGTTTAGAATTTAAATACTGCCATAGACCATCGTAGTCGCCTTTACGAAAGCAATAACCCTTCCCTTTACCCCTAATGGTAGTTACCTCTTTGAGTAGCTCCCACTTCAGCACACTGTGATCACTGCCACCTAGTGGTTCATTTATCTGCAGATTCTTAATGCATGAAGAATCACTGCTGATGATCAAATCAAGAGTATTACTCCCTCTAGTTGCCTCCCGAACATGCTTATGCAAAAAACAATCATCTAATAAATCCACAAAAGCCTTGCTAGTGTGCGAGTGACCAACCCACAAATTCCAGTCAATATCTGGGAAATTAAAATCCCCTATTATAAGACTCTCTGATTTACTGGCCCACTCTATTTCCCTGTACAGTTCCTTATTATACTCATCAGAGTCAATAGGCCTATAACACACTCCTACTCTCAATTTTGATCTCCCAATGCTTATGTCACACCAAACTGACTCGACACCGCACGGTCCATCGATGTTGACTGGCTTCATTTCCTTGGATTTTATGTGATTCTTAACTAATAACATAACCCTTCCTCCCATGTGTTTACTTGTACCGCAATGACACCCAGCAGTCTCTGAAATATCCTGCATCTTGTTTTTCCGGCTTCTGCTCATTCCAATAGACGCAGTGCAAGAATCACTTTCAGTAGCTACTGGCAGTAGCAGAATCACATAAAATCCAAGGAAATGAAGCCAGTCAACATCGATGGACCTTGCGGTGTCGAGTCAGTTTGGTGTGACATAAGCATTGGGAGATCAAAATTGAGAGTAGGAGTGTGTTATTGGCCTAACAGTAGCCACTGGCAGTAGCCTCTGCCAGTGGCTACTGCTAGTCTACTAGTCTTTGTATTCCCCCAAGCTAGCATTTTTCCTACCTACCTAATACTGCCTCGATAGCATCAGCAAATATTCTTGCACCCTCTGTATTTAAGTGTATCCCATCCCTGTAGAAGCAGTCTCTCCTGTTAACAAGTACAGACCAGGCTGGAAAAAATTCTACCCCTTGAGCCTTGCACAATCTTTCCAGGGTCGAATTGATCGACGGGGCTCTCATCATATACTCCCTCCTATCGTGTCTGGGCAGAATTGCAGACACTTTCAATTTCAACCCTAATTCACGGGTTTTTTTCAACAGTGACCTGTCCTTGTTAAGTAATTCTACCAGTCTCCTACTCTTGATATCATTAGTCCCAACATGTACAATAATATCACCTTTTGTGCCCTTAAAAGATATCTGCTCTACTACACAATCATCAACCTTTGCCCCTGGCAGACATACCCTGGTCCTGTTCCACCTATCCTTTTTACAAAGCATGTTCCCCGTTTCTCTGACAATAGAGTCACCAACAACTGCTAGTTCCTGTGGGACCAGCACATTCTGCTTTGGGAGTTGCCGCTGTGTTTCACGATGACCAAGTGCAAGCTTTGGCTTTGATGTGGGCAGCTGAGAGCTTGGTGGTACCCTCAATTTATATCCTTCGAAGGCATCCACCCTAACCCTCAAACTCTCATATAAGCCCATAACAATGCTGAGGTGTTGCCTGATTTCGTTACACTCCTTGCATCGCGCACACATAAAGACATCCCCCATGGCAATATCATGTCCCGTACCCGATTGTCCACAAACATCAAGCAAGCAGTGCATTTTAAAAGCTGTGATTCAGAGGACAACTTCTCTCCGCAGTTCTCCTCTGAGCCAAAGCACTCCCATTAGCTTGAGCCTTTTGCTTTGCTGTTCTGGTCTGAGTCAGAACTTCTATTAATTTCAATAAAATTTCAATTTCAGTACAAAATCATAACCCTAAACTTGTTTCCCAACACGGTTAAAACGCTATATATATTTTTCAGTTTCAAGCATTAATTATCTACGAGTTCCCTTTATATAACTTCCGTATCAAGTTATTATTAATTAATTATGTCACTTTGTAATCTAAGTCGTTATATTTATTTAGTTAAAAGTACAATTTAATTGACAACGAAGTTTAACGAGTTTAATTGACAATATAGTACTGTACTATACTATCGCTCTCTAGTTTAGAATATAAGGTATTGTATAAAAAAGGCGGCAAATTACGAATTGTTTCAGCAGGACAATTGTCAATGTCATAATGCTCGCATTATAAGGGCTGGGTTGAGAACATGAATGTCGAAAAGTTGTGGTTGACAACCCAGATCTCTGAACTCAGTCTTATGGAGGACCTTTGAGATGAACTCGATCGTTCAGTTGGGGGTGGGAAGAGAAAAACACAGCTGCACTGGTCTCCGCTTTGAAGGTTGAATGGCGAACAATGTCGCAGGATATTTCGGAGTAGAGGCTGTCACGAAGATTAAAGGATCCAGTTACGTTATTACTTTTCCTCTAAATAAAGGTTATTTTCAGGTACTCAAATCTCCGGATAGTAATGGTACGATAGAATTTACATTATTCAGTCAAATATTATGACCACTTATCTAATAGTGGGTATGACCTCCTCTTTCCTCCAATGAAGTATGTTAAAACAATTGCGTAACGTTGACCTTTATCCTGTAGAGATAGGGAGGATATCACCCCACTACATAGTACCTCATAAGACTGAAGGGGCCTGTTGTACTAGAATCCATAGTGATACAAATAATAATGCATATATCCAGTGAAATTTTTTAATTGACTTTGGATCTTTCGAGGCTGAATGTACCTCTTTGTCAACAAATGGAACTTTACAGATAAAACTATTTAACGGACACAGAGTTGTGCGTGCAGTGAGCCGTGCGAGGGCACGAGGTGGGCCATTCAATCATTAAACTGGTGATCATTGTGGCTGCATGGGCGTGCGTAGTTTTTGCCTGCAACATTTATCTAGACTTAAAACGGTTTCCTCTAAGATGGCGTGTAGTCTCGTGCCTTTGTTGCGGTTCATGGTTCCAGCATTACATAATATATAGACAACACGTGCTTCGAGAATAGGTGCAAATCCAACCGCATCATTCCTAAGGGCTTCTTCTATAAAGCCCCATTTAACAACGCTCGCATGGACCGTGAATGTTTCAACTTCAGCCTACAAACGTTGAAATTGTGGATTACCCATTCCCACTACGAAATCAAGAGAGCTGACTACAATAAATCCAGACTCTTCCAGGAACTACAAGGTAGGATCTCACCTATAATATTTTCTAACCTTATCCATACTATCATTCGCCAAACTAACCATATTTCTGATGCTTACCGGTCGCGACAACAACGGAAATTTGTTAATTTAAGCAGAGCAGCCCACTCCAATTCAACTAATACTGCTTCCTTCTTTCTAAATTTGAGCAATAAGCAATTAACCACCGAGACGCTCAAAGTTTTGACCGCCGGAATGAAGTTTGCCTTCGTGCCGTCGAAGCCACTGATCACACAGCTTGCTATACGAGTAGAAGCAAACGTTACCAGCATCTCTCAAGAAGCTGCTAATGAAATCCGTTTCAAAACGGTCCCCATCCTCAAATGCACATGGCCCATCCGCACCAACCTTAATCACCGACAGCAAGCCGCTCTTTCCTCTATAAGAAAGGACAACTTCATCGTCGTACTTCCCACTGACAAGAGACGTCGTATCGTCATACAGACCGTTCGACTTACCCAGAGAAAGCCCTGGTCCGCGCACAAGACCCCAATGGCTATGAGCCCTTAATGGATCCGCCAATCAAAGTCTTAGGACATCTGGAGTCATATGTTAATAAACTTATCTCTGCATAGTTTAAAGCTAAGAAAATTTCTACTCCGACTCGGTGGCTTCTTCAGTTTTATGGCCTACCTAAAATTCATAAGCCAGGTGTTCCTCTCCGGCCCATAGTGTCCTGCTGCAATGCACCTAATTATGAACTGTCAAAATATATTGCACGACTTCTTATACCTCTTGTGGGAAATACCACCCACACTATCACTAACAGCAGCCAGTTCATTCACCTTATTAAAGAGCTCTCAATTTCTGACAACGAGGTTATGGCGTCATTCGATGTAGTGTCCCTGTTCACATCAATCCCAGTCCAGCAGGCCGTAAACTGCACCAAGAAGCGTCTACAAAATGACCTGAACCTACGAAACAGAACATCACTGTCCACTGAGGACATCTGTACCTCCCTCAAACTGTGCTTGCCAGGCAGCGTCTTTACCTTTGAGGATTCCTTATACCAGCAGGTACATGGCGTTGCCATGGGTGCTCTAGTTAATACCGTTTTAGCCAAATGGCCATGGAAGAATTGGAAGAGCAGATATTCCTGAAGCCACTAGTACCTATTACAACATGGTGCAGATACGTCAATGACATTTTCACCGTCATCCCACGTAGCTCTGAGGCAACATTGCTAGAATATCTCAATTCCTTGTGAACTATCATCCAGTTCACTATAGAATTAGAAGTAGATGGATCTCTCCCATTCTTGGATGTCCTGGTAAAATGCGTGGGCCCACATCCAAAAACCTCAGTATACCGTAAGCCAACGTGGTGCGGACAGTTAACAAACTACAGATCCGGCCAAGCCCCTAGCCATCACAATAGCACTGTCCGCACTCTATTTTCCAGGGCGTGGAATCACTCCAGCACAGATGAAGCTATTCGCAACGAGATTTCCAGAGTGAGGACAGACTAGATCAATTGTGGCTGCCCAACTCACATATTGACCAAGTGCTTATTACAAGCGCAGGCGCTCACAGTCCACCCGAGACCGCCATCAACTCATGACAATGTCCCTACCGCCTACATTTGCTACTACCCAGGCATGTCAGGACGGATCTCGAAAATCCTCCGTGAATACCACATGAAATGTGTGCAGTTGCCTGGTAGAAACTTACGTTCTCTGGTTTCCAACGTAAAGGCTCCAGTCACCCCTCTCTTACGCAGCGGTGTGGTATACCGCATAGCCTGCAAAGATTGTAACAGCTGCTACATAGGAGACACACCTCGGGACGTCTTCAAGACCGCTTCGCGGAACACGACAGATCGATTCGCCTTGCTGAGACCGACCAGTCCGCAATCGCAGAGCGCTACTCGTCAACCCACCACGATCTCAATCCCAAACGGGACTACGAAGTAATTGACCCGTTCCGACACTTTCGCCACCGCCTCTGGTTAGAGTCACTGAATATATTATGTAATGCGGGAGCCATGAACTGCAACAAACACACGAGACTACACCCCATCTTAGAGGCAACCATTTTAAGTGTACATAAACGTTGGAGGCAAAACTACGAACGTCTCTGCAGCCACAATGATCACCAGTTTAAAGAATGAATGGGCTACATCGTGTCCTCGCACGGCTCACTGCACACAGAACTCTGTGTCCGTTAAATAATTTTTCTGTAAAGTTTCCATTTGTTGAAAAAGAGGCACGTTCAGCCTCGAAAGCTTCAAAGTCAATTAAAATATTTCACTGGATATATGCATTATCATTTGTATCTCAATGGATTCCAGTACAACAGGCCCATTCACGCTTATGAGGTGCTATGGGGCTGACTGCATAATTTAGAATTCACTCAGCCTTTTCCTACTCTCCTTTCCCTCCAGTGGAATATAACCATACTGGGCACTGAGTTCGAAATTACTGGTATTATTCCTTTCTCGGTTTATTTCTGTTTATAAATGCTATTGGGGACAATTGTTATGATGTTCTCGAAATATGTGTAATACAATTTTCGAAAAGGTATGGATCGTTCCATACATTTTCAAGAAGAGAAGTTATTTAAAATGTTATTTTTATGACGACAGTAATTTGGCATGGGTTATACATATTTGTTGTTGTTATAGGGTTTTAGGAGCATCAGCGACTAAGGCCACATTACTACTTGTAATAATATTTCTATCTTAAAATTTCTATATTTATAACGTTTCTCACCCTCATCATCATCATCTGTCATCGCTCTGCTATTCACGGGTCGCCTATGAAGCCTCGCCACCATGCCCTGTGCGTGTACTTCTCTCCGTCGTTGATTTCGCTCCAGTTTTCTCCTCTCTTAATGACATCGGTCTTTATCATGTCTTGCCATCTCATTCTTGGTCTTTTGTCACTTAATTTTAAATCAAACATTCTTCTTCGCAAACGCCTCTCGTTCATCCTCTTGACAAGTCCAAGCCATTTCAAACATGACCGTTCAATCCTATTCTGGAGTTTTTCAACCTGAATTCTCTTCATAATCACATCATTGCTGATTTTGTCGCGTCTTGTCTTTCTGGCAATGCTCCTCACAAAATCTCATTTCTGCGCTCTGAATTCTGCTTTCATCCTTTTTCCCCCCATAGTCCAAGTTTCAGATGCATATGCCAGAATTGGTACGTAATAGGCCTGATATAGCCTTCTTAAGCTTCAGTGGTATGTTCCTGTTCCAGATCAGATCTTTTTTCTGCCTATAGAAATTCCCACCTGTTTGTATCCTTCTACTTTTTTTAGCTCTTTCCCTTCCATTGTAATGTATCCGTCGAGCTCACCACTCCTCTTTAGAATCATTATTTCACTCTTCTCCTGACTGAAAACCAGTCCAAATTCATTGGCCATACTAGCCCATATATCAACTTGCCATTGCACTTGTTCCCTACTCTCTCCCCATATGCAGAGGTCATCTGCGAAGAGCATGACTTTCATCTGGTCCTGTCCAAATTGTTCCACCACTCTACATTGTACGTCATTCGTGACAGCTATGAACATTAGTGGTGACAGGACACCGCCTTGCCTCAAATCTGATGTTATTTCGAAGCTCTCAGTCAACCCCAGCACTGTTCTTACTTTGCTCACTGTATTGGTGCACATATTTTTAATTCTCACCAAAAGATGTACCTCTATCCCCGAGTTTTTCAAAACCTCCCACACTTTCTCTATCTTTACGGCATCAAGCGCTTTCTTTATATCCAAATATGCCATCCATAATTCTTTATTGTGTTCATAACACTTTTCCATCAGTTGCCTGATGCAGAAAATTAGATCCACCGTTGATCTGCCAGGCCCAAAGCCGTACTGTTCCTCGGCCATCCTATTTTCAATCGTTCCTCTTATCTTCCGCTCTAACACTCACTCATACAGCTTGGTCACAAGTGATGTCAATGTGATGCCTCTATAATTGGAACATTTATTCTTGTTCCCCTGCTTGAACAACGGGATGACCAAATCTTCTTTCCAGTCCTTCGGCACCTGTCTCTCATCCCAGGTCTTACGGAACAGTCTGTATGTCCACGCTATCCCTGCCTCGCCTTAGCCTTCAGCATTTCTCCATTTATCTGATCCATACCAGGAAACATACCTTGGTGTATTTCCATGCCTGCACTACATCATTTCAAATCAAGTCTGTCTGTTCTCCCTCCGTATCCTCGCTTTCATCGCCTCTTTAATGATCAACCTATCTTTGTCCCTTTTGCTGGATGTCCTGCACGTTCAACAGATTTACAAAATACTTCTTCCATGTTCCTCTTATCTCTTCGTCCTTGGTTATTTGGTTATTAGGTTTTCATTCTCATCCATTAAGTATTTGCTCTGTTCACCCTCTATTCTCCTTTTCCTCAGCATAACATACAGCGTATTTTTTATTACCGTCGATATCTTGTCGTAGAGTTTCACTCCATTCTTCCAACCACACTCTTCTTTCATTGTTAACTATCCTCTTGTCCTCTCTCTCTCCACGGGTTCATATCTCTCTTTATTCTTATCATTTCTGTTCTGAAAATAGGTCCTGAATGCATTATTCTTGATTTTCACAGTCTCTCTCGTCCTATCATTCCACCATGGGGTTTCTTGTCATCTTCTTGTATTGCTTGTTCTTCCACAAACCTGCTCTGTCAGTCTTGCTTTACAGTCTTTAAATGCCTTCCATTTTGATTCCACGCTGTTCACCCCTATCGTAGATACATCCTTCCTGAACTCTTCTCTGAACATCGCCCCTTTTTCCTCTTCTTTCAACTTTTAATTCTCTCCAAATTTTCACACCCGTAGTTTCTCTCTCTTGTTATTTTGGTCCTCTTCAATTTACGGAATCTTAAAACACCAACATCTAACCTGTGATCACTACCCAAGGAGACATTAGGAATGACCTTGACGTCCACTAGGATATTGAGTGTGGCTAGTTTAATACATGTCGTCATCAGCTGATCTTGATGTTTGCAGATACCACTACGTCCGGGCTAATTAGTTTTGAGACTTCTTTTTTTTATTAAAGGCAATAAATTTAAGCTGCCGAACTTCCAAACTTGTAGCAGCCATATACACTGTGCTGCCAATTTATTAGGTACACCACTGCTGTGCATACAATTGGTTTGTCTAACAACGTTGCAAGTCCCATGACCACAGTTGTGGATATAAATGCACCAGAACAACCTTTCTAGTATCGGTTAACGGTACAAACCGTAGCAAGAATGTGGAAAAGGAGTGATCTAACGGACTTCGAACGTGGCATGATAGTAGGTGCAAGACATGCTGGACAAAGCATCTCAGCAACGACAGTTGTCCTGAACGTTTCACTCACCACAGTTTCAAGGGTGTATCGAGGATTGGAAAACAGTTGCTTGGTCTGACGAGTCGAAGTTACTGGTGCATCATGTTGATGGATTGCTCAGAATTTGGTGAAAACAACAGGAATCCACGGAACCGTTATGTCTGACGACTACTGTGCAAGGTGGTGGGGCAGTGTTATGGTGTGGGAAATGTTTTCTTAGCACACGTTGGGTCCATTGATACCCGTAGATTCACGTCTGAATGACACATCGTACCTAAACATCGTTGCTGATCAAGTGCATCCGTTCATATTGACAGTTTTATCATCAGTCAGATGGTTACTTCCAGAAGGATAATGCTCCAGGGCACAAAGCCCGAATCACTATGGAATGGTTCCAGGAATATGACAATGACCTCTCTTTGCTGCAGTGGCCCGCTCAACCCCTGGATCTCAATCCTATTGAACATCTTTGGGATGAGCTGGAAAGGGCTGCTCGCTGCAGGCCTACACCTCCGTCGGATCTCAAGGAGCTGGGTGAAAACAGTGATTTCTGCATGGTACTCCATTCGAGCACAACGTTTTCAGCATCTTGTTAAATCCATCCCTAGACGAATTCAGGCTAATTTGAAGGCTACAGGATGGTCAACACGCTACTGGGTAGGTGTTCCTAATAAAGTGGCAGCACAGTGTAGACGTAGTTTCTCTTATTCAATGGTGAGGCTTCCTCGTGATTGCCCAATTTAATAATTTTACGCAGTTTATGCCCATTTGCTAGTCACCACTGAACAAGAAGGTGGCACTACTGTAGTTCTTTTATATCATGGACAAATCCAAATGGCAGACTCGGTAGAATTACTGTGACCGTGAAATTTACAAAAATGAATAACTCAACAACAAGTGAGTATTTTTAAATACAATTTGGTATCCTGAAAACTTCTACAGCAAAGCTATCAGGTAGCACAACTATTCTGCTAAGAGGTCCCAGTGACTCGCCATAGTTCCTTAAAAATATATCAATGTTGAAAATTCCTATATTTTCCTATATTCAAGAATAATAATGGTAACCATTTTGAAAAACGCTCACAGTCCAAAAATGAAACCACCTTTAGGTCCCAGATCCTAACCTATCACTCAAGAACACTTGTTTTATCTAAAATATAACTTCTTTTTGAGCAAAGAAGTTATATTTTAGATTAAATTCAATTTTTAAATTCAATTTTAAAAATTGAATTTAAAACGAGGTCTCAGATTCAATACAACAGCAAATCATAATGAGTTGGCATTTCTCCGATTTTAAAGAAAAACGCGAATTTGAATTGTGCTGTGAACGCAGAAGCAAGTTCGGTTGTTAGGGAAAATATAAAACAAAACACTCGATATCTTACAGATGCATTCATTTTATAACGTGATGTCATTTTTGTCAGTAAATAAATTTGAGGAAACATTCCCAAGGATTTAATGAATATTCTTTATTTAACTTGGAAACAAACTGCTGCAGATTAAACACATAAAAACAACTCCAACATGCAACGTCCATTAGAAAATAACTGGTGCAATGCAGAGATGAAATAAATTGTATCCAGCCGGTTTCATTCATAGAGAGAGGGGGCAATTTACGAAGAGAACTCCATATTTATCTCACAGAACGAAGCCATACAAAGTCATACTCCATAAAAGATGACTGGCATATTTTTAGAGAAAATACCGTGATATTAGGACATGTTAATAATATTGATCACAGCAGTGATCAGTATTATTAGTCTCACTGTAAATTCAAAGAGTACTGACCATTTTCTCACTAAATACCTTTTCAAATTTACCACTACAGTAGAATCTTTCGTTATTTAGAGAAAGAAGTGTCTTCCCAAATCCCGGAAGGTTCAATTCGCGCCAAGCAATTCTGTTGGATATGGATTTTCTGTTATGTTGTAAAATTCGCTTTAATATTCCTATGGTCTCGGTCGGGAAGTACCAACCTTCTGCCACGATCGCATCGTGGCCAAGTTAATATGTTGTGAAGAGTGTTGCATGGTCTCATCCAAGCATTAAACTATTGAAGAAAGATTGAAGGTACATAAAGATTTCTTTTGTGTTTATGAACAGCGGCCTTTTAAAATTTAAAATATTGTTAAGAGTACTTGGAGACCATGTGCTAATGTATCTGCAATAAGGCCTCTGAGGTTGGGATTATTCATACTACAAATTTTAAACACACACACCAACCGTTTATGACTGGTTGAATAATGAAATAAAATAAAATAAAATGATAGATAAGACAGTAAAATAATATTTACAAAAAACTTTTAATCATTTACAAAAAACTAAACTATAACAAAAGTAAAATAAGTAAATAAGTTAAAATGCATTAAAATATAAATATAAAAGCGATAAAAAGACGATAAAAAACACTAGAGCTTTCGGAGGTGTCTTCCTCCTTCCTCAGTAATAGTGAGACTTAAATGACACATCCTTAAATACCAGGTTCACGGCACACGTGGATGACCAGGCGCATACTCAGCATTCCTTTCACTTGTACCAGAACCAGAAGTGGTCTGGACACGTGGAAAATTAAAACGTTTGTCTCTTGTCAAAACCACCGCCTCAAAAAGGGAGTGAAGCCTAACTCCCCTGTCTCTGTTTATACTAATGTTACCAGAGGATCCAATCCACAGACTTTCCAGCCACTTGCGGTCCCAGAATCTATGCGCCCGGTCAAGGATGACAGCGTTGTCGGGGGATATCTGGTGTTGTTTTTCCCAATAGTGCTCGGCAATGGCGGATTTATTGAGCTCTGCGGTCCGTATCGCTCGTGAATGTTCCCCCAGACGGTCCTTGAGACGCCGTCCTGTCTCCCCCACGTAACATTCCCCACAATCCGGGCATGTGATCTCATATACGACCCCACTACTAGAATCCCTAGTAATGTGGTCTTTGACCTGTGACACTACTGTGTGCAACCTCCGGCCCGGAAGCTGCACACAGCGTGTCTGAAAGTCGCGAAGCATCCTCGCAATGCGATCTGACAGGCCCGGATAGTAGGGAACATACACTGTGGTAAGCGGTACAGGCGGAACTACCCGATTGGGCTCTTCCTCTCTGTTGTATTCATCAATGACCCTCTGGGGGTAACCGCACCTCATAAGATCCGTCGTGATTTGCCTAATTTCCTTCTCCCCCTCCTCAGGGGTAGTGCAATGCGTTCTCACCCTACCCAAAAGTGCTCTGGCCACACTATTTTTATATTGGACAGTCTGTGCCGTCCTATAGTGTGTGTGTACTGGCCCCTACACATTGGTTTCCTATAAACCTTAGTTCTAAGTCTGGGGCCTTCCCTATATACCATTATGTCCAGAAATGGGAGGGTACCATCTATTTCTACCTCCGAGGTAAATTTTATGAAGGGGGAGAAACCGTTGAGAAACGAGACCACATCTTCCTCTCTCCCCTTCCTTACAATAGTAAACGTGTCATCAACATATCGTTTCCACTTACGCATAGGGAACTCCAATCTTGCGAAAACCCTATTCTCAAATTCCTCCATAGCCAGATTTGCAACAATGGCGCTGATTGGAGAACCCATGGCTGTACCGTGAACCTGTTTATACATCACTCCTTGGAAAACCAAGGTTGTACTAGAAAGACATAATTCAACAGCACCACATATATCTTCTATGTTTAGGTGGGATCTAGCACTTAAAGTATTATCCTTTTGTAAAGCCAACCTTACACATTCTACCCCATGTGCTATGGGGATACAAGTAAATAATGATATAACATCTAATGACATCATCATCTCGTCCTCCCCTATTTCTTGACTCCTTACAAAGTTCACAAATTGATTCCTTACAAAGTTCACGAAAGCTCTAGTGTTTTTTTTTTTTTATCGTCTTTTTATCGCTTTTATATTTATATTTTAATGCATTTTAACTTATTTACTTATTTTACTTTTGTTATAGTTTAGTTTTTTGTAAATGATTAAACGTTTTTTGTAAATATTATTTTACAGTCTTATCTATCATTTTATTTTATTTTATTTCATTATTCAACCAGTCATAAACGGTTGGTGTGTGTGTTTAAAATTTGTAGCATGTGCTAATGATATAAAGGGAAAGTTATAACCATGGACAAGGATGGATTTACGAAATATGGAGTTCATGTGCAAGGATGGGTTTACCAAGTCGTAGTCCTTAGTTGCTATAGGAGCCGAAAGTCCCGAGTACATTTGCATTTATGGAAAATCCTTTTCTTGTTAACCTTATGAAGGATTGATGGGGATACAGCAGCTGTAGAGTTAGAGCTACTGGAGTTCCAAGAGGACAAAGGACATAAACAACTAAAAGGAAGTGACTGCTCGACTATTGAGTTTTGCAAGCAGGTTCTGGAATAAAAATATTAGTAGTAGTAGTAGTAGTAGTATGTGTTACAAGAAAGCCAGTGTATGAGCGTATGTAGCACCAGCCAAAAAAAAAAAAAAAACAATTTAACACATCTATGCCCTCGAAACGCTTGTCCACTTCATCCTTGAATTTATTTAAGCTCTCAACTTTGACAATGGCAGATGGAAGTTTATTCCAGCAATTAACCACCATCTGGCTGCTGAAAGGCAAATTTCCGCACAATCTATTCTTCCTCTATCTTTCCTTAATTCGAATTTATGCCCCTTAGGTTCGTAATCTGAACAAGTAGAAGAATCACATCAGAATTCAGCGTGCTCAACCCATTCAAGGCCTTATACACCTCAATCAGATCACCTCGCAGGTGTCTAGTCTCCAGCCGCTGCAGTTTGCAGAACTTAAGCCTCTCTTGGTAAGAGGATCCCTTCATTCCCTCACCAATCTTGTTCCCCTTCTTTTTACACGCTCGAGCAAATCTGCATCCTTCCTAAAATGAGGCATCCAGACCCGAACGCAGTACTCAAAGCGTGGCCTGACCATTGCCTTATACAAAGAGATAATCACCTCCTTTCCCTGCTAGCAAAATTCCTGTATATCATTGACAATACCACATGACCTGGTTTGGCAGCCCTCCCCTCCATTGTTCAGAAAACTTCATATCTGATTGCACAATTACTCGCAGATCTTTTTCATTTTCTATCAGACTAAGTGTAGTACCACAGTTGGTCCGTTTCTCTGGGGTTATCGATCATTTTGCCAGCTCATTTGCTAAAATATCCTGTTTTTGAATTTAATATTGAGAAACATGTTTCTGAAATTGAAAAAGTTGTGGATGATTTTGAAACCAGATTCAGTGATTTTAAAACAGTTGAAGACAATGTTCTTTATTCATTTAATGTCGACTTAGATGCGAAACAAATTGAAGAAAAAATCGCTGGGACTTTTCACATTTTCCGAACTTCAATCCTAAAACTGAAAATCTAAAAACTCTCCAGGTCCTCACCTACTCTCTAATTTTTTTTCTTCTTTATCTCACTTCCACGATTTTCGAACTCTCTCTCCAAATTGTAACTCTCAAAACTCAACCCACGACGCACAAGCTCTCATCCAAACGATTTTTGCCTCATCAGTTAGAACGGCATCCCACAGGACTCTCCACCAATCCCATTACTAAGCTTAATTTTTGCCTCCTTCCAATTTACTAAAATAATTTACCAGAACTCTCTTTATCGTGAACAAACCTAACCCATCTTTTGTAATTTCTTGTATACTTTGCATCCCCACATTACAACTCTTAATTCTATGATGACCGCCACCAAAAGTACCTATTTTCGTGTTTACACTTTCCTTGCTAAATGTCGCCAACTTATCTAAAATCCTCACACCGGCTTTATTTTCTTGAACATAACGCCAGACTGTGACGTCACTCGCTGTGTTCGTCAAGCTTTGTGGCTTAGAACAAAGGCGTTTCAAAACTTGGACATGTTGATTGTGCTCCTCGTAGCCCTTTTCAATTTGTTCGCAAATTGCCACTCTTTCCCTAGTAGGGGCCACTGTTTTTGTTTAATCTCCGTTCACCCGCTTTGAACTACTTGCTACTTCTTGTTTTCATTTACCTAATACATTTATAACATCCTTATTTCAAACCTTAATTCCCAAATTACTCTGTTAAATTAAATTAAATGCCTTTCATGCATTTAATTTAGATAAAAATATTTCCTTTATATTTGTAAGAGTACGAATGTGAACGGCTGAGTGGTAACTGTTATAACTGTTGACTTGTCGACCCGGAGAACGAATTTAATAATTTTCGTATTTCAGATATCCTCAGAGTCATGTGACGTATCATCCACACGCTTACTAACCATCAAGCGCCTCCGTAGCCAGGTGGGCATAAGCAGCAGTGCGTAGCATCCGCTTCTTGATTAGACCGGGGTTCGAACCCGTGACCACAAAATACGGAGGATGCGGAAGGATCAGGGAATGACCACCGCATATACCCATGGCAATATGGCCTTAGTTGCTAATGCTCCTAAAAACCAAACCACCCTAGCACTAGCCATCATTAGAAACAAAACTTTTCACTTTCAGCCTTTGCCTGTCACTAATTTAACTCATCTTTTAAAAGCAGGTTTATTAGTCTTTCAGCAATAGTGTGAAAATTGGATTTTGTACAACCAGCAGAGATACTAAATAGCTTGCTTATTGCACCTTTTCACTGATAATTTCATTCTTCTCAACCCTGTGCATTATTTGTGTTATAAATCCAAAATTCGTTGAACGTTAACAAATGTTTCTATTCGATAAGTGGCTGTGAATTGAAGGAAAGTGTCGATTTAACTTAACCTGGTCCATAATCGTTTTTGTTAATTTTTACCAGCAAATAATGCACAATGGAATGGAACAATATTCGTCTCCAGTCTATGTATAAGCCACTCGTGGGTAGGTTACGCAGTTGGTAGAATCGCTGTCCTCCCCACACCGGTAGAAAAAGACACGAGATCGAGTCCCGTCGATGACGGGGGAAATTTTCATGAGTCTTTTTCGCAACATGGCTGAATTAGTCGACCTCAGGGGAGAGTTGCGTTCTTTTTTCTTCCGAAACCTCAGATTTTTCGTCCACCGACCTATACGAAATTTACTGACAGTATTGCGCGGAACAATATGTCCTTAGTCGCTTATGCTCCTAAAATCAAATTACAACAGCATCTATGTATAACCCATGGCCAAATCGTTGCCAATGTAAAAAACACATTTTAAGTATCTCTTCTGTTCAATTCTCTTCTTGAAAATGTATGGAACGAACCATACATTTTGAAAGATTCTATGACACGTAGTTCGAGAACATCTATAACAATTTCAGAGAGAGAGAGAGAGAGAGAGAGAGAGAGAGAGAGAATTAAGCAGTCAGACTCAACTGTGTGCTAAGGCAACTTGTTCTAGGAACCAACAACTCGTAATTTGAAACTATATCCTCTAGATCAGGAAATCTTTCTAACAGTGAAAATTCCGAATTCGTTCATTTTACTGTTCCAAGTCCGATAACTCTCCTCTCAAAGCCTTATAAACGTCATTTAGATCTTCTCGAAGTGCATGGTTGCCAAGATCTGTAGCCCGCATAATTGAAGTCTTTCGTCGTATGTTGCCCTTTTGCCGATTTCACCATTGCAGTTGCCCGTCTTTGGACACTTTCAAGAAGTTCAGTGTCCTTTTAGAGACGACATCTCCATAATTTGGAACAGTATCCAAAATAAGTTCCTATATAGTGGGATGATGGCCTCCCGATCTCTACAGGATAAAGGACTACGTTATGCAATTCTTTCAACGTATGTTAGGATTGGAATCAACTCGAGGAAGAGAGGACATGCCCACTATTAGATAAGTGGTCATAATATTTGATCGGACAATATGTATACTATCCTACCATTACATTTATTTCCAAACACACACACCTTTGTCTTCTGTGATTGTACAGAAACTCTGTATAGTGATTAAAATAAATAAAATTCAAAAATAAAGTAAAAAAAAATAATCATATGGGATAGTTTTTTTCTTTTCTTTTCCCTTTTTTTTAAGTTCCCTGAGCAGATGAGGCCCTCAGTTGAAACCGCTTTTTAAAGACATTAGAATCGAAGTCTTGCAAAGCTCTGAAATTGCCAGCATTGTCCATAAGAACACTGACATTCTCTTCCGATAATTCTGGAACCAGACTCAATAGTGTGTGCCTGAATTGTACATACTCTGGGCAACGAGGGGAGAACATGTTCTCAGCTCTCAAAACCGCGACAAGTACAAAACAGGTCCGGCTCTAAACCATGCTCAAAAAGCTTAGCCCTCAAGGAGCCATACCCCGTTAACAAATAGGAAGTATACATTTTAGGAGTGAACCATAAATTTTTGCCTGAAGATGCTAAGTAATCAGCTTGTTGAATGTATCTCTTTGTGATTAGGACATATTGACTCTTATCCTATTTTTGTTACCATATTACTGCAAGCTCTGTCCAAATTCTAACCCTGTTTTATATTTATATCGTTTGGAGGGTCAGATGTTATGTCATGCCCAGTAATCGATAGACCCTTCTTTAATTTGTACAGCATTCCAGATATGTAATGTATTAATCTAAGGGTATCACTCCTCCTAAGACTTGTAGGGCATTGTTTGAAGTGGTTCTAGCAATATTAAGTATCGTCAGTAACACGGAACTGTGCAACGAAATTAACTTAGATTTTATCTTTAATTTGATAACGTTTTGGTGCCAGACACCTAGCTGCATAGGATACCACAGACAGGGAAATTGTTTTGTAGTATAATAATAAAGTTTTCTTAGTCAGGCCAGTTAATATCCTGCAGATTGTCCAATGAGTTTCTGCTGGATCCCTGGTCATTCTGGCATTCCAGGAAATGAAAGTGCTGACATCGCTGCTAAACATCCTCAACCCTCTCTCTCGAAACATACTCAGGTTTTTTACAGCGTCTACAAGCCTATCATTCGCAAAGCATGATACGACAAATGGTCACAGATCTGGAAAAGTAACACCAACAATAAACTTTACAAGATAACAAAGTTCCAAAGTTGTGGCTCTCTAGCATCCGACCAAACGGAAGAGAGGAAATGGTATTGGTAAGACTCAGAATTGGACACACTCATCATACACATCTCTTCCGGCTATTGGGAGAAACCCACCTCAGTGTCTATCCAGTCTGGCTCAACTTACGATCCGTCATTTTCTGGTTGATTATCCTTTATATTCAACCATTCCCTCTAACATTTTCAAATCTCTCTCCACGTTGAACATCTCTCATGATTTATGTCACTTCAGGAAATGAAGAACTCTTGTTGAAGAACTTAATTTTATATAATTTAAAATCTATAATTATATGTTGTTTATAAATTTCTGTATTTTATTGCTAGAAATTTTAAGTACAGATTACAAAATCAACACATATTTTGTCATAAAAGTAACCTATTTATACTTAAAAGTTAATTATTATTCTTCTCTTTCTTCTGAGACGGCGTGCTTTTCTTGTGGCTTTCTTGAATTTCATTTGTAAAACAGTATTTAATTTGAAGTACACTATTTCCAGTAAAAGTGTAACGACTGAAACGGCCCATCCAATTAATATTAACAGTCTGGTCATTCTTAGATTACCCATATTTAAGGGCTGAGGGCCTCTGCTGTTATCCTGGCCATGAGACATTTCTGCCTTTCCTTTTAACGTCAGTTTGAATAGAGTAAGTGATATGAGTCTCTGCTGTATTCCAAATTCATAAAATTTCATTAACCTGGAAAAATTGAATATGTAAAATTAAATACTTAAATCTAATGAGAATTCAATATTCTTACATAGCAAATAACTAATTTTTTTTTATTTAATCAGTATGTAATATACGTGCATATTACTTAAAAATAATTACCAACATTCTGCTGTTCGAAAGATATTAGTCTTTCTTGGGGAAACGTTTAGTAGCCCTGGTTTGTGCATTGCTGTTTTCAAATATTTAATACCATTTTAATTGAAAATGACAAAGAAAACACATATGTGTGGTAAGTTAAGTCGAGCGACTGTACAAATCAATATTTAAAGAAAATAAACTCATAAATATTAAGAAGGTTGATGAGTCTGTGAAAAAATCAACCATGCCGTTTCTTTATGACACCAAAGATATCTATGAGCTGCTAGAAATATTTACCCTCTTCCTTCAAATAGGCAAAATCATCAATCTAGTCTCTTCGTTTAAATTTTTACCATATATTTGAAAAGAGGAATATTGCTCGTCTTTGGACCTTTCTCAAAAAGCTGGATATGGTTTTTTTCAGGTGCTCAACGTTCCAAAGTGTGGCCGCAAATTTTCCCTACACTGGAATTTCTTTTAAATGAATTATAACCTCCCTATTCCTACAGGAATTGTTTGACAAATCTTTGAGAGGACAACACATGCTCGACTTGCTTCCTCTCTTAATATTGAGGATTTCTGTTTGTGTGGATCGTGCCCACTCATTGCTTTGCTTTGCCTGGGGAACAGATAGAGATGGAATGATCTCGTTAATTGAGCATGGTAATATTCAAAGGAGAAACGGAGTCTCGCATCTTTTTCCGGGAATGACTGGTTCCGTTGCGAAACATAGTGATGAAATCCTTCCACCGTATATTAGAGTTTATAGTGACACAGCAGGCCCTCACTTTTTTCAAGGACAATAATGAACTTCTCTAAGCAAAGAATCAGATGGAACTGTTTTTAAAGGGAGAATATTTCCAAACTGTTATTCTAAGGAGGGAATTTTTAAGGAGGAATAATCAGTTATTCTAAGGAGGAAAATCTCGAGTTCGACAGACACCTTTCAGGACATAACAAGGGCTACGTACAGCTTTCTGTACCAACTGGGCTCTTCAACATTACCATTAATGTCCAATTTTAAATGTTACTGGCTATTATGGATACCTCGTTTTGTGTACAATCTACTTTCCTGAATTCCCATTTTGAGAAATGTCAAGTTCACTTATTTGTTCGAATATTTTACTGTTGCAATATAGTTACATAATGAATTATGTTCTCACTGACTAGCTATTGCAGAAATCTAAAGATATTAACAATTATTTTAATAATCAATAAATTTCCTTACGTAATTGAGAAATGCTCGAGACATGGATGAGCTTTAGGGAGCACATACCCCGCGCTACTCATGTAGAAACTGTCTTTTGATATGAAAAACTTATCATAACCATTTGTAAAACCCAAAAGTTTAAAATACGAATCGTGGCCAATTATACAGTAGTTTTGGTTCAAAAGTTTTGCAATATCATCTTCAGATGAAATGATAAGCGAAGGATCTTTTTGGATTTGTTTCTGAACTTCGTAAAGAACACCACTGGTGGAGTCCTAATAGAAAATAAAAGCAATCATGGGATTATCACAGTAAAAATGAAATTACAAATTATGTTTATTATTTTTTTTATTAATCAGTTTAAATGAGAATAAAATTTATTATTACTCAACTTTCTTGATAGATAACTTAGTTTTTTTTTTTTTTTTTTTGTGAAGGCAACTAAGGATACATGACGTTGGTTTCTTGTGCAATGGGTGCATTCTGTGGTCAGTTTACTTCTTTGATTGGACGGGAAAATTCGAGGTTTCATATGAAAATGTGCAGTACTTGCTCCAGAGCACTTAACTCAAATAGGTTACAAAAAATCCAAATATTTTCCAGTCTTAATTGGATTGGAACTATGGCATGGAGTCGGAATGCACACTGTTGTTCTATCGGAAATTGTATTACCCATGTGTTTCCTTAAGTTTCTGTTCGAATCAGACATTAACTGTAGAGTGTGACCCCATTATAACACATCCTAATGATATTAAGTTTACAGGTATATTTACTCTGCATTACCTGTAACAATCCATGACATTCAAGTTTTCAATTAGCAGTCCTTAAACATATAGCAATCTCTGAGTTCAGAGAACATTATGTTCACTATATCCATGGACGAATTTCTTACTATTAAGTCCTCATGTGGCACGATGGTTATTATCACCGGGAATCAAAGGCCTCAGTTTGAATCCTATCAAATAATGAAATTTCATTAAACTAAATACAGTTTAATGAAATTTCATTAGTCAATCTAATTCCTCTTAATATATACTGAACCGTTGTCTTTTTTTTTGGGGGGGGGGGGGTATTGGAACCCCCGTAGTACTTAGAACCGTGCTTGGGTTGGAGGTTGAGAAGACGAAAGAAGATATTTGTTGACATTGGACTTGAACTTCTGTAGACTGTAATTTTCAGGAAATACGTATGAAGGAAGGTTGTTCCAGAAAACGGCAGTTGAATGAATAAATGAGGAAGATGAAAAGTTGGTTCTGTGGGTTTGAAGTTGGACAGTAAATGGATGTTGGCTGCACGTGTTCAGACTGTTTTAAAAGAGAGTCCGGGAATTATAACAGCCAATTCAGAAAAATAGTGCCTGTTGAACTATCTGTAGAAAAGGTATGCAGCAGAAACAGTACGTCTATGAGACAGCGAGTGGAGAAGCTCTGTTAGAGATGAATCATTAATTAACCTAACTGCCCTCTTCTGAAAGGAATCAAGAAGCCTGATAGAGGTTTTGGGGGCCGTCCCTAGTTGTGGGAACAATTTGCGATTTGTACAGAGTGAACTGCTGTTTAGAAGAAAATTAACGCCGAGAGCGAAAGAAAAAACCAAGTTTTTAGATGCAGAGGAAGCAATATTTGTAATGTACTTGTGCGAAAAGATTAGAAGTCAGGGTAATTAAGAAAAGAGATATTATTTTGCCGAAAAATTGGAGTGTCACCAAAGATAAGCATAGGAGCAGACGAATATGACAAAACTGAGTTTAAGAAGGATTTAAATCAACTAAGTTGTCTTTGCCCCCACTGGAGAAATACCTAAAGATCGGCATATAAGGAATTGGTAGCAAATTTTCGAGAAGTTGGAGCTGATTAAGCAGGACAAGGTTTCTCAAAATGGAAAGTTGAATGCAATGTGCTATCATCGGCAAAACTATGGATAGGATTTCCAGTTAATGGAAGACGGTCATTAATATACAAGAGGAAAAGAGTGCTGGAAAGAACTAAAACTTGGGGGACACCAGCATTAGTGGAGACGTTGATGATTAAACTTCACACCATCGAGAAGATAAATAAATTCAATACTTTAACTAAAAACACTTTATTTACAATAAAATAAGTATAAAATATATAATTACAATAAAAATATATAAATAACAATGACAAAATTTACTAAAAACCTAGAAATTAAAAGCGATAAAATTTGCTGTAGCTTTCGGAGGCAGCAGTCTCCTTCCTCAGCAGCATATGTCTACTGTGCGGCACATCCTTAAATAGCAAATCCTCGACACACATCACATGGTTCCACGGTTGGAATTTTCTATTTGTGCACCGGGACCGGAAATGGCTCGGGAGCTCACCAGCTGAAACTGTTCATCGCGTCCAAGAACGACGGTTTCCAGTAAGGGGTGTAGACGTACACCTCTACCCCTATTAATAGTATTGCCCCAATACGCAAACTCTCAAGCCATTTACGGTCCCAGAATCCCTATGCATGATCTGTGATGACCGCATCCTCCGTGGAAATTTGATGTTGTTTCTCCCAGAAATGTTCAGCCACAGCAGACCTCCCATAATTTGTGGACTTTATTGCGTTTGCATACTCCCCCAGCCGGTCTTTCAATCGCCGCCCCGTCTCACCCACATAACACACCCCACAATCCGGGCATTTGATTTCGTACACTACCCCACTGCTGGCTTCTTTGGATAAGGGGTATTTTACTCGATATATGGCTGTGTGCAACCTCCGACCTGGGAACTGCACACAGTGTATCTGACACCCCCGAATTATACGTGCAATGTGGTCTGACAGGCCCAGATAGTAGGGAATATATGCATAATGAGCAGTTCGCCCCTGTGAGCACCGCATACATTCCCTACTATCCGGGCCTGTCAGACCACATTGCCCGTATAAACAGTTTCAGCATTACACGTATAAACAGTGTCAGACCACATTGGACGTGATGAACAGTTTCAGCTAGCGCGCTCCCGAGCCATTTCCGGTCCCGGTACGTAAATGGAAAATTCCAACCTGGAACCATGTGATGTGTGCCGTGGATCTGCTATTTAAGGATGCGCCGAACAGTAGACATATGTTGTTGTTGAGTTTAACGATACATAGGCTGCTGGAGTCATATTGTGTCTTTCTAATGGTAAATATGAAACAATAGCTATATTTTATGATATATTCCTATCCGATTTAGGAAAGTAAAGAGTTCCTTTTTATTAGGATCACCTCCCAGAATCTGCATTAAATTTATTGATGACTGCGTATTAAAAATTGATTTAAAGGTGTCTACGCGGATTGTTTGAAAGTGGGGACAGTCCACTAACAAATGGCGAATGGTCAGTTGAACTTGGCATGATGTGCATTGGGGAGTGCTCTCATTAGTTAATAGATACAGATGAGTGAGGCGAGTATGCCCAAGCCTACCTAAAATTGTTTCTTCTCCTCTATTTTTCTGGAAACTGGAGAGCTACAGCTTTGGTTCTGGTTTTATTTGGTGTAGTTTGTTTCCTGGATAACCTCTCCAGATCAGTGACCAGCTATTGTAATTTGCATTACGGATAATATGTTTGAAATTTGAATACGGAAATTGACAGTTCTGTAAAATAGAGGTATCTGGTTGTTTGACTGCAAGATCTGCTCTTCCATTTCCTGCTATACCAGAATGCCCTGGTATTCAGCAGAATGTCACAGTTTGGTTTGACTCATTGCACACAAGTTAATTTAGAATGGATTTGTTCGATAATAGGGTGAGAGGAGGTGGTATTACTATTTATGGCAGAGACAGCACTGAGCCAGTCAGTGTATATTATGGCAGACGTAATTAGAAGTTGAGTAATGTGATACAGAACCAAGTTAATATCATAAAGCTCAGCAGTGAAGATACTGCATTCTAGAGGTAATGATACAAAAGTAGTGAATAGATAGTATGAATCAGAGTTGTAATACTCAATGTGACCTACGTTGATAATAATATTAGTAAAATAATAAGACGAGTTTGCCTCAATATAGTGCGTAGAACACTTCCGTATGATATACCCTCCAGAAATAAAAACGAAAAAATCGACAACTTACCGGTACATTGGAGTAAATTATAAATAATCAGTTTAACACAATTCAAATAAATTTAAAACAATTAAAAATCAAATTAAAGCAATTAAAAGAATAACGAAAATATTCAAAACGATTTTCCTTCCTTAAGCTGACAACGCTTTTCGACCGTATGTCGTGATCACAGGAATGAAAATTACCGAATTCGGTAACACCTGAAACTAAAATAGTGATTATTTGTCTTCGCGCATGCGCGTAAAAGTCCACGCATCGGAGATCAAATATGGCCGCCAAACATTAACAGAATTCTCGTGTAATTTAATTTCAACGGTTTCCGCAATTACGCTGAACGTCAAGTATTTTGGCCTCGTTAAATAAAAAAAGTATGTTTTTCATTAATGGTATGAAAGGCTAATTCTGACGCTGTTGATCGAGAAGCACGAACTGAGGCTTCATGTTGATTTACACGAATATTAAGAGAAAATCGGGTCGAACCTTGATAAGACGAGTCGCAATCACTGCAAGAAATGTTGTATACCAGATCATTAATTTGTTTGCGGACGGAACTGAGCGATTGTTCAGTATAGTGTGTAACTTCCGTATTGGCCTGCTTACAATTTTAAATTCGGTATCTTAAAGAATCTGTTAAGCTGTTTGTGCCACTGTTCAACATATGGGACAAAAATAAATTATTTTTAGATATTACTACTGTTGGTTGGTGTAGTATTTTGTATCCTATCCTTAGCTTGTACCCTAATTCGGTTTATTGTGGTAATGGAATAACCCCTGTTTAAGAATCTGCTAGTTAATATTTGTATTTCTGAGTCCAAAGCAGAATCCGTCGTTGAATATTTATAGGCATTTAGAAATTGATTAAAGATAATCGATCTTTTGTAGGTGAACGGGTAATAGCTATTATAATGTAGAAGCATACCGGTGTTTGTGGGTTTTCGATAGATGCTAAATTGTATTTTATTCTAGTCCCGGGTAAGCGTGCAATTTAGAAAGTGTAATGACTTTCGTATACAATCGATACACACAATTATGGGAGATTTTTTTTGAATGGCTTGGTGCAAAATTACATTAAATCTACACTGAGGTACTCGGCCCAAAGTTACCATATTTCTTTCCTGAAATATTGCCTTCAAAATAACATCGTTCCGAAGTTTGCCAGGGTGAATTTAAATCAAAACATTTCAGGCATAAAACAACTAACACTGGCGACATCGCGTAATATTGTTAAACTTGCCTTAAAATCTCGATATTCGAATAGCAGTAGTAGTAGTGGCATGTGATGCAAGAAAGCAAATGTATGAGCTTATGCAGCATCAGCCAAAAAAAAAAAAAAAAAAATCACCATTCCCTCCAAATGCCTGCCAGTTCCTCCTTAAATTTATTCAACCTATCAACTTCCACAACGACAGATGGAAGTTTGTTCCAGCAATTAACCACCCGCTGGCTAAAGTCAAATTTCCGCACATCTATTCTACATCTCTTTTCTTAATTTGAATTTATGCCCCCTTAGGTTCGTAATCTGAACAAGTGGAAGGATCCCATCAGAATTCAGCGTGCTGAACCCATTCAAGGCCTTATAAACCTCAATCAGATCACCACGCAGGTGCCTAGTCTCTAGCCACTGCAATTTGCAGAACTTAACCCTCTCTTGGTAAGAGGATCCCTTCATTGCCCTCACCAATCTTGTTGCTCTTCTCTGTACACGCTCAAGTAAATCTATATCCTTCCTAAAATGAGGCCTCCAGACCTGTACGCAGTACTCAAGGCGTGGCCTGACCATTGCCTTATACAGAGGGATAATCACCTCCTTTTCCCTGGTAGCAAAATTCCTAAATATCATTGACAAAACCCCATGACCTGCCCTGGCAGCCTGGCTACATTGCTCAGAGAACTTCATATCTGACTGCACAATTACTCCCAGGTCTTTTTCATTTTCTACCACCTTAAGTGTATTACCACACAGTTGGTACGTTTCTCTGGGGTTACTTCTACCTACATGCAGTATTTTGCATTTGTCAAGGTTAAACTTCAGTTGCCACTTCTTAGCCCATCTGCCCAAATTATCTAGATCCTGTTGCAGTAGCACACAGCCATTACTGTCATTAACAACCCTGCCAACCTTTGTATCATCTGCAAACTTCGACATTAAGCCTGATATACCTTCATCAATATCATTGATAAATATACAAAACAGTGGACCCAACACCGAACCCTGTGGGACTCCACTAATAACATTAGTCCAGAAGAGCAGCATCCATTGATTACTACCCTCTGTCTTCTCCCACTTAACCATCCTTTTATCCATTGTAGCAACTTACCCTTAATACCATTCTGCCCCAATTTCTACAGTAGGCTTCCATGCGCAACAGTGTCAAAAGCTTTCCTTAAATCCAAATATATGATATCAAAATTATTTTTGGCATCGAGTTCCTTTGTAAACACATCATAATATCCTATCAAATTTGTCAGACAAGACTTTCCCTTAACAAACCCATGCTGTGTCTGAATTATTGCTGCAGTCTTGTCTGGATGATCCTGCAATGCATCTTTAACCAGCGACTCCATTATTTTACCAGGAACAGACGTTCCGGGTAAACAAAAATAAATAAAAATACCTTTCCCAGGTTAGGAAGCTTCGCGATAAATTAAAAAAAATTATCTACATCCGAATGATTGGTCTATGTTGAAGACCTCCATAGATTTGCGACGGGAAGCACAGGCCTCAGAAATAAAAAAACAGACACCTTAATAAATTGCAAACATTATCGGATAGTTCAAGACACGTTCATGCGAATTCTAACACATTGTCCCGAGCTTGCCACCAAGTTCATACGAGTTGGGTGACATCCCCCCCCCACAGACACACAACGTACTACCACAGAATATGTCAGGTAGTTCAAGAATACCCCCACACCCAGTATCCATCGGACCGACATATCAACAGGTTACAAATCTTTCCTCGTGTACACTATCGCAGGACCAGATTTTGCTTTTATCCAAAGGACTAAATTATAATTTACCACCTCGAAAACTGCCTAAAAAACAATGCGTAATTGATATTGAATTTGGACTTCGTAATGTTCCACAAAAAGATGTATTTTTCAACAAGTTAACCAAGTAGTGAATAACATAAAAGAAACGCGACTTCCTAAATTGAATACACATGACAGTTCAGCTTTACGAGAACGTCTGGGAAATAAGGACATTATTATACAGAGGGCAGATAAAGGAGATAAAGTGGTAATACTAGATAAACCTGATTATATTAATAAGTTAGATTCAGTTGTGTCAGTTACCTCCACTTATCGTGAAGTAGACCCGGCACTGTTTACCAATTTGGTCAATCAATACAATAAAACGTTAACCACGTGTCGAAAAAACGACTACATTACTATGGTTCAGTTGAAGGAATTGAAGTGCAGAACATATAATATTCCTGCACTTTTCGGTCAGGTAAAATTACACAAGACTGGGTTTCCTATTCGACCTATTGTTTCGTACAGGAACTCGGCATTTTCATCCTTAGCCACACATATATATAACATTATAAAACCCTTTAGACAGGTAATACGATTTGAGATTAAGAACTACGATACATTATATAATAATCTTAAAGACTGTAGACTCGGCGACAATGACAATTTATTCTCGCTAGATGTTACTTCCTTATATATGAATGTAAACGTTGAATACACATTAGATATTATTTGGGATATGTTAAATAAAACCTCGACACCGATTAATTATACAAAGCTGCCTATTAAGGAAATTTTTCACTTAATTAAACTGTTAGTTCAGGCTAACAGTATCTGATTGGTCCACTTGACATCGATGGTTCGACTGTTGATGATCCTGCTCAGATAGCAAACAAACTGAATGAGTATTTTGCATCTACATTCACACATGAGGAGTTATTAAGGTTTGAAAATGGCAGAAGGTTATCAAATTGTAGCAGGGTGCTTAATGATGTTGTAATAACTGAGAGCAAAGTGGAAGAGATTGTTGAAGTTAAACGTAAGAAAAGCACCTGGAGTGGATGGGATCTATCCAGTTATATTAAAGGAGGCGGCAAAGCAACTAAGCAAACCCTTATCCATAATTATGAGAGCATCCTTGGACTCAGGGGAGGTTCCCACTGACTGGAGATGTGCAAATGTATCCCCAATTCATAAAGGGGGGATCGAAGGGTGACACGAGTAATTACAGACCAGTTAGTTTAACTTCTGTTCTGGGTAAAATAATGGAGTCGCTGGTTAAAGATGCATTGCACGATCATCTAGACAAGACTGCAGCAATAATTCAGACACAGCATGGGTTTGTTAAGGGAAAGTCTTGTCTGACAAATTTGATAGGATATTATGATGTAGTTACAAAGGAACTGGATGGGATGCCAAAAAATAATTTTGATATCATATATTTGGATTTCAGGAAAGCTTTTGACACTGTTGCGCATGGAAGACTATTGTACAAATTGGAGCAGAATGGTATTAAGGGTACGTTGCTAGCATGGATAAAAGGATGGTTAAGTGGGAGAAGACAGAGGGTGGTAATCAATGGGTGCTGCTCTTGGACTAATGTTATTAGTGGAGTCCCACAGGGTTCGGTGTTAGGTCCACTGTTGTTTTGTATATTTATCAATGATATTGATGAAGGTATATCAGGCTTAATGTCGAAGTTTGCAGATGATACAAAGGTTGGCAGGGTTGTTAATGGCAGTGTGCTACTGCAACAGGATCTAGATAATTTGGGCAGATGGGCTAAGAAGTGGCAACTGAAAAGTTCAACCTTGACAAATGCAAAGTACTGCATATGGGTAGAAGTAACCCCAGAGAAACGTACCAACTGTGTGGTACTACACTTAAGGTGGTAGCAAATGAAAGACCTGGGAGTAATTGTGCAGTCAGATATGAAGTTCTCTGAGCAATGTAGACAGGCTGCCAGGGCAGGTCATGGGGTTTTCTCAATGATATATAGGAATTTTGCTAGCAGGGAAAAGGAGGTGATTATCCCTCTGTATAAGGCAATGGTCAGGCCACGCCTTGAGTACTGCGTACAGGTCTGGAGGCCTCATTTTAGGAAGGATGTAGATTTACTTGAGCGTGTACAGAGAAGGGCAACAAGATTGGTGAGGGGAATGAAGGGATCCTCTTACCAAGAGAGGCTTAAGTTCTGCAAATTGCAGTGGCTGGAGACTAGCCACCTGTGCGGTGATCTGATTGAGGTATACAAGGCCTTGAATGGGTTGAGCACACTGAATTCTGATGGGATCCTTCCACTTGTTCAGATTACGAACCTAAGGGAGCATAAATTCAAATTAAGAAAAGACAGATGTAGAATAGATGTGCGGAAATTTGCCTTTAGCCAGCGGGTGGTTAATTGCTGGAACAAACTTCCATCTGTCGTTGTGGAAGTTGATAGGTTGAATAAATTTAAGGAGGAACTGGACAGGCATTTGGAGGGAATGGTGTGATTTTCTTTTTTTTTTTTTTGGCTGATGCTGCATAAGCTCATACATTTGCTTTCTTGCATCACATGCCACTACTGCTTCATTTTACCCATATTTTGGTGGATCCAGTCATGACAACATCTCAACTACCCACCGTGCAAAAATTATATCTGACTGATTTCAGGATCTCACAAATCTGAGAAACGAATTGAAAACTGCTCGGCGTAACTACCAGCGTGCGAAGAGAAATAATAAGTCAAGGGTTGAGGTGGACCGTCTGGGTGACCTTTACAAGCTGGCCAAGCGGACCTATTTTAATTAAATTTATAGAGAAAAGTAGAATGTTTGGGACCAACTGGTTAAATCGACACTAAAGGATGAACCGTGGGGACTTGCTTTCAAAATTGTAGCGGAGAAATTGCACCCTGGTGAGATTGTTTCGTCTATCTTGGCTGATGGCAAGAGACTCTTTCTTGGACAGAGTCGATGAATGCAATATTGGATGGCATTATTTGCCAAGACATTCGTGTACCAGAGAGTACGGAATAAACAAATTTGGGGAGGGAGTACTTGATGTATTCTGGATTAACTGATGAATACCCGTTTACTAATCTTGAAATTGGCATATCTATTGATTCTTTGAAGGATAACAAATGTCCAGGCTTAGATGTACTTGAAGTTGCAGTATTAAAAGGAATCTGGCCAGTCAAACCACAACTAATTGTTAATCTTCTTAATTCATGTTTGGCTGATGGGCTTTTTCCAACTCCCTGGAAGCAAGCCAATCTTAAAATTCTGTACGATTTTGTGTACAGAGGAAAAGTTGGTTATGCATGTTGTAAATACGATTTGTAAAACGCTGACAGGGTGCTACATATATCTGTGCATGGATAGCGCCCTACCATTTGCAGTCTGAATTTAATGCTGAAATCTGGTAGTGTCGGATCAGGTAATTATACCATCAGCAAAAAAAAAGGAAAAAAAGCGGTAAAAAAAAAAGATAAAAAAAGTTATTAAGAGGCAAAGTGGTTGAGTCCTGTACAATGACTGGAGAACTGTCTGGTTGCTGTGGTCTAATAGTAATACTTTTGAAATGGTGTTAATTAATGTAATGAAGTGTTATTTATAATTTTGGTTTTCTGAGTAAGTTCCACCAGGAATGGTTTGTTTGTTTTGGGTTTTAGGAGCATTAGCAACAAAGGCCATATTGCTCCGGGAATATGCGGTAGCCATTCCCTGACCTTCCCGTATCCTCCGTATTTGGTAGTGACAGGCTCGAACCCAGGTCTAATCAAGAAGCAAAGCATGTGCTACGCACGACTGCTCCTTCCCACCTGGCTACGGAGGCGCCAACCAGGAATGGTGATCGTACTCACTTAGGTAATAGTAAACATTCTACCTAGGTACGTTTGCTCTCAACACTAAACAAAACAAGACACATACATACACTTGCCGGCCTTCACCTTTTCAGATGCTACAACGGCATGTAGGGGAAGCCCTGGAGACCGCAATTGAAACAAACACACCTTGACCTTGATTCCAGGATCATTCCCAAGATATCCAATATATTATTGCAGCTCAATTCCCCATAGATGAACCAATTAGGAATGTCTGAGATATGTTGGAGAAGATAGCTCGGCTTCGCTGTTCTTTAATGACTAAAATACATCTGTTGGGAAATATCCTCTTAGAAGAATGGTTCAATCTCCAACTGGACTCTGCCTGCAACATCTAGTGGAATTCATGCCTCCGTGTATACGGACTGTAATTTGCTGAAAAGGCTGTCCTATTTGATATTGAATAATGGTTTCTAATTTTTGGGCGAATGAGTAGTTATTTACTTTAGTGAGAAAACTAGCAGATTTTTTGGTTTAAGTTTTAGTCTTAGTAAACATCTAAATGAATTAATTTCTGCTATGATGCTAATATATACTTTAATTGACCTACCATTATTGCTTCGAATGTAGAAGAAGCATAAAAGACTCCGCACTTCATTTCTTGATTTTGCATTGCTTTTGATAGCTGAGGTATCGTTTCTATGATCCGCTCATTGCTCAAAATTGTCAAGAAAGAAAGAAGGCAACTGCGATAGGAAGCAGTCATTACAAAAGCAAAGATCAACCAAAACAAGGCGAATATTTTAAGTGCTCGGGAGTGAAAGAGCGACCTTGTTCCTGAAAGAAACAAAACATATTAACAATAAAAATAAAATAGCAAAGAATTGTCGACTGAACCAGCCATCAATTAACCATAATTCATTGATTATTAAATTAAATCAATCATCGCTTATAATTTTAGCATCAGTAAATACGATGCCGTGAATGCACTGACACCTCAAAGTCAAATGTATAAATCCCAAAGATACCATGAACTGCAATTTTACCCTTAACGGTCATAGGGCAGTGTACTAGAACTCTCCAAAAGCGTAGGATTCATAATCACCAAAGATATGAAGACCATGGATCCCCAGAAGATAGAAGACAGAGTTGGATTGAGAGGAATGACAAAGAGAATATAGTCAGGGAAAATGCTCCACAGGCAAGTGCTTTCTGATGTCTAGTATGATCAGGAAATTTTTATATCCATATTTGTTTCTAAATTGTCTATACGGAAGCTCGCATTCCTTCAACATTATAACCCTGAAACGTACAAAACGAGTTGGAAAAATTGCCTGACGAGTTAACGTGCGAACGAAGACACTCTACCTTCGTGCACCTGCAACAGAGATTGACCTTCATTTCACTTTCTCTGAGGAGATTTCATGATCTTTCTGCTAAGAAACTGAATTGGACAGTTTCTGTGTCCATTAATTTGGATAGTGTGTATAAATTTAAATTTGGAGCGGAAATACGAACCGTTCCCTGCATTCTTACCTTGTTGCAACCATAAGCACCGGACCAGTTCTTAAACATGACAACCGGAGTAACACACGGCATATGTGATCTCTGCAATAATTTCACAGATGAAACCCAACTTTGAATTAAATCAAAGAACAGAATATGCCGGTTATGCTCAGGATACTCAAGCCTCTCGCGCTTATCGCTCAACAAGAGGAAAGGGTTCATGGGAAAATGCTGCTTAAATAGTAAACAGATGGGAGCTGCAAGAATCTGCAAGACAGGAACTGCCAGTAAATAGAAGGGCAATAAGATTGAAGAAAAAAAAAAAGGATGCTATTACCAAGAAAGGTTTTAAGTTCTGCAAATCAAAGTGCCTGAAGAGTAGGCACCTGCGAGGCAATCGGATTCTTCCTCTTGCTCAGATTAAGACCCTGAGGGTGCACAGATTCAAATTCAGGAAAGACAGTTGTAGAATAGATGTGCAGAAATTTGCCTTTAGCCAGTAGGTGGTTGGTGGAACAGGCTTCTATCTTTTGTTGTGGAAGTTCATAGCCTAAATAAGTTTAAAGCTGAGCTGGACAAGCATTTGAAACGAATGGAGGGGTGAAATCGGAGGGTTTTTTGACTGATGCTGCATAAGCTTGCTTTCTTGCATCGTATGCCTCTACTAATGCTGATCTCCAATCAGAAGCCTGATTCCCCCTGGCAGGGAGAAAGAAATGCCCCGACCGAAAAATGCAACACATCAGAGGAAGTGGCTACGCAGACCTCTCACCCCACCGCTGCGCACAACACAGTGACTTGGGAAACAATGGAAGAAGTAATAATTTAGAAAATAATAAAGAAGACGAGAAAGATCATGAAAAGTATTGCCATGAACGAACAAATGACTGTCTAAAGGATGTTATTGGGAAACACGAGTCCAGGACTCGCTTGTGACATTTTAAACGTCCTTGGTTGTGATACTTGTCCCGAGGACTGTCTTCATGCAAATCCCACTCTAAGCCCACAGGCAAACCTAACGCTATGGCTAATCAGGCGAACACCGCCTTTTTCAGTGGCATGAAACATATGTTCAAAAGCCTAACATATGAAGTATTTATGGAATTTCTTAAAGCTGTTGATCCAGGACAAAGAATACATGCATAATCTAAGGAAATATTTCCCCGAATTTGAGTGCTTGTCCACCCTTCTCATTATCAACCAAGAACTCCGCGCATAGATCGAAGAAATAAAACAGGAAATTTGCTCACTAAGAGGCCAGATCACTCACCTGAAATGGGGTAAGCCAGATTACCAAACAATACCGTGAGTGCCTCAAACCTCGGAGCCTGAGGTTGAAGAGGATGGCGCTATACGTCATAGAAGCGGACAGGATGACCAATCACATGCCCCCTTCTCGGCTATTAATGCTGAACCATTAGTGGGACATATTACAAAAGATGCCATATTAAATATCCCTCCCGTCACTGCCTATCAGTGAAACAGAGAAACTAGAGGATTTATCGAGCAATCACCGGTGATAAATAATCACGAACAACAGCCCCTGGTAGAATATATGCACCAAAGATCTAAGGCCCCTACCGAGCCTCCCCATCTCCCTTACCACAGGACCAATCTAGTTCTAATTCTGCGGCCATATGTGAAGCTGATTGAGTGTGCCCTGAAAGTATCCCAGGCTGACACATGCGGAAATAACATCAAACGGGAATACAAGAGACACCTTATCCCAGAAGACGTATGGGAGAGAGCAGAAACAGAGTAGTTCGAAAGCTACCAACCGAAGAGCATCTTCCAAAACAAATGTACACAATAGCCAGATCCGGAATAATCACTCTTGTCTCCCTACACAATCTCCGAACTACAACTACAATTTTAATGTAGATACAGCGCATACACATACCAACAGATGGCCAATTGGTAGGAAAGTTCAATATTACAGCCGTTAGAACTCGAGAGAAAGTGTTTGTTTCAAGGCTTGCCCTGAACACGCAGGCGAATGACATAAAGGCCATGTTTGCTCAAGGATTCGGAGTCCACACATAAGTAAAACAGCTCAAAACAAGGTATCTTTCATATGCGTCATTTGTGCTCACATGCTCCCCTGATGACCTAAATCTAATCCTTGAATACAACTGGCCACTGGGCGCACTTGTTAAAAGATATCGAGAAAAGAACACCGAATACGTGCAGAGAACCAATAGTGCGAATCAATCTATATAGCCACTAAGGCAACAGAATGCCTCTCCTGGAGAATGCCAGACAATTTACTTTTTCTTATTCAGAACGTTAGTGTTGTTAACAAACTGCACACATTGCAGACCTGCCTACACCTTGAAGAATATTACTTTATGTATATAGTGGAGACTTGGCTAAATTGTAGCCGGCAACTGGATCTGCTGGTACAATCCTCAAGTTAGAGATTTATTGGGAACAGCAGAATAGATAAGGTGGAGGAGTTGCAATCCTTTATCATGAAAGTTTACATCCTACAAGAATTAAACCAAGTCAGTCTGAAAACTTTGAAGCCATATCCGCGTCTTTCAGGATGAAGGCTCAAGAAATCCAAGTCTGCCTTATCAACCTTCGGCCGGAACACGGTGCTGACATCAGGACCGAGCTTCTTGTGTGGATTTCAGAGAATCTTGACACAGATATTCGATGATTGTAACTGGAGACTATATATGCCTAACAAAATACATGATCAAACTAAAGAATACCTTAATGCAACCCTCCAAACCTATGGACTGACCCTATTTGACACGCTTCCGACAAGGGGAGAGCAGAATTTGGATTTATTATATCATAATCTGATAAACATAAATGTCACCCCTCAAACTAAATTCCAGTCAGATCACTACCCAATATGTTATGAAATTTCCTTATCCAATAGTGCAGGTGAGCAATGCATCGATGAGCAAACTCGCCGAAACAAGAAGATATACTCCCTTAAGTTCATTAGACCTGAGATTATTTTAAAACATCTCAAGACTTACAACTGGAATGCTGTATACAATAAACCAATGGAAGAAGCTACCAACTTGATTGAGAAAGAGCTCCTATTTATTGCTGACCTGGGTGCCTCAAAAGAGGTAAGGGTCACCGACAAAACTAAACCGTAGTTCAACGAGTATTTAAAACCGGCGTTTGTGGCCAAGAAAAAGGCTTATAGGAAATGGAAAATTTCAGGATTGAATGTTGACGTCATGGACTATAAGAAAAAAAGAGCCGTTTTCTTGAAAAAGAAACAAAATTCACGCTACGAAGAGGTTATTAGAAAGCCTCGACATTCGGAAAGAATCGTGAGCAAAAAGGCTTCTAAATTTGAAACGGAAGAAACCACATTAAGAACATTGGCTAAGGAGTACTTTGAATTGCTGCCAGTTGAAGGTAAAGCAAAAAATGTCCAAGGATATCAACTGGAGGATATGGCACAACATAATTTAGTGAGAGGAGATCTCATCAATGCTATTAATTCCTTGCCTAATAAATCTACGATCGGTCCCGACGGGTTTCCTATTTTTTATTTTAAAAATACGCAGTGCTTCTATTGTTCATTTGCTGTTGCACATTTTTCAAAACATCCTGAAAGATGGAGTTCCCCCAGGGTTGAAATCACTACTTTGTGTGGCCGTGCCAAAAAAGAACTCTAAGGCCTCTTCAGACTTCGACCTATATCCCTCAGTTGTCCTCTTTTAAAACTTTTTAAAGAAGCCATCCTTCCTGCTTTAATCCAACAGTGTTTTGCACACAGGCCACCCACCTAAATACCGTAGTACCGAAACGATCCGCTACTACTGTTCTGTTAGAGACTCTCTTCAAATGCAGCACGCATTAAATAAAAAGCCCAAATTGACATCATATTCCTTGACATAAAGGCAGCTTTCGATAATGTGTCGTTATTTGCCTTGAAAATATATTGAACGTTTATTTGCGCATTGAGGGCAAACTATTACGGATCATCAAGACCATTTTGAAGCCAAGGCACCTCATTGCACAACACCAAGCATTCCGTGCAGAATACACACTCACTTGGAGCATCTCTCAGGGAGGTGTTTTATCAGCTTTGCTGTTCGCTGCCGCCCTGGAGCTTTTTATGTAGCGGAATCAGAATTTTATTTCCTACGCCGATGATATAAAATATTTTGTTGTCTCTAACGAAATATCTCTGGTGTCCAACGTCAATTTCCATGCCAACGCTAAGCTGTATGAACTGGAGACATACCTACGTAAAATCGGTTTATGGCTAAACTCAGACATGTCAGCGCAACTGAAAATAAATAATAAAAAGATAAAAAATCAAATCAAATTATCTATTAATGGAGTTAAGGAAGTCAACTCATACACCAACCTAGGAGTGACGTGGCTCGAGGGCCTTACCTTCCAAAGGCACTTTCAGAACACGAGATCATAAAATCTTGCTGCCATATGGGCTGTAAGACAGGAAATAACTGCGATTCGAAACCAGCAACTAGTGACCCAATACATCCAAAGATGTATCGTTCCTGTATCCTTATATGCTTCGACAATTTGGCCCTCCGCTCCAAATACTTATATTAGGAAATTTCTCAACCTGGAATACTGGTTGCTCCGGTGAGTGGATAGGGTTTCCAGGAAACTCTTCAGTTTCAAAATTCATAGTGTACGCAAATTTGAACACAGCTCTGCGGATTCAGATGATCACAATATGTAACATCTGCACTCTCAGACAACTTCTAACTGGGAGTTTAGATGCCCCTCATATTGAAAATCTTGTAGTAAGGCTCCGCTCTGGAGCCCGCTTCCACAACCCTCATAGTCTCCGAAGCGCTCTCAATAACACGGATGGATTAAGTCGGATGTGTTCTGACAATGCTCAAGAGCTCTTTAGAGACTTCAAAATAGACCAGAACAGATTTTTTTTTTATTATTATTAAAATCCGTTTATTAAAAAATAGCAAGTGTTTGCTTTCACCCCTTATACACAGCCGACCGGCTAGAAGGGTGTACAAAATGCAAGAATTGCAATTATATACAATATAAGAAGGGTGTACAAAAATCAAAAAATACAATTATTTACAATATTTACACAAGTGCGTATATTTACAATATTGTTTACAAGTTCACTCATTGTCAAGATTATAGTTGAAGTAAGCAGTGCGCTTCTGAGATGCTCTTCACTCTGTACTGCTTACTTTCGGAGTATTTCACAGGGTCTATTGTCAATGAATTGAAAAGGTTCACTGCGTTGTTTGGGAAGAAGTTCTTCAGACAGCACAGGTTGGATAGTGTAGAATGCAGTGGTAGGTAGGGACTGTCATTACTGCGTCCAGCACGTGGAGTAGAGATAAGTCCTCGAAGACTGGGGGCGTCAATCACACCGGTAAGCATCTGAGAAAGAAGAAGAATATTCCTGGATGCAATGTGAACTCTCCAGGGAGTGATATTTAAGTTGGTATATAACACAGCCCTGGATATGGTGAAAGCATTGCCCGTGACCCTGTTCATCCATCGCATTACCCAGTACTCGACTGCGAGGAATCTATTTATATACGACGTCGGGGCAGAAGACCAGATTGGTGATGCACACAATGCGATAGGTTGTAGGCACCGCTGAACGTATCCTCCGACTACATCTACGTTCAGTAACTCCGTCAGCTCTTGTCGAATTGCCCACATCGCCGAGAAAGTCTTAGTTTTCATGGTCGAGAAGTGGGTCTGAAAAGTGAGGCCCTCGTCCCAAGTCAAGCCGAGGTCGGTGTGAGACTTCACTTTCCTTATCTGCACTCCGTTGTGATAGGCTGTGATGTCATTTTTTATTCTCTTTTTTGTAAAGGTAAGTTGAGCTGACTTTGATGCATTTATTTCCAGACCTATTTGCAGTAGATATGCTACAAGGCTGTCGATCAGGACGGAGACTCGCTGATTGGTCAGGTGAGTTTGTTCAGCTTCTTTAGACGTTATGTATAATTTGAGGTCGTCTGCATACGATGAGAAATCAGTATACCTTGCGAGGAAGGGTTCAAGGGCAGCGGCGAACAGTACACAGGATAGAACACCTCCCTGTGGTACTCCTCTCGTTATACTGCACTCCTGTTGGAAGGATTTATAGCTGATGATGAGTTGTCTTGGTGTAAGGATGCGGTTGATGGTTTTTAGCAGGCTTCCAGTAATGCCAAAGTACTTTTCCAGAATGTTGATGAGAGCGGGAATTGAGAGCTTGTCATAAGCATATGAAATATCCAGGAAGATGACGTCAAGCTGAGATTTACTGTTGAGAGCAGTTTGAATTTTAAATAGGGTATCCAGTAGGTTTGTATATGTAGATCTTTTGGGGATCACGGTGTGCAGATGTTTCGGTCTATGAGAGAAGCATTGGGCGATCAGTGCTGATAAGATAGCTTTCTCAAACACTTTTAATAGAGAGCAACCCACTGAGATCGGTCTCAAGTCCTTAGGTTCCTTTGGGTTTCTTCTTTTGGGTATGGGTTGTACCCTGTAGTGATTCCATATTGTCGGGATTGATCCGGACTTCAATATGCGGTTAAAGATTACAAGAAGGGGCTCCACAATGAAGGCACTACACACTTTAACCATGAAGAGAGGGAAGCCGTCAGGACCAATTGTAGATTTATTAGGAAGTCTATTGATGGTATTTATAAGTTGTTGTTTTGTTAGCGTTATATTTGAAAGGGGCTGTCTGGAGTGCATGATGAAATCACTTAGGTTTGGGGTTTTTGGGTCTAATGGTAACTCGTTGAAAGTTGAAGATACCCATTCCTGAAATACCTTCTCATCGATATGGAAATCTTTGTTGCATTTGGATGTAATACGTTTCGAGCGGTTTATTCTGTTGAGTGCCAGCTGCCGGATTGCATTTCGTTTACATTTGAGGAAGGTTGCCCGCTCTTTCTTGTACATCTGGTAGTCAGCTGAGTTATGGTACTTTTTCCATATTCTGAATGCTTTTTGTTTCCTCTTGAATGCTATTTGGACTTCGGCATTGAACCATGTATTGGATCTATCAGAGTTTTAATTGTTCGGAAGCTCCTTGGGAGGCAATTTCAAGCAGCTGGTTAGCCAGGTTAGATGTAGCAGTGTCTATTGATTCCTGTTGTAGATCCTTCCAGTTTATTTCTATGAGACGCGCAAGGATGATCTCTGGGTTTAAATATTTGATGGAGAATACTGTTTTGGTAATCTTCTGGTTCCTGAGAGTTTCATCAGTGTTTGAGTTTACAGTGACGTTAAACTCAAACGTGATGGGAGAGTGATCGGAGGGGAAGCTGTGGTGTTCAGTGGTCAGACCTAGATGTGGAAGATTGTGGAATAATAGATCCAGCATCTGGTTTCCCCTGGTAGGAGGTGTGGTTATTTTGCCATATGGAAACATACAGGAAGCTCATTGCAGCAGATCTGTATACGAACCAACAAATATGATGAAGAATGTAATTCAAAAAAGACTTCAAGTGCCCTGGAACTCATAAAAATCTGAAATAAACGATTTATAGTTCTGAGGGTATTCCTTTTCGTTCAGAGAATGACAATCAGAATCAATTCATAGTTTAAATAACGATGTCATTTTTCTATACATGTATAATATTTTGTAATTTTGCGATTTTTCTTTGAATGTATTATTTCTGTATCTATGTAATTTTTCCCCTATATTTATTTATTTTATTTATTTGCGGATATTTTATTCTATGTTACACTCTAATAAGTTCAGTTGGATGTATGTATAGGTATATTTAGGTCTAACGGCTCCTGGGATTTCTCCCATCTCTGCCTATGTACACTGTATCGGACAAGCCAGGGATTTAAAAGTACATATATGGGTCATGTGGTATTTAGCATGTTGTGCACTTGTTCATCCGGCCTGTTAGCCGCCGGGCCCCTATTGGGACCCGACGATACCATACCTCGCCACGGGGAGGCAGGCCGGGTAAGTAAGTGTGTGTGTAAGTGTTTTTAGGGTCAAGCGGCACCTGGGGTTCCCCCCATCTCCGCGTAGTTTACGTTGTGGTGTATTACAGTACACTGTAAATGCCAGAGATTTAAAAGTGTATGGATCTTGGATCGTGTAATGTCGTGTACCGTTGTTCTTCTGGCCATTTAGCCGCTGGACCCCTGTTGGGATCCAACGTTGCCCCACTTACGCCCCGTGGAGGCAGGCCAGGAACTCCGTAGACTTAGTTTACTCTGGCAGGTCCTGCCGCTTAGTTTCCTGAGATTTCGGCGGCTAGGACCAAAAAAAAAAAAAACTTTGGGTGGCATATTCCAATGGTCATCAAGAAAATAAAATAAAGTGATTTTTATTATTTGCGTTGACGTGGGGATATTATCGCTTTAATTTTTTAGGCCGAATGCTGGGCGTATGGCGGTTTTGATGTATTAATTTTGATGTGTGGGACTTCGCTAGCGTGAAGATAGAGGGGAAGGAGGCAGAAGACTGGGGGGAAAAGGCAGAAGTATGGAGCCAATAGAGAAGGCGGCCCCAGTTTCAGTGGCATGCCCATGCCCCACCAGAGAGGAAACAGGGGATGGCGAGAAGGGGGGACCGTGTGGCCGTCCCCTCCTCCCGGGGAGTTAGGAATTATAGGTGAAGAGGGCTCGAGTGCCCTCTTCAGGTCTCCAATATGGCCTTTGTCTCACGATGGGGCAAGCTGCATCCTTGTGTTCCTCTATCATTGGTTGATATCCCCGTCCTTAGTTTCCCGTATTCCTTGGTGTCCATATTTGGTTTCATTACTCCTGTTGGCCTTGGTGGATGGCTATTTGTAGTTTTCTTCTGGAGAAGACGTCCTGGGCAAAGCGACTAAAGGCCGCAAATTCTTCTGGTGTGTCCAGGAGATGATGTTCCTGGGTGTTAGGGATGTATTTAATTTTCGTGATCATTTGACATCTGATGTCTTCGTATATTTCACACTGATGCATAACGTGATGCCATGTTTCTAGTTCGCCGCAGAGACAGTGTGATTCCTCGATTATGCCCATGGCATTTAATTTGGCCTTGAAAGGCCCGTGGCCGGTGAGTAGAAAAGTAGTGTTTAGGCCTGGGTACAGCCATGCGGGAGCCTTGGGATACAGCTTGGTTACTTGGGGAATAAATTTTTTTGTTACCGCTCCTTTTTCTCCGTCTGTCCATCTTCTCTGCCAAATTTGTACAAGGTGGTCCACTATTTTTTGTTTCTCGTTTTTCCTGTTATTGGTGATATCAACGGTAAGACTGTTGTAGGTGGTTTGGGTTCCTTTGGTTAGTAGATACATAAGTCCGCAGCGGGTTACCTCTAAATCCAAGGGTAGGGTCCCCGCAAGGACCTGTAGGGCACTCGTACTAACCGTGTTACATGCTCTTGTTATTGTTAATAATATGTTGCGTTGGATCGTGCCCAGTATCCTTTTATTCACTGCTGTTTCTGCTTTCTTGTACCATATGGGAGATCCATATGTTATTATCGGGATGAAGATGGCTTTATAATACAGGGACAGGGTTCTCCTGTTTAGCCCCCAGTCCCTGCGTGTAACTCTGGCAACGAGCGCTGTGTATTTCCGCAGTTTCTCTTTTAGATAGATTAGGTGCGGTTTAAATGATAAGTTCTGATCGATGATCAGTCCCAGATATTTAATTTGCGTTGACAGTTTGATTGTTTGTCCTGCCAGCTTGATTTGTGGTGGTCTTCTAAGGTTTAACCTCCCTCTCAATAGTACTGAGTTCGTCTTCGTTGGCGAGATTGTTAAGGTGTGTAGTTTTGCCCAGTTCTGCAAGGTTTCAAGGGCTTGGTTTCCAAGCGTTTCAAGGTTCTGTCTGGAATCCGCCGCGACCGTCAGTACGAGGTCGTCTGCGAAGGCCTGGGCCTCCACCTCCCCCAGGTCCATGGTGAGGAACTCGTCAAACACTATATTCCACAGGAGCGGCCCCAGGACAGATCCCTGAGGGCAGCCCCTGCGGACCGGCCAGGTCAACTTCTTGTAGGGCGTTATTACTTGGACGTTTCTGTCCGAGAGATAAGTTTTGATGCTCCTGTACAAATTGCTTGGTGTTCTCGCTGCCCTGAGCCTGCAAAGGACGCTCGGCCACCAGAGGGTGTCGAATGCCCCAGCAAAGTCGACGGCTATGACAAGGAAATATTTCCTGGTACACTGCATCGCTTTGGTGATTAGGCCTTGGACGGCATCTATGGTCGAAGATCCCGATTTGAAGCCGTATTGCTTGGGTGAATTCAGGTTTGCCTCATTATAGTGGTTGTGGATCCTTTTATGTAATAATCTTTCGTAAAGCTTGCTTAGTGTCGACAATAAGGCTATGGGTCTATATGAATTGGGATTTTCCTGGTGTCTGTTTCGATTTTTGAGGATCAGTTTTAGATTGGCCGTCCTCCAGCTGGTGGGGAACTGGCCCTCTTTGATACAGGTGTTGTACAGTCGGAGCAGGAGGTCCGGCATAACCTCCGCTGCTTTCTTGACCATTTCCGGCTCGATGAGATCGGGGCCAGGGCACTTTTTGTTCCTGGTTTGTGATACCGCTTCTTGTAGTTCGTTGGCTGTGAAAGGGGGTTCTAGTTGTTGGGTCTCATATTCTTCGTTTGCTTGGCAGATGGCTTTCTGGTCCTCTGTTAGTATGCCTGGTGGGACTTGGATTAGATTGCTGAGTATATTCTTTATTGAGTCCTGCCATGTTGCAGTGAGTGTTCCTTGTGCCGTCTTTGTTGCGGTCATCACTTCGCCTCTGGGGAGTTTGTTTGTGGTGATTTTATACACCACTCCCCAGGGTTCAGTATTTCCTGTTACTTGGACAAGTCGTTCCCAGGATGTTTTCTTGTTTTTCTTAATAGTTTCTGTATAAAAGTTTCGGATCTGTCTATATTGTTGTCTCAGTTCTGCAACTTCCGCCTGGGGCCATGTTCTTCGTGCCCTTTGATACTGCTTTCTTTTATCCTGTACTTGTCTTCTCATTCTTTTCAGCTCCGGGGTCCACCATGGCATTGCTCCCGTCATCGGAGTTTTCCTTGTCATGGACGCTTCCGCTGCATTGATGATTATGCAGGTTATATCTTGTGCGAACTGGCTGGGGTCTATCCTTTCACCTTCGGTCTCTCGTCTGTCCAAGTCCTCCATGTACTGTCTCCCTTGGGTGGATAGGAAATTGCAGTAGGCGTCCCAATTTGCTTTCCCGATTGCGAATCTGTTTGACAGGTATTTAGTGGCGACTGTTCGAGCCTGATTCCTTTGTATGCTGTAAGTGATGGTTCGGTGGTCAGACGTAGTCCACGCGTTTTGCACAGTCCAGTGGGTTACGTTTGTATCTATATTTCTGGACGTTAAAGTTATGTCGATCGTTTCTTCCCATAGCATGTTACAATACGTTGGGAGGCAGAACGGCTGGTTTATGACTGTAAATATTGAATTTGCTAGGAAGTCTTCTAGTTTCCGTCCGTTTGAGGTTCCCCTGCGGTCCGGTTTGGCACTGTGCCAGACAGGTGATCGGCAGTTAACATCCGCTCCAATCAAGATTTTATGCCCTACCAGGGTTGTCTGTACTGATTGTAGATATGTTGTGGCAAAGTCGATTTCTACTCCAGGCCTACAGTAGAGGGCTATTATGTAGTAGCTGCCTATGGAGCATATTATATGGGCACAGGCTGCCCAGGGCGTGCAAAGTTGTGGTATCTTTGTAACCGTTATCTCTGGATTTCTTACTAGTACTGCTGCCCAGGGGGTGTCTTCGTTGCTTTGCTCAATTTTATAATTGAGCGGGTATCCCCTTACTTGTTTCTGATTGGTATACGGTTCTAAGACTATGATGATGTCGGCATTATCCTCATCTGCTTGGAGTCGTACCTGCTCAACAACCGCTCGAGCTCGCTGGGCGTTTAGTTGGTGTATCTTTAGTACGCCGCAATTGTATTTTTTATGTTGTACTACCATAATCGATTCTTTGTTGGTAGGTGCCTTTCCCACTTGAGGTAAGTGGGACAGTTTGAGTCACGGATGGAGTGGTTGTGATCCATTCTGAGGCTTTTGCAATTGGTGCAGATGGGTTCCTTAGTTTTGTTGGGGCAGGTCTTAAAATCATGTCCCCTCTCTGAGCAGTGGCCGCAGGTTGGTTCCTTTTGGGCACAGGTGTGAGTGGTGTGGCCATATTTGCAACATCTAAAGCATGTCGGTATGGCCACATGTTCTCTAAAACGGAGGCAGCTCCACTCGACAAAAATCCTGCTTTGGTTTTTTAGGACCTGCCAGGCGGGCGGAGTCAGCTCAACTGTCCAGTTATATCCTCCATTTATTTTGGACTGCGTTCTGTATTTTGGGGTCAGCAGTGTCGTCCCTTCTTGATTCGGTAGGTGGCTTTTTAGGTTTCTTCTATATATTTCTTCCGTGAGTTGTTGTGGTTGTAGATTTTGGTCCACATTGAAAATAACTATTGATGGGCCTTTCTTTTTTGGGGTCTCTGCCATGAGTCCCAGGGTATTTAGCTTGGGGTTCGTTATTATCTCCTCGGCTTCCTCCTTGCTTTCCGTCTCAATTACGATACCAGGACTTCTTGTTTTTCGGATAGACTTTATCGTAGTGTCTTCGAAGTCCTCTTTGAGATTGTTTATGACTTTTTGCTTTATTTGCTCACTGGTCGGTCTCTCTTCTCCGGTGGGTCTCAGTATGACGATGTTCGGGGTTTTCAATAATACTTTCTTTTGTTGGATTTCCACTTTGTTTGTTTTCTCTGCCTCGTTTGGTATATTCCTCAGCGTTTGAGCATATGTGGGGGCGCGCTGTGGCATTTTATTTGCCCCACATTCCATATAGGTTTGTAGCCGTGTAGCTATTCTCTCACTTTCTAAGTATGTACCATGGAGAATTGTCTCCATTTTGTGAAATATTGTCACAATTTGAGACCTTAGTCCGGAGGAGATCCTGTTAGGGTTCTCTTTGAATATATTTTCAAGGGCCGTTTTTAAAATAAATGTTTTCTCATAAACGGAGCCCTCTGGAAGAGTGGGGTTCAGGGGTGGTTCCTGTTGTTTGTCATCGTTGTTTGTTTCCCTTTGAGATGCTGTGTGGTCGTGCTGTTCTCTAGACTCGGTCTGGGAGCGGGTCACTCGCTTATTTTTTCGCTTGGCTTGAGATGCCCCTGATCGGGTGTCCTCGATATCTTCTGTCTCGTCAATAATGTCGAGGTGGTCACTTTGTGACTGCATCAAGGATTCCATAATTTTTTCTGTTTTCCCTTCCATTTAGCGAATTCCGGATAACCGGGAGAGTTCGGTTTATCGGGCGTATGTTGGGATGATCTGGTAGGGCACTGAAAATGCTGTCGGACGATGTCCTTCACAAATCTGTGGTTGAATTTGGAGGCACACAGGTGGTTATTGAAGTTTTGTGCTATCCCCTTCGGTCACTAAGGGGGGGGAAATAGCCTAGTGTGAAAATGCTCCCAGAAGAGCAGGGTCACTTCTCATAGGGGCTTCCTGGGGCGCCGGAGGCGATAGTGTCATTAGTAATTCCGTGGAATGCATAGGTAAGGAGTTCACAGTCAGCCAGGCAAAGTTTATGGCAAGAGGGGGGGGGAGTCACTGAATTCATTGCTTCTGGTTTAATGTACACATATGGCAGTTAATACACACACACATAATATAACATGCAGCAGTTATCAGCACAGTTTGATGGAGCAAACTTCCTGCTCGGTTTTAACACGGTTTGGGAACCTCCCCAGTCAAGTGCAAACTACCGACGTGGCCACTGCTTTATATCAGTGCCTCTCTATGGCCTTGCCGCCAGCCACATGGTGACCATTGTAGGTCTGGCAACAAAGGACACAGATAAAAACGCTGGTAGTTTACTAAATTCCCAGTAGAATATAAAAATAGTCTCACCTAGGGAATCCTCCGATTAAGTTCTTTCAGCTTGAACACTTTTTTGAACTATATGCACATTTTAAACTACTAAATTCCATTAAAAATCAGGAGCGCGATAAAACGTGTCCTGACACTAAGGCCGCCATATTGGCTCTGCCGGCAGGCCGGGTGTTACCTATATAGTACTCTTGGCGGGTCCTACCACCTACTTTCCTGGGATTTCAGTGGATAGAAGCTAAAAAAATAGTGCAGTTCGCCGTTAGTTATTAGCATTTGTTAGAATAATTTAGAAGCTTGCTAAGGGCTATACGCTGAAACAATATTTTCTATATGCCTAAGGAAATTTTGATGTAGTTAAACTTGGACGCGTGGGGCTGAAAACGCTGTGAAAGTCAACAGTAAAGGGGGTGTGAAGACTAGAGGGAAGAAAAGGAAGTAAGGGCCCGATAGAGAGGATGGCCCCGCGATTGCAGTGTAGCAGGCCAGTGCTCCACCAGAGGGAAGAAATTTGGGGAAGGGAAGGGGTGGGGGCAAAGCCCCCGCTCTCCACTTGAAGGGAAAGAAAGCACTGTTCAAGAGAGAAACAGTATGTTGAGTCATATGACAACCTTGTATGTCCTTTAGTCCAGATGCTGCCAACAGGGCAAGATGAGGTTTTTCTTGTCTTCTATGGTGTCTTTGAACAAGTTTTCAAAAGAAAACATACAACAAAAGAAAACATATTTAAAAATATGTTTTCTTTTGTAAAATTACCTGTTTTTGTAAATTAATTGTTCTATTTTCCCGGACGTTTCGGGATTCTGTAAAAATGTAAACCCCTGGCTTTTTGGCCGTGAAGGGCATTAAAGATTATCTCTCTCTCTCTCTCTTAAGTTGAGTCAGAGTCTTAGTTGTGTTTTTTTCATCACTCTGGGCCATTGAGTGATGGCTGTTGTCTCGTGATTGATATTGTCCTATTCATGGATTTGTGAACTTTTGGAATTCCTCCACTCAAGGGGAGGGGAGGGTCCGTTGTCTTGTGAACAGATTTTGCGCAAAAAGTGTGAATGCTTTGTAGGTCTCTTCCTCTTTAGAACGATGTCCTCCTGGTTTCGAAGAAGCGAGTGAATCTTGGTGTATAGTTGACATCTGAGGTCCTCGTATTGGTCACACTCGTATACCAAGTACTCCCAGGACACCTGTCCACAGAAGCACCGCGGAGTAGCTGAGATTCCAAAGTCATATAGCCTCTTTCTAAATGAGCCATGTCCGGTCAATAGGTAGGTAGTTTTCAGTCCGGGCGAAAACCAGGCTGGGGAGAGTGGATAAACATGTCCTACATCCGGTATAAACTTCTTAGTAATGGACCCTTTGTTAGTGAGGTTTCAGCGATTATGCCATAGTGATTTCATGTGTTGCAAAATCCGTCTGTTCTCCACGGTTTTGGAGTTTGTTGCGTCTGTGGTGAATCCTATATGAGACTATTTTTACTTTGGAATGTTGGTACAGCAATTCCCAGCACGCAATCTCCAAGTCCAGGGGAAGGCATTCCGCCAGGACCTGGAGCGCGTGGGTGCTCACAGTGCAGCAAGCTCTTGTCATTATGAGTAACATCGATCGGTGTGTTATCTCTAGTTTTTGCTTGTTGACAGCTGTGCTAGTCTTTGTGTACCAGGTCCAAGCTGCATAGGCTAGTGCTGGGATAAAGAATACCTTATAGAGGATGCCTAGGGCCCTCTTCTTCAGGCCCCAATCTTTCCTAGAGACTCTGGCCAGTAGGCTCGTATATCTTATTTTTGTTCTCAGGTAGCAGAGATGATGTGTGAAGCAAAGTTTTCTGTCAAGTACCACTCCGAAGTATTTTATTTCTGTTAGCAACTTTATGGTTTTCCCCGTTTATCTTAATCTGCGGTGGTCTTCTAGGGCCAAGGAATCGAACTTGTTTTTTCTGAGGAGATAGTAAGGAGATTTGTACTAGCCCAATTTTGCAAGTCGCTAGTGGCCCGGTTTGCTATGGCCTCCAGTCATGCCCGGCTGTCAGCCTGCAGCATCAGAACCAGGTCTTCCGCATATGCCTGGGTTTTAACATTTGGAATATCCAAATTAAAGAACTCGTCTAGGACCAGGTTCCACAAGAGCGGCCCAGGACAGAACCCTGAGTGCAGCCCCTGTGGACCGGCCTAGAAACAGAGGCGTATGGAGTGGTAACAGTGATTCGCCTGTTTTCAAGATAGGATTTGAGGCATCGATATACGTCTCCTGGATATGAGGCTTCGGAGCCTGGCCAGAGCAGCAGGCCACCAGAGAGAATCAAAGTCTCCTGCGAAGTCAATCGATATTAGGAGGAAGTATTTTGTGTTGCAGTTTTTAGCTGTTTCAATAATATTTTCCAGAGCCTCTACAGCTGAGCGCCCCTTCCTAAAGGCATATTATTAGGCGACATGAGGTTTGATTCTTGGAAGTGGTTCTGTATTCTTTGGTAGAGAAGGTGCTCGAAGAGCTTGCTGAAGATTGACAGGAAGGAGATTGGCCTATATGACCCTGGCATTCCTTGTGGTTTCGTCGGGTTTAAAATGAGTTTTATTCGTGCCGTTTTCCACGAGGCCGGGAAGTGGCCCACCGAGAGACATCGGTTGAGGAGTCCCAATATTGTGTTCGGTATAGTTTCTACCACCATCTTGAGCGTCTCGGGCTCAATTTGATCTATACCAGGGATCTTTTTATTTTTCATTCTCGCTGCCACTATGCTGAGCTCCATTGGTGAGAAGGCAGGTTCAACAGCAGTGGTTGTGTATGTGTTATTGTTCTCACAAAGTTTCTTTGTTCCTGGGTTTGAGGCTCGGTTGCAGGAAGGAAGATATGGTCCAAGATATTGTCTATAGAGGATTTCCATGTTCTGGTATAGGTTCCCTGAACTGTCTCGTTTGTCATTACGACTTCCCCTCTGGAAAGTTTGTTTGTGGAGACACGATGCACCACTCCCCAGGGGTTAGCATTTCCTTCTGTATTTACTAGGTTTTCCCATGAGGTTTTCTTTCGTTTCTTTATTTTAGCTGTGTAGTCATTTCTGACCTCACGGTACTGTTGCTGTAGTACATCCACCTCTGCCTGTGGCCAAGATCTACGCGCCCTCTGAAATGCCTTGCGGGCACTATTTACCCTTTTCCGGGGCTCTGTGAGCTCTGGCGACCACCAAGGAACGGCTTTGAGGGAAGGCATCTTCTTCTTGATGTCTATATCTGCCACTTCTGTGATTATTTTTGTTACCTCTCGCTGATGCCGGTCTAAGTCGAATTCATTGGGGTGGAAGTTTTCTGCTTTCTCCGTCAGCAGCTGCTTAAAAAGTTTCCAATCCGTCTTTGATATGGCGTATCTTGGTAATAAAAGTCGTGTGACATGTTGCGTTTGGAGTGATCGGTGGAGGTTGTAAGTTAACACACTGTGATCTGAAGTGGTCCAGTGTTGTTGTACCTCCCAAGGAGAGAGGTGTCCTGCTATGGAATGACTTCCAAGGGTTAGGTCGATATTAGCTTCCCACATAGTTTTCGAGAAGGTGTGGGGCTGGTTTGGTCTGTTTAGAATGGATAGGTCGCTGCTTCATATGTATTCCTCTAGGTGATGGCCTTTGTTTGTTCCTCTCCGTTCTGGTGTCTCACTGTGCCAGTCAGGTGATCTGCAGTTTGCATCAAGGCCTAATATAAATTTGGCGTTTGGTAGTTGTTTCTGCAAATTCTGAAAATATTGTATTGTAGGCAGTATGTCTTCTCCTGGTCGGGCACAGATGGACACTAAGTAAAATTCCCCTAGGGATGATGCTATATGGGCGGCAGACTGCCCAGTTTGTGCACAGGTCTGTTATCTTAGTTACAGTGAGGTCAGGATTACAAACAGCGATGGCAGCCCAAGGAGTTTCACCATCCACTTGGACAATATTAAACTGTAGTGGGTACCCTCTAACTTGATATTTATGTGTATAGGGCTCTTGTAGAAGTAGGTCTAGCTTCTCTTCTTTAGTTTTCTTAACTAGCTGTGCTACGACAGCCTTGGAGCGTTGCGCATTGTGTTGTGCTATCTTCACCTTTGACATATTATAGCAGTTGTTATTACTCTCCATAATTGATTCTCAATTGTTTTGCACCCTTTGCTTTAATGTAAACAGGGCATTTACTGTCCCTGATGGAATGATCCGATGGTAATTTCATGGCCCTGCAGTTTGCACAAACCGGGGTTTCCCTTTTTTTTGTGCAATTGTTATATTCATGCCCAGTGTTGGCACAATGACCACAAGTGGGTTGCGACTGTTTGCAGGTGTGAGTCGTGTGGCCAAAGCGACAACACCGGAAGCATTTGGGAACAGCCACATGCTCTCTGAAACGGTGGTTGCCCCAGTTTACATAGATTCTGGACTGTTCGCTCAGGATTCTCCAAGTGGCCGGAGACAGTTCAATGATCCACTTAGCAGAATTTCCATTTCTGGACTTTGTTTTATACCTTGGTATGATATGTTGTGGTGGCTTATCGCCTGTGGGTAGCTGATGGCAGTTTTTGGTATAAATCTCCTGAACAAGTTCTTCTGGGGGTCACGTCTTTGTCGATGCCTAATATTAGTATGCTTGACCCTTTCTCTTTAGGAAGTTCAGCTATGAGTCCTAAGGAGGGTATTTTAGGATTTTGCAGTATTCCCCGTAGATCTTCCTCTGTGTCAGTCTGTGTTATAACTCCAACGTTTCTTGTCTTTCTGACAGATCTACTCTTCATGTGTTTGAAGTCATCCTTAAGCTTTTCGATTACTGTTTGTTTCACTTCCTCACTCGTTTTTTGGACTTCTTTTGACGTTGGTTTCAATATTACTAGGTGTGGTTTGGTGATCGGGGTTTTCTTGGGGGCTTTTCTAGCCTGACTTGCAGGACGATTTCCATTTGTGGCGTTGATGTTGTTCCTCAGCGCCTGTGAATAAGTGGGAGCGCGCTGTAGCATGTGGTTTGCCCCACTGTTTTGGAGGACCTCCAATTTTGCTGTGGCAACTTCCTTCTCTAGCTGAGTTTGTACCAGGATGGTCTCCATTTTCATCCAAATGGAGCCGATCTCTGCGCGGAGAACAGCTGTAATCCTGTTGATGGCTCCTTAAAGAGACTCTCCAGAGCAGTTCGCAAAGCAAGGGACTGCTCCAGGATGGTTCCTTCCGGGAGAGCTGGGTCCATAGGGGTCTCTTGTAGTTTATTCCATGGCTTTCCTGAGGCTGTTATTTTGGGTGGTAGTTTGCTCTGTGGATTCCTTGTTTTCACTTTGGGAGCGAGTCTTCCTATCAGTGTTCGATACAACATATTTCTTGTACTTCCGGTTGGAGGCGGAAGCTCCAGATTGCGTGGATTCAGAGTTCTCGCAGCAGTCCACTATGACCGGGTCATCACTGTGAGCTGTCTGCGAAATAGGCGCTCCAGAATTTCCTGATATCTCTTCCTTTTCCATCATTTTCGTATTATCGGGTTCACTTCGGATAACCGAGTCCGTATTGTTTTCATTCAAGAGAGGAATGAAAGGGACGTCGAATGACACTAGCTAGGTGTGGTCTAGTAAAATTATTAGCCTTGCAGCAGAACAATAAGTTTTTGGATTGTCCCCCTCCAAAAATAGTGGGGGGAAGGTTGTTCCAAGATCGGCCCAGAAGGATACTGTTACTTTCTGTACAATGCTCGTGGACATTCGCTTCACAGAGAGTGAACTGCAATCAAGGTCACAGCTAATAAATGTCAGATGACTATTCCCTGCGCCGGAGGGGAATACTATACATTCCACAGTATGGGTCAGTACAGTAGCTTGTTTATTGTAAGTCTATGGCAGAGGGGGGGGGGGGGGAACTCGATAGTCATGATTTCTTCGCAAAATATAATTCAAAACAGGCAATTTTTTTATCACATTCAGTCTCAAAATGTTGGGACAGTATCACGGTCCAAAGTCACTCAGGTAGAAGCTCCCTCCCAAGTCAAATGCAGGATTCAAACGTGTTGACCAAGAATATTTGGTCACCCTCCCTATTTCCTTGTTGTCAGCGGCATGGTGACCTGTCTGCTAACAAAGGGAACAGGTAAAAAATGCTTGTATTCTGCTAAATAACCAGTAGATGTAAAATAGTCTCAACTAGGGAATCTGCTAATGTTTCTTTAACACTTGATACACTTTGCCTGAAACAGAAAGCACTTAAACCACATGTACAGACACAAAATCAGGAGCTGGAAATAACGTTTCCACACTGAACAGCTGCCATTAGGCTTTCTCCCGTTGGATGTGTGTAAGGTGTATTTAGTGTCAGACGGCACCAGGGGTTTTCCCCCATCTCCGCGTAGTTTTCATTGTGGGTGTACCAGTTCGCTGGAAATGCCAGAGATTTAAAAGTGTATGGATATTGTATATGTGTAGTGCCGTGTACCGTTGTTCATCTGGTCGTTTAGCCGCTTGACCCCTGCTGAGGCCCAAAGTTGCCCCACCTTTGTCCCGTGGAGGCAGACGAGGAACCCAGCAGGCTTAAGTTACTCTGGCAGGTCCTGCCACCTAATTTACTAAGATTTCAGTGGCTAGGACCTAAAAAAAAATTTTTTTATTGTATTTTTATTGCATGCATATATGCGTGCATACAAGCACATATATGTACATCATACATGTGCCAAACGTCAATCGTGGGGTTGACGTCACTTGGGTTGGGCCAGAACATTGGTGAAGATATTTCAGATGTATTTAAATTTAGGTGTGTGGGGCTTCGCTAGCGTGAAGATAGAGAGGGGGAGAGGCTGAAGACTGGGGGGAGAAAGACAGAAGTATGGAGCTAATAGGGAACACAGCTCCAAGTTTCAGTGTGGCATGCCCATGCCCCACCAGAGTAGAAATTAGGGGGGCGACGAGAGAATCGTCTCCCCGGGGAGTAGGGTTTAAAGGTGAAGGGGGCTAGGGTGCCCTCTTCAGGCTGCCATGAGGCTTGTTGGATGTATGTATGAGCCACCCTCCTAGCTGATTTATGTACCTTTTGTTTCGGGTGCGACTTGTTTGCCATTCGAGATGGACCTCAGTTCATAGTCGCTGCCTTTCGGTTTTAATAACTTGATGCAGTTTGGTGGCAACATTAATAATAAATATCACACTAGGGTCACCCGGAATATAAATTCATCTGCCCAAGAGTATTATGTTCGTGAATTGTGTGTGATTTCTGGGGTCTATTTGCGTGTTTTGCTATAGGAAATATCGTTTCTTCGTGGGGGTGGAGAGGCAACCGTGCTATCTATACTTGACACCGGCTAACTCAGTCACGGAGTGAAGAAAGCCCATAAAAGTTCCTTGCGTCATTGGTGAGATTCTGAAATATTACTGGACGGATTGAGGTTGACAGCTAAACTGTTCAGACGAAGTACTATTCCCATTGAAATCGAAGATTGCTTTATTGAGGCTAATTAGGAAGCCTCGGAAACCTTTATTTGAACCTAAGAGTCGTACCGTCGAATTGCCTTGTTGGCTAATCTTGCAAAGTGTTAGAGAGGTTGATGGCAATACGTTTACAAGAATTGTTGGAACGCCATAATATGATTCCATCCAGTGGTTTAACACATGGAAAATCGTGCGAGGATGCTCTTCTGGATTTTCAAACATACAGTTCAAACTCTGATTCAAAATGTGAACTTGCTAGAGACTTTGAAGGTGCGTTCGACTCAGTATTGTGGGAGGCAGTTTTTTTCTCAACTGCATCGTGCTGAGTGTTCTAAGCAGTTGTACAGTGTGTTTCAGAGTTATTTTTCTGAGAGATATATGACTGTAAAGTCTAAACAGTTTCACCTTCAAAGACAGATCACCTTAGATTTCCCGCAGGACTCTGTATTTGGTCCTTCCATTCGGAATCTGTTGCAATAGAAATGGATGGTTCGGTCACAAGTAAATTGTCACGTGACAGCTTTTGCTGATGATGTCACATTAATTGTGGTAGGTCGATCACGACGGAATTTGGAGCAAAATTTTAATTCCATGCAATGATTGATTAAATACCTGGGCACAAGGATTTAAGCATAGCATTAGCCACCCAAAGACCAAAATGATGGGAGGAATTTTTATGGTTTAGTTTCACACCACAGCGGAGGTATTCGTTCTGCGTTAAAGATTGACTTATTTTTCTGTGGAACATCTGGAATATCCGCATTTTAATCTCGCAAAACGTAAAACCAAGTACAAATTATGCATGCTGCACATTTGATATTTCCTGCCAGTCACCTTAGAAATATATTACATAAAAATATTAACACACAGCATTAAGGATAAAAGCCGAAGTGGTAACATCTTTCACAAGAAAAGTCCAGAATACAATATCTTTCAACCTTCATTCGGACACCAATCCTATTACTGACAGCAGGCTAATTTCTAAGTTGGTGTCTTGAATTACTTCTAGAAAGAACTAGGCAAATTACTAGAGAGGATGAGCCGGTGTTGTGAGACTAATAGTAAAATTTCTTTTAACCCCCGTCAAAGAGCTCCTCCAATAACGTGTAATATTTCATTGCCATAGTTATACAATGGCTTCAGTTTGATACCTTCCGACGCAGATTAATGTCATCTATCCAGATTTTTAAGCGATTCAAGAAACAACATATAAGGTAAGCAGATATTTATGATTTTATTAAGTAATATCGAAAACTAATCCATGCTGAAAATGCTCCTGTGTATGTGTGTTCCATAATCTTAATTTGCTCTCAAGGTAGCCTGTGCGAAATGGACCTCACTGCTCCCAATTGTCAATGGGACAATTGTTCTAATGCTATAGAGTCCTATACACTTGTCCTTGAGAGTATAAATAGCAGAATTTAATACTTTCTAGAATATACAACCTGCCCGCATCGATCAGTCAATAACAGCCCTGTCCGTCAATATGAAAAAAAAAAAAACGGTAAAGCACCAGCCAGGCATTAACAGTGCAGTGATCCCCAATTGCAACCATCCCGGCATACCGGAAGGAAGGGTAACGCCACTGAAGAGAACAAATCTAGCGCTTGCCACAATATTTCAATGACATTGTAAGACGTAAATCTTACAAATCAGAATAGAACTATTTGTTTTGCTAAAATAAATCAAGGTAGGGCGATGGAAAATGCGAATTAACATTAATGCCCATTTATTAAGTTAAATATAGTAAGTATTAAGAATGGATACTTATTTTAATATAAATAAGGTTAACATTTAAAGAAACACTGAATTTAGGAATGGACAGTTTTAGGCGTGGGAATTAAAATAGTGGCTAAATGGAAACAAGTAATTTCGAATAATGTAAGAGAGCTAATAGGAGAGCAGGACTAGGTAGAGGGTGCCATTTGAGAACAGGCGTGAAAGGGTTGCTGAGGACAAGAACAATAGCACTGTAAAATGGGACAAAGCGTCTCTTTGGATCTAAGCCACTGTTAGAAAGTAAACAGGGAATTAATGGACGTCTAGTATTTGCATCAAAAGAAAACGGCGTCAGTGTGGCTGATATATTGGCAAGTTGAACATATTTAGAGAGAAAGTGTGAACACGATAATGAGTGTTTTGGTGGTGACCGGAAAACATGAAAGGTCGTGTGAAAAAAAAACATAAGAAATTTCCAGAGAAGGGTTGGTTTGTGCGCTGGGTAGACAGCTGAGGTGAGTTGTTTTAGCAAATAGGAATGAATGAATAATTAAACAGTATGGAGCCCTTGGGGGAAGGGTTACAAACTTGAGGGAAAGAGTAAAGTTCGGAGGGAGTAATTTGAGCAAGTGCCCATTCTGTATCTGACTTCTCTGTGGTCGAAAGGGGTCGTGAATTGCGGGTTGAAGTGAAGTCGATTTTTTGGTAGTTGCAGTTCACATCTCGTGGTAGCATGGTGAAGAAGAAAAAACAAAGTGAGAGAAAGAGAGCGTGGTCCGGTATCGGAAGTAGTGATAGGCAGTGAAGGTGGTGGTTAAATTTAAGGTTAAGGTAAACGTGCAAGAAAGAAAGCCCGGTCCGGCATCGGAGGACAGTGATAGGTTGTGAAGGCGGTGGTTAAGTTAAAAGATAAGTGAACCTAAAAGAGAAAGACAACCTGGTCCGGCATTGGAAGGCAGTGTGCCCAAGGAATGGAAGAAAGCCTGTCTGCCAGAAAGGAAGCCTGAACGCAAGGAAATTGGAAGTAGTGGCCATTCCGGAACGTAAGTCTGTTTCTGTTTTTTTCTTGAAACCTGAACTCAAGGACTCATAACCTGCTCTGTAAGGAATTGGGTGATAATCCTTTTAAAATAAGAACATTCCTGTTTTGTTAACAAGTTAGTTATTATGGTTGAGATAATTTGTTATGAATGAAAATGATTTTTATATAACGTAAGGGGTGATGACTAAGATGATAACTGGAGAGTAATTAAGGTAGAAATGGTGATCTATAGTGGATATTATTGAGGTAAGAGGTATTACATTTTTGTAATACAGTTGTAATACATTTCATGTGCTAAAGGCTAGAAACAAAAATACAAAAAAAGAGTAATAAGCGTGGAAATGAGGTTTTCTGATGTAAGATACAACTGATACAAACTGATGTTACTAATTTGTTGAGAGAGAGAGAGAGTAGTGTACTATAGTATGGTTCAAATATATGGAAATTGGTATGCTTGTATGTAAATATTTGTTTATTTTATGTAAATGTTGTATATAACGTTGATTAACGGTTGTAAATTTTTGTAAATAAATGTCTCTAATGTTGTGCTAACACCCGCTATACGCACAGAAGAGACTAGAATTTTCTATTATTAGTCAGATTTTCGTAATATGGGCCTGTTAAAGAAGTCAATAAGGTTCAAAATTAAACCAATAATAACATTTTTAATGGTTTCCTTCCCCCAACACACACAACATCATCTCGCAAGAACGAAGTCCCGGAATTTACCGTGGATTGCATGAAAGCACGAGAATAAGTCGCAAACTCAAGACTACCCGCAGCAAAACCAAAGCCAGATTGGAATAACCCCCTTACTCCTAAAGAATAATAATTTGAAATTTAATAGCCAAAACAAAATTATTAAAGCAGTACCTGCATCGAAATGCACAGCGTCAACTGCAAGAAAACTACACAGCTTAATAATGATGCAAAAAGACTTAACATCATTAAAATCTTGTGTGGCAAAGAAAGAAAAAGAATTCGCAGAACAGATTCTGAAGGTGCATGAGGCTGATTCGAAGTGGAAATCAATATCACTCGGGCAAGCAACTAGGAAATTATGTGAAGCCCTCAGGACAATTGCCAGCACCCTGCAAGAATTACGAACCGAAGGATATGGCTACTCTCGTGACTTTGGCACAGTCACAAAACGAGATGTAGCCACTCACACAACACCCCAAGTGTGTGGTCAGCTGCCCATTCATAGCGGAAAGGAAGACGAGAATTCCAGTACGATGGCTAGGAAAAACGAAAGCCCCCTAGAAACTCTCCTAAAAGATTCAGGCTACTGTCAGTTTCTGAAATCTCTAGAGACCCTCCATACCTCCATAGTGTTCTGCCTGGACGTTGCACTATTACCAACCTCGTGGATACGCTTTTCAGAGTAAAACATACATTAAGCAACAGAGAACAACTCTATATTGTGTTTCCCTGTATCAAGGCTGAGAAGATGAAAATGAGAAGATAAATTATGAGAAGATGAAAATGAAACGGATGGACAAACGGCTGCAGGACGCAATAGAAGCTAACCACAGTGTTAATAGCCCTAATAAATTGCCACACTGTCGTGAAAGAAAAGACGATCTACTCCATTAGAACAGGAATGACCAAGCTAAGGAACCGATGATCATCAACCAGAGAAGAACATCAGGAAGTAAGGACACCATCCCATCTCTCCCTCTTGAAGGCAACTGAGAAATTCCAACTCTAACTAACAAGAAACTATTAAAGTCAAATCACCGTAGTAAGCAGTCACTCGACGAGAAATATGACATCTCTGTAGCTCTTACTAGAACCAAGGTTTTCGCCTCCTGGCTTAGACTTTCTACACGTCCCGAATCCATTAAAATTTTATTCCAGTTGACGTGAGACAGCCTAAAACTCGGCCCACGGATCAAATCACTTAAAACATGGATCAAATCACAAGAAACCAGACCCCTGATTGCCCCCGTTCCCTTAATACAGGTTAATCCACCATCACACCAAACACCACTGGATAAAATAGCCATCTCCAAGGAATACCTGAGTGAAGTCATCAACAGTCTTCCCAACAAGTCTACCGCTGGCCCTGATGGATTCTCTGTTTTTATGATCCAATTATGCAGCACGTACATCATCGACCTTCTGCTTGATGCATACAACTCCATCCTCGCAACAGCAGTTTATCCTTCCATCTGGAACACGTATTATATTTCTTTATTTCCAAAAAAGTCTAATCCAAAAACGCCCAACGATTACAAACCAATTGCTATAGGATGCACCTTTCTCAAAATCATAGCAAAAGCCATTCTTCATGTTTTCACCCATCATATGTTTGGCCGCTACTCTCCATACCTCCGTAGTATTCTGCCTGGACGTTCCACTATTACGAACCTCGTGGATACGCTTTTCAGAGTAGAATATACATAAACCAACAGAACACCTCAATATTGTGTTTCTCGGTATCAAGGCGGCTTTCGACAATCTGTTCAATGCTGAACTGTGTGCCTTACTGGGCGATTAATTCCAAATCTGTAGTTATCTATTAGATCTTCTTAAGAAGCTCTTACAGACCAGGACCCTATGGATAACAGATCATAATCATCATCATCAAATTATCTGCTACAGAGTGCTCCCCCCAGGGGGGTGTTCTCTCTGCTGCTCTCTTTGCCGCATCGTTAGAAACACACCTTTCAGTTCTTCATAACTTTACCGCGTATGCCAATGCTATAAAGTTTTTTGTTTTTACAAAATGCCACCATGTCTCTCTCTTCAGTCTACCACAGGGATCTCCAACCGACAGTTACAACAACTTGAAAATTACCTTAACGCGATTGGGTTCTCCATTAACAACGAAAAATCTGCTCAACTTACTATAACCAAAATAAGAAATGTGAACATCATGATTGGCAACTCCCTAGTTAAAAAAAAGTCAACCAGCATGAAGATTTGGGGCTCACTTGGGACAAAGACCTTACGTTCTTGCCACATTTTAATGCCACTCAGAGAAAAACGTGTGCTGCTATATGGGCAGTGAAACTGGAAATCTCCAATTTCCATAACCCACTTCTTATCACTAACTATACTCTCCGTTGCATAACCCCAGTTCCATCGAATGCCTCAACGATATAGTCCTCGGCAACTCCATCTTACCAAACTAGGTTCCTATCCCTGGAATACTGGATTTTAAATTGGCTAAATACGATCGCACGTCTACCACCTACAATATCTCAAAATCTGTCATGCTCTCTAATCTAAATATGCTGCCTTGGAAGTACCATGTAATCTCCAGGAACCTCGTTATCTTCCCCAGCTTCTCTCCCGAAAATTAAGCTCACCTGATATCTGGGATTTCATTGCTAGACCGTCAGATCGTAATAGAACTCATACCGTTTTCTGGAACAACCTTCCTTCATACGCATTTCCTGAAAATTACAATCTAGAGAAGTTCAAGTCCAATGTCAACAAATATCTTCTTTCGTCTTTCCAACCTAAGCACGGTACTAAGTACTATAGGTTCTAATAACTCTGGTGTTTGGGGTTCACATTAAAAAAAAAAAAAAAAAAAAACAGCTCACTGCCATTCAGATCCAAGCCGCAGCATGACCTCCCTGGATAACATGTTTCCATTTATTTCCATGGAAAAATTTAAAGGGATATGCATTGACTGTCAGAAGCTCTGCAAGGACAAAACGTACAGATCCGCCTCTCTGCAGATATGTATGCCCTGGTCAAACTGTAGGTGATATAACTTCCGGGATGCTTTATTATCCACTTATTGTTGTATTTATGTATCTAGGATTAGGTATTTATGTTGTATCTATGTCATCATCAGATGCTGTTTTAGGCCATGCATTGCATAAATTCATTTGAGTACCCTGTACATAGATTGTAAATAGTATGGCAATATTTATTTATTCATTATTATCATGTAGTACGTGTCCTCTAGTCAGATAGCTATCAAGGGACATTTCTTTGGAAATAAATCGATATTAAAAATATTTTTCCATTTATTGTCCTAATATATTTGAATATAATTATAATTCATATAATGCATTCCGAGTATTCAGTTCCTAGGTAACCGCTTTTCGGACTGCAGCGCATTGACGAATTTCAAAGAGATGGGAGTGTTTGACAGTGAATGCACTGGAATGCCAGAGGTTATATATATATATATATATATATATATATATATATATATATATATATATTATGTAAATCCCAAACAAGAGAGGCATTAGAACCAACATTACTTAGTATCGTGCTGGTGTTGGACATTGAGAAGACGAAAGATGTTTGTTGACATTGGACTTGAACTTCTGTAGATTGTAATTTTCAGGAAATACGTATGAAGGAAGGTTGTTCCAGAAAACGGCAGTTGAACGAATAAACGAGGTTGATGAAAAGTTGGTTCTGTGAGTTTGAAGTTGGAGAGTAAACAGATGTTTGCTGGTGGCGCACGTGTTCGGACTGTTTTGAAAGAGAGCGGGAATTATAGAACCCGATTCAGAAGAATAGTGCCCATGGAAGTAACTGTAGAAAGGCATGCAGCAGAAACAGTACGTCTATGAGAATGGAGAGACTCTGTTAGAGATGAATCATTAATTAACCTAACTGCCCTCTTCTGAATGGAATCAAGAAGTCTGGGAGAGGTTTTGGGGGCACCACCCCAGTTGTGGGAACAATATTCCATGGAAGGGCGGATTTGTGATTTATACAGAGTGAACAGCTGTTTGGAAGAAACGTAACGCCGAGAGCGAAAGAGAAAACCAGGTTTTTTAGATGCTGAGGAAGCAATATTTGTAATGTGCTTGTGCCAACAGGGATTAGAAGTCAGGGTAATCCCCAAAAGAGATATATCATTTTGTCAAGAAATTAGAGTGTCACTAAAAATAAGCATAGGAGCAGAAGAATTCTTTTTGCGTGATATAAGACAAGACTGAGTTTTAGAAGGGTTGAAATCAACTAAGTTGTCTTTACCCCACTGGAGAATTACCTGAAGATCGGCATTTAAGGAATTGGCAGCAGATATTCGAGAAGTTTCAGCTGATTGAGCAGGACAAGGTTTCTCAAAATGAAGTGGAATGAAACGTGCTATCATCGGCAAAACTACGGATAGGATTTCCAGTCAATGGAAGAAGGTCATTAATACACAAGAGGAAAACAGTGCCAGAAAGAACTGAACCTTGGGGGACACCAGCATTAGGGGAGAAGTTAAAAGACAGAGCCATCTACCCTCACCCTTAGTGAGCGATCAGAGAGAAAACTGGATAACAAATTCCTAAAAACAGTTGGCAAACCATACGATGGAAGCTTGTTTAGAAGACCTTTATGCCAAACACGGTCGAAAGCCTTTGAGATGTCAAGAGGAACTACTTGTGCTCGCCGACCGCGCTAGCCGGGTGGGTAAAGTGCCTGCCTGGCTACCCAATGGTCGCGGGTTCGATTCCTGCCTCGGGCTTGAATAAAAGTACTGCAAAAACCTTGGGGGGGTGCATTATGGCCACAGAAGCCTATGCGCCAACAATTACGAAAAAAAAAAAACTTATGCTTCACTGAACCTTTCCATTGAATTAGTCCATAAATGGGTAACATAAGCCAGAATATCACCAGTGGATCGACACTGACGGAATCCATACTGGCGATCGTTGATCAGACGGAAGGTTTCTAGGTAGTTTAAGAGTTGGCGGTTAATTGATTTCTCCATTACTTTAGAAAGAGTAGAAGTAATTGCAATGGAACGATAATTGAATGGGAGTGGTTTGTCACCCATTTTAGGAACTGGCTCGATATGAGCAAATTTCCAAGCAGAAGGAAAAATACCTTTGGAATAAGAAAGTGAAAAATGGCGGAAAAGAATAGGAGTAAGTTCAGGAGCACAGGTTTTGAGAACAAGTGGGGAAATATACCATCAGGAACTGGAGCTTTCTTAGCATTAAGATTCATCAAAATCCTTCTGACATCCTTTTGACGGAAGTCCAGAGGAGGCATTGAATTGAGCGTACTGGGAATGGTGGGAGGTGTTTTACCAAGATCATTAATACGTGGGCTAGAAGAAAAATGGGATGCTAGCAGGTCATTTTTATCCTTGGCTGAAGTGACAACAGAATCATCTGGTTTGGACAGAGTTGGGAGCAGAGATGGGCAAAAGTTGCGGCCAGTAGCTTTGGCAAGAGACCAGAATGCTCGGCTACCATTAGGGCAAGAAGCAAGATTTCTACTCTTAGCCTGTTCAAACTCTAGTTTGGATTGATTAATAACTGCTTTACAATTGTTGCGACCTTTGGTGTAGGCAGAAAATGAAACTGAAGAATTAGAAACAAGCCAATTATGATATGCAACATTCTTCTCTTGAACTGCCTTAGCATATTTATTGCAAAACCAAAGTTTACAGAAAGAACGAGATTTTAAAGTGGTCATTGGGATGGAGGATTCCATTCCTACAAGAATAATTTCAATGACACCATCTGAGCAAACATTGACATCAGAAGTTTTGAAACAGTAATCCGACAAAGGAAAAGAAGAAAAGTAGTCTCGCACGTCATCCCATTTTGCATTCTTGTAATGCCAAACAACACGAGGTTGGGAATAGCCATGAGATAAAGGTTCCATTGGAGAAGAGACAATCATCAAGTTGTGATCTGCAGTGCCTAAAGGACCTCGACGGTGTACTTAGAAGAATTGTTTGTGAGAAAAAGATCAAGCCTATTCGCTGTAGGATTAGGATTGTCCGGTATTCTTGTAGGTAAATAAACAATCTGTGCAAAGTCATTAGTAATTGCATAAGCCTCAGCATCTCCACCAGCTGGGTCGGTGTGACTAGAAATCGGAAGCCAGCTGGAGTTGTGAACATTAAAATCACCAAGGAAAATTACCTCACTGTTAGGAAAGATGGACTGGAGAAAGTCAAGTTGCAAAGAGAGCAAGTCCAAAAGCTCCAAGTGATTAGTGGAGTTGGAGAACGGTAGAGACAACAGATGAATTTTACACAATGAGTTAGAGAGATTTTAAGCAAGAGAAGATCAAACAGAGGAGATTCCTAATTGCCAAGTCCATGACAGGGAATATCAGTATGGACATATGCCAAGTACCATCTTTGGGGCGAAAGGAATCATTCAGCGTATAATTTGGGCATCTGAGATGAGCAGTAGTTGAATCAACCGATAACTGAGATTCTCTCAGAAAAATTACATGGGGTTTGGCCGACTGCAAGTGGAAATGGACATCGTTGAGATTAGAATTGAGACCACGTATATTTGTGAAACTAATTAGGAAATGCTTGGTAGGTTTAGATTTTTCGCAGATAAGCTTGCTCTATTACTTTTCCAGTTCATTGTGTATTCAATAGTAAGAAAAAGTGGGTGGGACGTGCTGTATGAAGTAATGAAATTTTTGGATATGGCGTACACATGGTAAGAATATACCCAGATCCTTGACATAACGTGGCCTCGACAATGCTCCCAGCACACACACTACTCCGGCTCCCTCCAGTCACTATCTGGCAGAGTAGGGGTAGCAAGATTATACACTAGCTGATTCGGAAGCCTCCTAGAGAGTTACCAATATTTTATTTGCATCATATTTCATTGTATATTATTTCATTGTATAGTAAATTTTTAGTTTAATTCCTGGCTGGTGTCTATCATTAATTATTATAGTATGAGTTACCAATATGTTCGGTCCGGTGGACTGTACCCTCGAAATGTAAGGAATATTGGATCTCACCAAGATGTTCATTATAACCTCAAAAGTCATCAATCATACTGCATTGATGGAAGAGAAGGGAAGGGTTGACCGGAACTTAGCTCTAGAAACTAAACATGGGTTTCACAACTTCAAGCCTTCAATAAGCAAAGTGGTGGTATTGCACCGGTTGATGAGAGTCATCTTCCACCTATTACTGCCTGGAAACATAGAGGGGCGGTATTCCTCCATGTGGTGTGGGCGCAACACCTCTACACCTGCTTACGTTGGTTCACACCTGGGTGTTCATCCACCATGTACTTGTGCATGGAGGTTATACCCAGGATTACTAACAGTCCCACCATCGTGAAGGTGCAAGCAGAGGATCTGGCTGTCACAGACCGCCCGGTCTTCGCCGAAATTCGGTCCATTTGACTTGAGTGTAACCCGAATATCAGATCCGTCAGCGTTTTAGACTCCCAGGTAGCAAGTACAGCTTCTCTGGCATATCTGAGAGAGAATGTCTGTGACATCCTCAAGGAACCAATTGTCATTGATATGAATCATCAATGACATCGGTGCTTGAAGGGTTTCACTCAATGTACCGAAATATCTGAGTTAAGTTTCTTTGGAAATTAGGATGCCAAATTCCTGTTTTAATTGCATATTAAGGAAAAACCAGTGACATGCATACAAACTGAAAAATCCTAAAGGAAATCAGTGAAGATTGTGCTGATGATCACATGGATTCTTCCAATGGTTATTGCGCTCTGATTACGAAGAGTGGTCAAAGCACAGAATGTTCAAATGCAGTCCTATCTGGGCTTTTCCTTCGATGAATAGAGGTATTATGTGCAGTGTATTGTGTTGTGGCCTTCGGAATGAGTGAATTATTTTACAATATTCTTCTAGAACAGAATGACAGGAATCGTACATAAAGATCCATTGAGCATCTTAATACGCAACATTATATCAAGAACTCCCATAGAAAAAAGCTGGATAAACAGTTCTGTCAGCATTGAATCATAAGTCAAGGACAAGTTAATGGTTACCATGATCATCTGAACTTTTACTTGGAAACGGATCTGCGCGTGTAGCCCAGTGGTTATAAACACCTTCCACCCAACAGCGGTTGGTAAGCGAACCAGTTTCGATTCGATTTCAGTTATGATGTGGGGAACTTTTATGGGATTTTTATTTCCCAGTCAGTTAATCGGTTTCAAGTGTGCATAACAATCTTTCCACCCGGGCCACTTGGGACACCCAGACCACAGGGTTTTTTTTTTTTAAGCAAAACAGGCAAATGTACCAGAAAAAAGACGCAAAATGTGGACATAGTATACAATGTTTGGAAGTTGGGACATGGATGACACTAGTAAGGCAGTTATTTTTTCTTTTTTTTTTGTTTAAACTGGAACGATCTCAAATTCAAGGTGAAAATTGTGAACATATGCAATGTCGAACAGCCTAAATGAGGGATTGCCATTAAGCGGAGTTAGAACACATCTCAAAGAGGCGTTCTCCTGATAGGCAAAGATATTTGAATGGTGGTCAAATTCATCATATTTGTAACAATTTGTTATGGTTCCAAGCATATGGTTCTCATTATAGATTGCACTTTCAGAAAACTCATAGAATAAGACATTTAACTCAGCATATACATAAACATATGGGCAACACGCAATAAATATGAAACAAAACATACCTTGCAAGATGAGTGTTCCAAACAGTTCCCAGAAAATATCAAATAAATGTGTGTTTACGTTGTTAGGAAATTTTGAAATTTTCATAAGACAATATGCCAAGAAACTGCTTATAACCAACGTGAAGATGATTAATAGCCATATCTGAAAACCCCGAAAAGTTGCAATTAATATATTTTAGTCTCTGCAAAATGGACAAGGTAATTGAATGAGTAATAAATGAATTCTTGAATTCTAAGAATGCTATTTTTATATAGATATCACCTACAGCGCTATAAATTGTAAAACACATAACTTCAATATAACTCATATAATGCATGAAATATATTATACAAAGACATCGAATTCAAGTTGATTTCTATTTTCTAAATTTAATTCCCTCAGCGTTATTGCTGTAAATTTAGAGATTCATACCAATGTTTCTAAAGAACAATAGGTGATATTTGGGTTAGTGCATTCCTGTATTATTCAGTTTCTTACACCAGAAGGGAATTCAGCAGGAGTAGGAATGGTTCTGTAGCCAAATACAAAATCAACTTCTAAAAGAGTTTACCCCAAACTGCATACACAGCAACTTCAAATTATCTAATATCTACCATTAAATCCTTCAATGCAAATCTTCAGGAAATTCCCCAGTAGGGCAAAGATGACAAATGATTTCAATCCTTTAAAATCTCAGTTCTTTATTTTTTCCTTCTAATCTCCCTTGGCCTAGTACATCACAATGATTGCCTCTAGCCATCATGAAATCTGAGTTTTCTTTAATTCACAGTTACTTTAATTCTAAACAAGTACTCACTCTGCACGTCTATAATCCTATATGCTTTGGAATACTGCTCTCAGACCTTGAATTTGTGCTCCTGAAACTCCTCTCGGGATTAGACTCCACTCAAAAGAAAGCAGTCAGGTTAATTAATCAGCCGTCTCTTAAAAATTATCTCCACTTTGTGTTCCATAGACATTCTCTTTCCGCTCTGTGTTTTCTATAGACACTTCTATGGGTGAATTGATTGTTCTTCTGTAATACCCGACCTCTCCCCAAACCAATCTGAGGACCACCGCGACGATCTGCATCCATTCACTGTCCAACTTCAAACTCACGGAAAAAAATTTTCCGCTTTCGTTTTCTGGTTCAATTATCTTTCACACGTATTTCCTGGAAATTATAATCTACCAAAATCAGAGTTCAAAATCTTTGTTTATATTAACCATGACTTACCTTCAAGGAAAAAGGCTGAAAAATTGCATTGGATGAAAATATTTTTCTTGGGCCTTTGGTCATGAAAACAATAGAATTAACATAGGTGGGGAACAGCATATCGGCGGAGAGACTTCTATCAAAGGTAAAATCCACCGCGGTACCACGTATATCAGCTGACTGAAAAGGTTGGAATTCAAATCATATTCTAAACAAGATGATATTTCGAAAATAATTATGAAGGAAAGTCATTTAGAAAATATAGGAGAAAATATACAAAATACCTGATTGTACTGCATTTCATCTATGGGTGCAAACTCGTGGTTCCTTGTACGTCCATAACTTGCAAGCGGAAGAATTAGTAACCGATACCTATAAAAACAAATAAATTTTAATTTTTCTGCAATTTTTACGATAAATTTCCAAAGCTTATTAAACGGAAAATTTGACCAAATTTCAATCCAGGTTCCAATTAGAGCAGTTGGATTAAGAATTTTAAAAACGAGAGCCTGTAAGGTCCATTCTTAAAAAAATTTTAGGATATTAAAATTTTATAATTTTTTTAAAAAATATCTAATGTTCAAAAACAGACAAGCACTCAGCAGATTTGCTTGTGCTGGGTACATTTCAATAGGGACCTGATTAGCGTAGCAGCAGAAGGGGGACTGATCGAATGGTAATATAATGGGTAGGCCAGTTTTGATGCGGTTCTTGTTTACAGAATGTAGGGCTATACCGAACTTACGGCAGCAGGGTACAAAAGAACGCCCACACCCTAGAACGGTTTCGGACTCCATCCAAAGGGAAGACCTGAGATCAGACAGCACACCGTGTTCGAGTGATAAACAAAGTACAGACTGGCCGACACGGCAGGCACTCAACAATTTCAGGGGCGGTGTCTCGAAAGGAAGCGTGAGTGAAGGATAGGTGAGTAGCAGACAGTTTGAGATAAAATTCTAGTGATGATGTAGCGCCCGGATGCTCTCATCTCAAAGAAAGGAGTTTGACCTACCAGAATCTGGTTAAAAACGATGGAATAAGCAGAGAACGAATGAAAAAGAAGAGAGTGATGGAGGACTACCAAAAGATTGGATGAAAAATTAGGGAGTGAGGAATAACAAGAAGGTGAGGCAGAGAGGAGACTGGAGCCCAAGACTCAGAGTCCCAAAACCTGAAAGGAGAGGATCCAGAGGAGAATCCTGGGGAGAGGCGCGTGATAGTTGTGGCAGAAAGAATTGTAGGGAATGCCGGAAACGCGTATGGAAAGTCTGACTATGATAGTTTAGTGGGTAAAAGTAATAGCGAAAGGCAGTATGATCAGCGTAAGGAAAACCAGTTCGAGCTTTTAACGGAAGGCTAAAATGAGACAATACCCCCTGGAGAAAGTCCTGAGTGTGAGAAGATCGACGTGGAGGCAGAAAAGAGCCGTAAGCCTAGCGGATCAGCATAAGCCAAGCCGGAGAGGAAGCACCTGTGAAGGACCAGAAATCAACCACTCTTCCAGGTAGAGTGAGAAGAGACCAAATAAGTCAGTTTAGAGAATTTTACTAATGAGAACTGTGTTATAAAGAAATCCATGGGAGAAAATTGGATAGGACAGTTTGAGAAGTATTTTAACATGAGAACTACTATATCGTAAGGATAGGAATAGGATATAATAGAAATATAGAGAGAGAAAGAGTGAGTAAGTACGTTACTCATCTGTGATTAGAGGTATTGATAAGAAACTTAAAGAAACATGTTAAACGTAAGGATATTGATATCATGAATTGTCTAATTGATATTAACAGAGTGAATTGTATTCGGTAGAAATTTCCTCATTAGAATATGTAAGAGAGAGAGTGAAAAATTATTGGAGTTTTTCAGTATATTTTGGAAAGGATATATATATGACCATATAAAAGTGTATAGGATAGAATATATAAGATTTTGTATTGAGAACATAGTGGAAGTTTATGAATTTCTTAAGAAGAGTAATTAAGGGCGGACACCATTTTATGTATAATAATAATTACTGTGTTGTAAAATTTTGATATTATGAATAATTTAGAATGTGTAAATAATTGTACAAATGGTAAATAAATCCTTGTTATGTTAATTCCCCCTGTTTCGTCTTAATAGACTGACACCTCAGAGCTATAATTAGTAGTACGAACTATCCAAGCTAGGAAAGCTAGAATAAAGAGAAAAATAATAAAATAAAATCCTCAGTACTTGGATCTTCTGATTAACAAACAAGATAAAATTAATGGAAATAATATTATGCAGCAGGTCGCATGTGGGCCTTGGAATCAGAGCAGATGAGATAATAATAAAGTATTCATTCCCCACCACAAGACCCTTGCGTACACTCCCGCTTAAAAGTTTGAAATCACAGCGAATGACAGCAGTTTTCTTTATTATTAATATATTTTTTTTAAATTAGCATTTAAATTATTTGTTAAATTAGCAATGTAAGGTTTAATATATAAAAAAAAAACTAGGCACAACAAAGAATTTTAAGTTTTCGTATTAAGCATTGAAAACTTTTCAGCAAAAAAAGATATTCAAATGATTGATATTAACAGCTATATACTGATTTTTCATCAAATACGAGATATTATCGTTGTCTTACATAGATGTGGTAACCAAACAATCTGCAAGGTTTTTCATAAATATTGTAAAGAGGGTTTGAGTTCACGGAGTTGAAGGTTTAAATGAAAAATAAAACATCATTCAAAAATTCCATCGTCCGGACACTCAGCTGCTATGTCCATTAAAACAAGAAAATTGACCAGAGAGCACATTCACTTTATGGACATATTACTCAAGGGCAGATAAGATAGCCATTGGGTCCCCCGAATATAAAGTTTTATTGAAGATAAATGGTTGCTTCAACAAACTTGTAGATAGCCATTGTTAGTTTAATAAAAAGGAGAGCAGGCCTCACATTTTTAGGCGGGACGAAATTCTACCATCCATCAAGGGCTAGTCTACGATCCTTTCCATTCTAGACTTGCTTAATCAACTTCTGTTTTTATATCCAACTATAAGCACGAGGCCTCTACAAATTATTCAGATGATTATGAAGCTCTATTAAAATTTTATTGTAATAGAAATTTAGATAGAAATCTTTATTGCAACAATAGTATTGCTAACAGAGACAAGACATTGCAATATTGCCCATTACGGCCTGCCCTTGTGAGTAGCATATTTGTTAGAATCACCGTCCTCCGCAGACATGATGGGAAAGACTTGGATTTGAGGAATCGTCATGGGCCTTTTTAATAACGTGGCCGAATTTGTCGGTCTCAGCAGATGTGCATGGTTTTTCCTCCCAGAAAGTAAGGATTTTCGTCCAGCAAACAGAAAATCGACTTCAGAACACAGGCAATTAACATACAGTATGCACAGAGCAATATGACCCGTGTTGTTGATGTTCCTAAAACCCTATAACAACATTCACCACCATCAGCCCAGAGATTAACAATGATAAGACAGAATGGGAAAGAAAAGATAAAAGGAATAAATAATAATCATAAATAGAGCATTCAATAAATCAAACGTAAAGAAATACATGTATGGAAGCATGTACAAGTAATGTACAAAGTGTATTACTCATTATCATACTGAATAAGTTAATAAGCCTGCTTCATGCATATACTCTTATTGGCTTCAATTAGCATTAAGATGAGCTTCGATGAGAAGGATCAGAGATAGCGATATACAACTCAAGGATGCGGAGTCTGTACTCTGTCACAAGTAAATTTGATAAAGTCAGCATCCAATTACTGGGCACATGAGAGCATCTATAAAGGCAGAAACCAATCGGACAAGTGAAGACAGCTCAGATGTGAGCACAGATTGAAGTTGTTCTGAGAGAACGCTGACGGATTCTCCAAGAACAGAAGACCCAGAATGGTGGTGCAGAAATCTGACCAACGATAATTTTTATAGTCGCGGAAGAAATTTTATCCTAATCACTGCTGAAATTCTTTGAATTTGCAGCAAACTGAACATTGTAGTTTGTCCTTGATTGCGAATTAAGTTTATGTTTGTTGTTTTCTCATTTTAAGAGCCAAAATTCAGCAGCGAATAGTGGCCTAATTGCTATTGTAAAATGGTTTGCTACATTTAATTGAGCAACTCTGAATTTCTTATCACTCAACTGCACTTCAGTAAACCTGCGCTTGGGCACCTTGATAGTGCGTAGAATGTCAAGACTAAGACGGTAGCCAATTTCATTCCAATTGTTTTGAAGCGTCTCTTGAGAAGAGGAAGTCACAGCCTGCTCAATCCAGTCCTTTAACTTTCTGACGTTGCTACCTTTTTTTTTCCGGACACCTTGTTCTTTATATAGACCCCATAGAAATACATCCATAAGTGTGATATCCGGTGGGAGAACGAGGGAGTCATGGAATGTGACCAATCCATCGGTTAGGAATTTTTTTTTTTTACTGAGGAAATCACGCACTTGCAAGTTCCAGTGCGGTGGTGTCCCATCTTACTGATAGAACATGTGGCTGCAGATATGCAGTTCGATCATATTGTGGTAATTTGCGCAGTTGACAGTGTTTTCGTGGACATAGCCCACTCACCTGGCTAAAGGGTATTCATCATCACACGGTTACCTTGGAATTATCACGCTCTTGTTGATGATTTTTAGATCCTCATATGCGACAACTGTGTCTTAACTTTACCAGACAGGTGGAATGTCGCTTTATCACTGAAAACGACTTTTTCCAAGAAGTGTTATTCTTCGTCTATACGGTTTAGAATGTGAATAGGGAATTGCTCTCGCTGTCGTTTGTAGTGAGGCATAATTTACTGGACGATTTGCACTTTGTAAGCATAACGTTTGAATCTCTTGGAACCCACTCTGCGCAACATTGCTTGATGCTCGCAGTATTTATAGCTTCAGGCTTGCCAGGTTGGTAGATATTGTAGGACCTCGGGCAAACGCTTCCTCAATTTGCCGAAACTTTAACAGTAGTGCTCCTACTAATATCTTTGGCTTATTTGTTCCATTCTAGTGTGGAACTCTGTCGGTTTCTTGAAAGCGTTTCAACTATCGCTTCATAGATTGTTCTCTAGGTGGATCCTTTTGAAATCTCCGCTGAAAACGTTTCTTTATAGTCAGTATAGATTTGGCATCTCACAGCCGAACATGTACATTACTTTCTCCTCAACTATCGTAATTTTAATGCTGCACTGTGGAAATGTTTTCTGGGATCAAGGCTGCCAACTGGTGAATACAGCACCATGTATAATTAACACAGAATGAAGATTGCACATGCTTGAAATATCATCGATTTCAACGTTTAAAATCAAACTAGGATGACAATTTACTTACCTAAAGTTTAAGAACCTTGCGAGCATCCGTATTATGAGCCCATCTATACCTCCACTTATATCCTGCTTACCGAATTGGTTCTCAGACACTTCGAACAAATTTGGATGCTTAAAAGATAAAAAGTAATTCGTTAAATTAAAAGGTCGTGGCAAAAATACGCTTCTCTTCACAAATTATGTAGACACTCTGGTTTTCATAGCCCACCTGACCGTCCCGAATGAATAAATGATTCGTAACCTTATATAAGGGGGCTTAGAGGGGAACAGGCATTATCAGTGTGTTATCAGACACTCAGTCTAAAACACTGATGGATCCAATATCTTTCTATTTCAGAAGATTTAAGAGAAGTCCGGTTGGCTTGCCTCCCTAAAATCCACTCATGCACACCTTCTCGATGGTAAGCCCTGTTGTGTCATTTAGATGGCAACGAAAGTGTAGAGTGGTTCTTTTCAAGACGCCTGGTCAGCGTGAAGAGGAAAAGACCACACCCTCCAGCATATGACAGCACGACAAAACAAATGGCCCTTAAGTCGTCGTACAACCTGCATTCGAAAAGATGTTTCCAATTTTCTGACCTGCCACAGAAACAGCGAACTGCTGGTAACAAACTCAGCAGGTGTAACTTTTCGTTGAAGGATCCGTGACCGGTAACCAAGTAGGAGGATTCCAAGGTGAGGAAAAGCCAGCTCTGTACCGTTTTCTGGGTTGTGAAAGTGACATCAGGGAGGAATTTTCTGGTAACGGAGCCTGTGTTTGAGTTGTTCCATCTAGCGTGCCAAATGTTGACGAGCTCGTTATAACAGCGAGCTCTTTCTGCTTTGGGGATAGCATTGAGATTTAGTTCTAAGCGCTGTTTCTTTGTTGGTATTTTCTTTTTAATTTTGAAGTTTAGCCATCTGAAGATTACAAATAGATCAAATATCAAAGTTTCAGCTATCACCTGGAGGGCAAAAAAAAATTATTATATTAGGGATTACCCATAAATGAATACATTAAACCGTGTTCATGTATGTAAATTGCGTTTGTTCTCTGCTCCATTTGCTTGTTTTGTTGGACGAATAAGCACCAGTTGCTGGGGGGAAAAGCCTTGCTATCTACGCCTGAGACCGACTAACTCAGCCACGTAGTGAAAAAAACCCACTAAAGTGCTTCGCGTCATTGACGGGATTCGAACTCGGTCCTCTCCCGCCTGGTGTGGGGAGGACAGTCTCGATACCACTGGAGACTCACCCACGCAGACTCACCTGGAAGGCAGTGGTAGACACTGTTCGCTTCACAGTTCAGGAACAATTTAGCCTTTTCTTTAACATACTGGACATGTGGTAGAAAACTGAGAGTATCATCAATATAAATGCCTAAGTATTTGGTCTTCGAGAAGTACTTAATGGCTTGTTCCCTATATTTAATACCTGAAGGTCTTCCATGGTCAAGTTTTCCCTTAAGCAACATCTGAGACGTTTTTGCAATAAAAACCTGCAAGTGATGTGTTGAAGACCAGTTGCAGAGTTCTAAAAGCACAACATTTTCTGATTCTGCAAGGCTTTTAATAGAATTACTCTGGATTAATATTGTAAGATCGTCAGCATACGCAATCATATGAATAGCTGGAAAATTCTTAAACAACCAGGAATCAAAAACCAGATTACAGCACAGGGGAACAAGAATTGACCCCCTGTGGATATCCTCTTGTAACACTACGAGAGACCTCCTCCAGTCCAGTTTTTACGATCAGAAAAATAGCTCTTTAAAATCTTATTTGTATTTATGGACACTGCCGCCTCCCAGAACCTCGCCAGGGCACTGTGCCTCCAAAGAGTGTCAAAGGCCCCTTTGAAGTCCAAAAAGACGCCGAGCATATAATTGGAATCTCTTTCAGCCTGAAAAATTAGAAGTCTACCTAATGCATCTTCTGTCCCTTGTCATTTGGTGAACCCATACTAGCCTCCAGAAGCAAGTCCTTTGCTGCATATGTTGCAATTAATCTACTGGCAAGAACCTTCTCTAGCGCATTTTCCGCAACTGGGACAAAAGGCTATAGGCCTATATAATGATGGATCTTCAGCGGATTTTTTAGGATTTTTAAGCAAGATTTTGAGCAAAACTCTTTTCCACACTCTAGGGAATTCACCACTTCGTGGGAATGACTTAAACAAAATTAATATTGAATCTGGTACAATTTTCCAGACTCTTTTAATAACATCTATTTCAATTTTATCATACCTAGGGGATTTACCTGAGCGCATGGATTTTATTGTGCATTCGACCTCTTCCAGAGAGAATGGAGGTTCTTCAGTCAATCCTGTGTAATTAGAATTTAAATGTACGATGTCAATTTGTTCACGTGACATATTAGTATCAGAGTCTTGATGTAAAAATGTATAATTACATATAATATTCTGTCTATAGCAGAAGACCGAGATAGGGTACTTTGAGCTTCTGCAGTTGTGACAGACATTAGCATTAGTATTAGTAGAGGCATATGATGCAAGAAAGCAAGCTTATGCAGCATCAGCCAAAATAAAAAACTTCCACTTCATCCCTCCGTTCGTTCGAAATACCTGTCCAGCTGAGCCTTAAATTTATTTAGGCTATCAACTTCCACAACAACGGATGGAAGGGTGTTCCACCAACCAACTACCGCGATGGAAGTCTGTTCCACCAACCAACTACAGACGTGGAAATCTCCCCTGGTGGAATCTTCTTGGTCACAATCTTGCAATAAGTCCCCACGGATAACTATTTCCCTGGGCACTAATTAAACTCTCCCAAGAAGTCCTTTTTTGTTTGCGAATCTCATTATGATAATCTTGTCTTGCTTGTTTGTATCTACTTTGGAAAACCGTGAATTCAAGTACCGTACGCGATGAATTTCTCTTCGCCCTCTGGAATTCACATCTAGTCCTAGTAAGCTGTTTTAAATCAGTTAATGTAGAAGACCACTATGGCACCTGATATGGTTTGCGCTTTATAAATTTCATTGAATCTTCACAAGTCTGTATAATAGTGTTCTGTATAAATTCAACTTGATTGTCCAAAGGAAGAGAATCCATAATACCCATCTGCTCAGGAGGAAACATTTCTTTTATTACCTTGTCAAAGACCTGCCACTTTGCAGACCTAGTGTGAAAACGAGGCACATCAAAAGGATCTGATCTAGAACGAGAAACGACAACTGTCATAGTAAACTTGATAACGTTATGGTCACTTGTTACCCAATCAGTTTTAACCTGCCAATCCGAGATCGTTTGGGCCTAAGATAGTGTTGCCAAGGAGACATCTATAAATGATTCTCCACGTGTGCTAACAAAAGTCGGTGGATGTCCATGTGTGTTAAGAATTTTTAGACGTTGTTACATGATTACGTCTTCGAAAAGTTCCCCTTTTCCATTTGTTCGTTGAGTATTCCATAATGTCGAATGGGCATTAGCATCCATTAAGAGGAATATTGGTTGATCCTGCAAAGCTCTCCCGGCGGAATCGATATAGTTCACGAATGGTTGAATAGAATCATTATGTTGGGCACATTGACTATAAATTGAGATAAGATAAAACTTCCCGAACCAGCTTTCAATGCAGGAACAGACTGCGTGTGTAGAGGAACGACTTGAAATCCGAGTAACAGTTAAATTAAGGTCATTCTCCTTCTTGCATTTCCGCCAGTAATAGTAATGTCCGGGTCAGATTGTAAGACTCTAAATCACATAGGTAAACCTTTTACTAATCCCTTATAGGAGTAAGGTGCCTTACAGGAACATGATATGAATAGCGTCATCAAGAACAGTTGTGGTGAGGTCATTCCTAAGTGCGATCGCATGTTGACAGTTAAGTTGCAGAAAATTGAATTGTTTTAAATTTGTACTGCTTGCATTGGAACTGATTAGAGGCGTAGTTTCCTTAACTAGTTTTAGATCTGATAATCTCCAGCGCCTTTAAATATTCTTGAAAAAAAAAACTTTCTTTTTTCTCCGCTTACATCATGTCTTTATTCTGGCAATCTTCAATATTATGACCTGAACAACAGCAGTGACCACACGTTTGAGATTCTTGAGTATCCTAACTGAATGGCCATAGCCAAGGCATTTTTAGCAACGTGGTACTATAGAATCGTCCTTAACCGTGTGCGATGTCCACCCTATGTAAACGCTATGAGTTGAAAGAAAAGCTTTCTTAATATCACTGGAAACCTCGAATATCCAATTTACAGTTGACCGATTTGGTTTAGGACGTGTTGAAAACCTAGGTTTTACTTGCACCTGTACCTCCTCTGAGGTAAATCGATAATCCTTTAGATTTTTGTGAAATAAATCATCTAATATATCTTCAATTTTAACCTCCTTGTGCATGTCATATATAACAATTGTGGGACTTGTTTCCAGTGTGTCTCAGATTTGAGACCACAATCTTGCAATTTTGACCACTTTCTTATCTTATCAAGTTCCTTATTTCATTTTTACATTCTTGATGTCCGATTCCAATTTGGTTTTAACCTCCTGCTAATCCCTTTGCTGGTAGAAAAGGCACTGCCTTCTGAACCTTAATAAGTATAATATGTTGCTCTGGCTCAGGCTTCACTGATCCAGTCCTTCGCATAGCAACATGTGATGAAGTGTAGATTTCTGCCGCTTGTGCGTATTATAAACTAGGAGCAGCCAAGGTAGTTTGCAAAGACACTGAAGGTCCACCTAGAGTTCCTTGTATCTTGCTAAGTTGGTATTCTCTTTCCTCAAGTTTGGCCTTTAGCCGCTCATTCTCCATGATGACTTTGGTCAATAATTGCTCCATTGCTGTCCAAGTTGTTTGAATATCCGTGGTAACCGTCTTGGTCAAACTGCCACTGTCAGAAATAACTTCAATCAAATGTGAATGCAATGTAAAAACTTGGTCTGTATATGATCCAAGATATTGCGATGATTGAGTCTAATGTATCTACAGAGTCTCTGGCTGTTGTGCCATAAAGGGAATCCTGAGACCTAGTTGAAATCATGTTCGCGACCAGTGGAATATCACTGAGTTCCAATCTGGCAACTCCACCGTAACACCCAATTCTGAGGATCAATATGTGTCCTCAACTCTACCTTCAACAACTTGTGAAGATAATGGTGGAAAATTGTTCACCATGCTGAATACATTTTATTCTTATTATTTATCTAATTTTAAGATTTTTAATATATATATATATATATATATATATATATATATATAGTTTTGATTTTTATTTCTAAGCTGAAGAACAATTACATTAATCCTAGGCGGCGCTGTGTTCCAAACTGACGACATTCAATTTTCCCTCCAACTCTTTTGGAGTGAAGAAGCTACGGCAGCCATAATACTCAACTTAATAAACATAATTAAAAATAATATTTACCACGTTTGCCGACAGCTTCTCAATGGTTAAACCAATTTTGGAACCTAGTATACGACAAGAAAGAGAAAATTATTCTCTCCTTAGTCTTTTATATTTTTTTACTACTGTTCAGTCTGGAGTTTGTAACAACCCTAAGTTTGAAATAATATTTATTCAAAAACTGTCAGCCATTACAAACAGTCTAACAATGGTCACCCTATGTAAACCTATGGAAGAAGTTTATCATTGTAGTCTATGATACAATCTTTGTTTCCAATAACGTTCAGAAATCCAAAAATATCTTAATATTACCTGCAAGAATCACGGTGAAAATTATCTCTATGTACTCATCAACCGTTCATAGATCCAATGGTATTCTATTTGCATAATTAGTCCAAGAGTATCCACAGTTATAAGCACAATATTAGGAGCACCATTAGACTTGGCATATTATAGCCTTAGATGCTAATGCGCCATAAATCCCTAAAACAAAGAAACGAACAAAGAGGAGCACCATATTAGCACATATACACAAGCCAACTGGCGAGCCCACTTCCTGGACTATGAGGTTCGGTTTTAAATTGGTTTATTTGAATTTAATATACAAAATCTCATGATACACCATATTTGGAATGCAATTTGTTTAATGCCATTTCTCGCCACCTTAATATCTTATGTAAATTAACGGCACCCTCTATTATTTAATGTCATCTTGTCTTGTTCTTTAATGTCTTATGTTTTTTAATGATATTTTAACACTTCTTATCACTAAACCCCTGGCCTTTTGGCCGTTAAGGGGAAAGTGCAATATCATTTAACCTTGCAATCAGCTCCAATCAAAAGTTGTTCCAATAAAGATTCTCTCTTTCTCTCAATTTATGGATGTAATACAGTGACCCCTATTTGCCTTAGTTTTTCATCCAGAAAACCAGGCAACAGACAACAAGTGATGGTCCTTACAATTTGTCTCTTATTATATCAGTTCTATTATTCGTTTCAATTTTAAAAAGAAATGAATATATACCAATAGAAAACGATTATAGTACTAAGGAATTTAAAGGCCAATTAGAGTATTATGTTTATATAGCCAGCGGGTGGTTGATTGCTGGAACAAACTTCCATCTGTCGTTGTAGAAGTGGATATCTTAAACAGATCCAAAGCAGAACTGAACAAATATTTGGAGCGAGTGGATGGGTGAAATGAAAAGGGTCTGCGTGTGTTTTTTTTGGCTGATGCCATATAAGCTTGCTTTCTTGCGTCATGTGCCCTTGCTAATGCTATTACGTTCAAAAATAATTAAGCATTCATCAGATAATTCAATTAACACATTTTGAGGTTACGTTTATGCTCACCTGGAAATATGCAACATTGAGCTCAACGTCATAGAGATTATTACACTTGTAAACCATGGAAGATTTCAGTGAATGAAAATTCCTTGCCGTGTACACTTCTTGATCTTCAACATCCTTTGTATTTGAAGAAGACCAGGGTTTTCTGAACTTACGAATCGAGTAATTCTTTAAGTTATGTGAAGCCTTTCGATTTTTAACAAGTACCTTATTATTAAATTCTGATACCTGCAAAATAACATAAAAAAATCATGTCGTTGAATTCTAAAAGAAAGAATGGAAAAATCTGTTCACAAATTAAAAAATGGAAAAATCAAAGGATAACCGACACAAAAATAAAGATTCATTGGAGTCAAAAAAAAGTTCAATTTAAAATTTCACTTTTCTCAGTTTTTTTCCAGTTGTACATTTTGTTGATATACTTAAGGGCTATCAGGACATACCCGTATGCAAATTATTACAAAGTACTATTCTTATAGCAGTGTTATCCCATTATTGTTGAAATATTCCCTTCATTGTACTATTGGTCATGAAAAATTGCTTGTCTTGGCTAAGAGAGCAAAGAACGGGGACAAGCAATTTTTCATGTATGTGAATACAACAAAAAGGAAAGCTAATCAGATCGCAGCTTTTTGCACTAGGCGAGGGAAAATCTTAGGTATCCCAGATGAGGTTGCGGATGATTGAAGTGGAAATTTGCATCTATCGTTACTGCCGAAAGACCCTTCGTGTTGAGAATATATGAATGCGAGTGCAGATGAGTCATTTGAAATTAGCGATGTCGTAATTACAGATAACTGTTTATTAGAAAAAAAAATTAAGGAGAAAGGCAAGTAATGCTCCCGGATTTGATGGCATATACCATGTAGTTTTCAGGAAGATCGCGAGGGATTGTATTAAGCCATTCAGGATAATTATGAGAACATCTTGGGATTCAGGGGAGATGACTTTGGATTGAAGAAGTGCCAATGTTTCTCCCATGCGTAAAAGCAGGTATAAGATTAAAGTTGATAACTATAGACCGGTTATTCGTACTTCAGTGATAGGCTAAATCTTAGAAGTAATGATTAAGAGTGCAATCCAGGGACATTTGGATGGATATGGCATTCTGAATGACATGTAACCTAACTGTCTTAAGGGTAAATCATGCTTAGCTAATTTAGTAGGCTATTTCATGAATTAATCATGACTGACGTTAGGTACATTTCGACATAGTTAATTTGAATTTTAGCAAAGTATTTGACACCATCCTTCATGAGAGGTTACTGCATAAGCTTGACCAGGTTTGTAGTATGTCGTTGTTGTAGTAATAGGGTTTTAGGAGCATCAGCGACTAAAGCCATATTGCTCCGTATATACTGTCTGTAATTTCCGCGCGTTCTGTGGTCGATTTTCTGATTTCTGGACTTAAAACCTAAGTTTCAGTAGAAAAATCGTTTTGCCCTCGCTTGAGACCGACTAACTCAGCCACCTGAACATATTGGGATTCCTGGTAAGATTCTAAGATGGATTGTAACTGCAGGACTGAAGGCAGGGGGTTGATATTAATGAATATTCTTCAGAACACATTTAGAACTGTGTGTATGGAGACTTCATCTAAAAAAAAGTTTCTTGAAAGGTTCCAAAGAGGGGTAACTCGCCTGGTGAGATCTGCAGAACGAGGACCGTATGAGTAAACACTTCGATTATCTGGGCTACAGAACTTGTCAAACAGTCACCTCAGTGGTGACTTGATTAAGGTTTATAAGTCTCTGAGAGGGATTAGTAAAATTAATAAAGGTACAATTCTCATTGTTCTAAACAATTTCAGAACCAGGGGTCATAAATTCAAATTACAGGGTTTGAGCTACAGTTTAGATTGCATTAAGTTTTCTTTTAGCCAGCGAGTCTTTCATTGCTGGAAGAAGTTGCCCTCCCAGGTAGATGAGGCTGACAGTTTGAATAAATTCAAAGGTCAACTCGATAGTTACCTTTAGTAGGAGGAAAGCATATATATTTTGTATATTCATATCTAATTTTTTTCTTTTTTTTGCCAGTTCAATAAAATCTTGCGGCTTCGTTCAACTATACGCGAATACTATTATTGTTACTATTACTTTGACCGGCCGCGTACTCCGGTGCTGCATACTTATGTAGTTTTGTTGGTCAGTCCTTGGTCAGCCGTTCCACCATTTTATATCTATTATCTCGGGCAAGGCGGAACATCGTACTTCCATCACGACCGTCATGGGAGCCAGTACTGGATCAGCCACTGCTGCACTCACTGTTCCCTGTCCATCCACTGTCAAAACATCTTAACTACAGCACTTCGCCAACAGCCAATAAGATTCGTAGTCTAAGTGTAGTCTCTCAACGCAATCTCTGCCAATCATCAATCCTTTCGAGACAACCATCCCTTTGTCGAATTCATCAGATTACGTGTCGATCAAGCGCTTCATATGGGTCTGCTGTATCAAATTCTTACCGCGACACGTGTGCCACCAGCCAGGAAGGAATTGCTGATTGCTAAAAGTCGAGGTAGCCATAGTGTTTCTGCTGAACAGTCAAATAAGTAATTATTAATTATTAAGTAATTTTAGGGATCGATATTTAATTATCTGGAGGGATAATAGAAAAACTGGTTCCTTTAGGAAAGGAAGAGTGGTTTTTCTCTAATTAACAAAAAAGGTCGTTTCGGATGTCACATTAAATTACTTTAAAGTCAGATGACATAACATGAATAATCAGACAGAAAAGATGATCTTTACCAACCAGGATTGGAGTGAAATTAAGAACGATCTACACTATCTGTCCCTAATCCAGTATTTGTTATGCACACAAATTCCATTATCAGTAATACAATCAATATTATTGACAAATATATCAGTTGTACCATATTTTGCAATTTTCTTTCTTACTTACATTATTACTTCCTACCATGGAAGAATTATAAGAAATGAAGGCGACGTATTGAATCCCCATCATATTATGAGAAAAGCTTGTTAACTTCTTTAGATCTTCTTCTACATCCGAGAAAATGAACCATTTGAGGAAATGCTTCAGAGGAACAGGAACCTAGAAATAGGTTAAGCACTACATAAGAACGAAACACCTTAAGAATGTTGTTCCCTGAAGTAAATGGTGAAAAATCGTATAAAAGTTAATTTAGAATAGTAAAGTATGATTCGATATGTAACATTGCATCTTGGAATGGCAATTTATCAAAGAGTGTTTCAGCCAAGATATGCAAATAACGTGAAAGACATAAGAATCTTACAAGACGTGAATAAGTGAAGCAGAAGACCCAATAACCGATCCATACGTGAAATCAGGTGTAATGCTTCATTGCTTATATCGTACAACTCATTTAATTACAGTATTGATGGTCCTACAATTTTTCTTTTTGTTTCTTTGAATTTCTGGAGTAGTGTGAGGTTAGCGTAGAGCGGTACCAATGAGCGGAACTTCTGTTTCTTTTATTTGACGTTTTTCGAATTTAAGCGATGCAAATATACACTGGGGTTCAAAGAAAGTGCATCACCTCTTGAAATTGTAATTGTCGTCCAAATAACGTACGTAAATGGCAATATTTCTTACAGATTGCATCAGATAAGATTGACACGCGTAGGTGATGACGTAATATTGCATCAGCTGTTACGTTCAGCTATATAAGCACACTCTGCAAGAGTTACAGCCATTCCTTGTTTGTGTCAGGATGGCGAGTTACCTGCAGTTGACGCCACAAAGAAAGAGTTGCTACGTGAGAAAGGATGTTCTTCTCGTCATGTTGCTTATAGAGTGCCTTGTAATCAGTCGACAGTGAGTAGATTTCTTTCCAAACTCAAGAATACTGGTTCTGCTGAAAGGAAAAAAGGAACCGGACGCAAACGAGTCCCTACGCCAAAACAGGACCGCGTTTTGAAGCGTTTATCCCTTAAAAACCGTAAAGCTTCTTCGTCTGAGCTGCAAAGAGAATGGGAAGAACGTACAGGAGTGGTATTTTTTTTATTAATAACATTTGATTTCCACATCAGTGGGCACCGCTGGAACAGTCTGGTTCGGCTAGAAGGGTGTACATTACGCAAATCCCAGTTGAATGCATTCATTGGAATTGCAAGAGATCAAAACAGATTGCAAATACATAACAAAGTAAAATCAATACATAAAATAATAAACAATAAAATAAATAAATACCCAACAAAAAAAAATGAGGATGACAGGAAAGCCTTTGCGGGGAATTCTTTTCACATAGCGCTTATTTTTCGTGTTTATAGAATTATTTCATTATGTCCTATCTATAGAGCTTCGAGCTGCAGAAAGTCTTTCGATATACAGGATGATTCACTACCAGTGCGACAAACTTTCAGGAGGTGTAGGGGGCACAAAGACGAATCGGAATCACATAGCATTGCAGGGTCCGAAATGCCTTCGTCATGCGGTAGAGGACGTTGAACGGGAGGTCGCGTGAACAGCGATCCTGCTGGAAGTCAGCATTTGCGAACCGTTTCTGTTGAAGAAACCAAGTAGCAAAAGTCCTCCGGAGTGGATAATCCGCAGGCTCCAATGATTGGATGCGTTGCAGATGGTATGAACTCATTTGGTTTGTTGACAGTATCCTCCATACAGTGGATTGGGAAATACCCAATCGTTGGCCTATCGTTCGAGTACTCGTACTCGGATTGCCTTCTGAAGACGTAGGATATTCTCCTCATTGTCTGGCGTCCTTGTCGTTCGCTCTAGATTCATGGTACCTCTCGTGAAACAACCAGTCTCACATAACCTTCTGTGCACACGTGCGAAAATCGTATGATGAGGAGCATGCCTGTGCGGGAAATGTTCCTGGTACAAGCGCAGTGCGGCGCGCCCGTTACAGTCCGCAGCTCCATACGCGAGGTATAGGTATAAGTATGTTGAAGGTCTGATAGCTCCAGGGATTTCCCCCATCTCCGCGTATGTTCTATGTATCGAGAGACAGTACCCTGTCTATGCCAGAGGTTTAAAAATAACGTACGGGTCATGTGGTACGTTGTTTGTTGTGCCCATTGTTCATCCGGCCTGTTGGCCGCCGGGCCCCCAGTGGGACCCGGCGTTACCATACCTAGCGACGGGGACGCCGGCCGGGTGTATCAAGAGACTAATAATACTCGGGCAGGTCCTGCCACTTACCTTCCTGGGATTTTGGTGGGTAGGACCTAAAATAAAGGTTGCAGCTATCGGGGTTGATTTAAGTAAAATTGCATTTAGAAAGCGCTGCGTGGGGTTTTACGCTGAAAGAACTATTTCTAGAGAGCCTAAAAGGTCGGGCAAAATTTGATGTGATTTAAATTTGGACATGTGGGGCAGTCGCTGTACAAGAGAAAGTGATGGGAGGGAGGGTGAAGACGGGGGGATGAAATAGGAAGAAGAGGGGTCGGATAGGTAGGTAACTCCCATTTTCAATGGGGCATGCCCATGCCCCACGACAGTGAAAATATGGGAAGGCGAGGAGAGGAGAAGAACAAAAATCACCCTCCCCGAAAACAAAAAAAAAAAAAAAAAAACCGCACAAGGGAATGCAGTTTTGGGTTGACAGTAGGCCATCCAATTCATCCTAAAGTCTTGTCTTTCTGTAGTATGGTGAGTTTTGTTTTTTTTTTTACTTGTTTGATCTCCTGCATTCTTTCTAGTCAGGTTGCCCATTTGGAATATTTCTATCATTGTTTTCCTTCTAGAAAATAGAGTGCCTTGTAGTCCTCTTGAGTGTCTAACAGTCTGGGTTCTTAATTGTCTGGGATATATTGGATTGCCGTTATTAGGCGTAGTCGTTGGTCATCATACAAATCGCACTCAAACATTAAGTGTCTCCAGGACTCCGGATTGCCACAGGAACAGTCCGCGTTATTTATGATGCCAAGTTAGTGAACTTTAGCTTTAAACGAGCCGTGTCCTGTAAGGAGGAAGGCGGTATTTCGACTTTCGACCACGGTGAAACCACGCTGGCGCCTTAGGGTACAGCTTAGTGACAGTGGGGAGGAATCTTCTGGTCACTGCACCTTTTTCTGTGTTGCTCCATCTCCTCTGCCAAATCTGGACGAGGTGGTCGGTGATTCTTCTCCTAGTTGCGGTCATTAGTGATGTCAGTGGTGAGGTCATACATTATAGCCGATGTGTTTCTGGCAAGATGGTAGAGCAGACCACAGCGGGTTGCTTCGAGATCCAGGGGCAGAACTCCTACCAGGACTTGGAGGGCAGCCGTGCTAGTAGTTCTAGTTGCTCTCGACATGGTAAGGAGGATGGTCCTCTGAATGGTTTCGAGGATCCGTTTATTCACTTCTAGTGCCGCCCTCGTGTACCAAACAGGGGGAGCCATGTGTGATGGCAGGGATGAAGAGAGCTTTGTAGTACAGAGACAGATACGCGAGGTGCAAGACGGCCAGTTGAATGTTTGAATACTCGTCCATCCTACTGCCTCGGGAACCGGTTCGCAAATGCTGACTTACAGCGGGATCGCTGTTCACGCGACCTCCCGTTCAACGTCCTCTACCGCATGGCGAAGGCATTTCGGACCCTGCAATGCTATGTGATTCCGATTCATCTTTGTGCCCCCTACACCTCCTGCAATTTTTTCGCACTGGTAGTGAATCACCCTGTATATAGGATGTGCCTTTTTCCGAACACGCAGGAAATTCGCTCTTTGTTTGTTGTAAGCGATGCGATCTAGCATGGAGCCAGACTTTTTCCAGGTCCTGCAGGCTTTTTGCTTTAGATTAAAAGCCTCTTTCGTTTCGCAGTTGAACCACCACTTAGTGTTTGAGGAGATTTTAATTGTCTTCGATGCCCCAATGAGAGCAATGTGTCTTAATTCGTTAAAAATGGCATTAATTCCCTCGTCCACTGGTTTGAAGCAGAGATTATTCCAATTAAATACTTTGAGTTCAGTGAGGATAACATTTGGCTTGACTAGATTTGTTGAAAATGTAGTTGCTGTTTGTACCGGGTCAGCTGGTTTGGTTGCAGCTGCGTGTGCAATTTCAAACACTACTGGTAAGCGGTCCAACACGAATTTGGAGTTATAGCGTATGATTTGTATTTATTCAAAATTGTGATAGACGCTGTCCAGAACTTCATTTCCTCTGGGCGGTGATGTATTCGGTGGGATGAACCCCCAGGTCCGCATGTTATCTTCCATTTCTTGCCTTGCATCCTTGTACCTTGGCAGAGGCAGGTTGAAATCTCCTACAATCGTTTTTGGATATTGGGGCATAGATGAGCAGACATATATGAGATAAGATCCTCTCTGATTGATGAGATTTGTCCTGGTGGGAGATACACAAGGCAGATTTGGGTCCTTTTTTCATTTTTGTTGAAAATTGCAGTTATTGTTTCATAGTTTGATGTTTTACTGCTGTAGACATGTATCTACCTAAAAAAGGTCTTGTAGAAGATGAGGACACCACCTCTTCTCTTTTACAGCTTGTTACTAAGGCTCCTAACATTTTGTAAAAAAACTTTTACTGTTGTTTGGGTTACATCCATTTGCATCTTGTCATTTGATTGCTATTGGTGTACACTAGGGGACTTGTGGTTGGTATCTTTTTTTTGTTTCGATGAACGGTTTAATTAAGACCCCTGTCGGCCATATTGCTGGGTTAAGCACCTCGTGCAGATGTTCCCGAGGATAAGATAGAACAAACGAGGAATATGATGGGTATTTTGTTTTAATGGCTCTATCATCTACCTTTACTCCAAGCTCTATGTCCAGGAAGCTTTTTATAGCAGTGGCGTGGATAGTAGGCGCCAGCCTAGTGGTGAACAGCTTGGCCCGCGAAGTCAGTACTGTGATGTAAGTTTCGCAAACTTGCTTGAGCCGGAGAGTTTCCATGGACAAATGTCCACGGAACCGGACGGAAATTTGTCCGTTGAGCACGCTTAGTGGCTGAATTAAGAGCGTCCGTTCTATCTGGATCTGGCATGGTGCATCTGGTAGACCTGTCCACATTTGTGCTAGCAACTGCTCTCTGAACGACTTGTGCATAAAATCTGGTGGGTCTCTTGTCGTCAATCCCGGGTGTATGGTTTGCTTGCTTGGCAGGGGAAGAGAGGGCTGAGTTAGGGTCTCTACAGTAACAGCCGAAGGCTCGTCCAAGTTCTGTCGATGAGGTAGTTCTTAAAGGGGATCTGGGTAATTGGTCTCCCTGTGAATGCATATTGCGGGAGGGGGGGGGTCGAGGTGCCCGTTTGGGTGGCATTTGGTCACTGTGATTTTACAGGTTTTCTTTAGTTTGGTTGGTGGGGTACGTTGGACCTGCTCTGTTGTCAAGTTGTCTCGAATGAGGCTCTATATGTGCGCTTTTCTCCGTATTAGCCTTGCATTTGTATAACTTAACAAGTTCCTGTGACGATAGGATGTTGGTAATGACCGAGGCGTCACCCAGTTTGGAGAGCTCTGTTAGGTTAACTAGATTCGTGACCAAAAATGTCAGATTCTTAATTTGTTGTCTGAGCAGAAGTAGCTCATCTTTAAATTCCTCATTCTGAATTTGGAGTCGATAATTATCGCTCAGAAGTTTTGCCAAATTTTTTTCATCGGTTTCACCATATCCTCAAGATTGTGCCCTTGAGGAGACTTACTACTAAATTTGTGAGGAGGAGGATCCTGGTAGGTAATTTTGTGTGTGGGATGAATGGTTGATGCGAGAGGGAGGGTGGTTGGGACAGTTTTCAGCTCTTCCCTAACAATATGATTTTCTAGGTAGCAAGTCTGACTAGCTGGCTTCATTGCCGTTCTTTGTTTTGTAGAGAGAAGCTGAGGCTCGCCCATAGTCGTTGTTTCACCTGACACTTTATCCGAATCGATGTCATCCTGCGCGGGAGAGCTTGTTCACTTGGGAATGCCCTTTTGGGTGGCGGAGTTTCTTTCTGATACTTTGTTATTATGGAGTTGCGTAGGACTGTTCTTCTTCTCAGACTCGACAGAGTGCCTACCACTCTTAGACCTTTCAGTGACAGGTGAACTGCTTTGGCAGGCTATTTTCGGAATCCCAAGCTCTCCGAGTTGAAAGTGCGGCGCAATATATAGCCTCATCGTAGCTGATTAGCGGAATTTCATTCTCATTGACAGCTACGTGGTCCTCTGAGTTGCATAGGATAGCAGGGCTGAGACTATTTTCTTCGTTGGTTCTTGAGGGGGAAGTCGACTTGTCTGTTTTCGTGCCCAGCAGGAGATAATTGATCCTGGCCGCCTCCACGTGGCGGGGATGGGGGTGAGACGTAGTGACCAGGTGTTACTGCTTCTTATCTGCTAAGAGCCAGGCACCGGCCGATAACATAACAACAGAACACATCATAACACTTACACGACCAACACACTACCTACAATTGGCCGGTTTTGGCATAAGCTTCAACACAAGAAGTACAATATGGGGGAAACCCTGGGATTCGCCACAACAACACATGAAAATCCCTGAATATCCCTGAATAAAGATTAACCTGTCAGAGGAAGTTGAACGATAGCTCCATCAATGGGTCGCTGAAACTACAAGGAATCTTTTGGTATTAGATTCATCATGGTGCACTGTTTTGAACATGTGGGGGTATGTTTTATTTTATCTTTTATTATTATTATCTCTTTTTGTCTTATTTTATATTTAACTCAGGTTTTCTTAGGTGCCCTCACACCTACAAGGCCCCACTCTTTGTCACCTGACTGCTATACTCTGTAAATATCACAGAAGATTCTCAAGCTGTTGAGGGTAATTTCCATTGATTTCCCTTAATCAGAGACCAGGACTCTTTAACCTAATTGCGGGATAGCAAGCTCTGAACTGGGCAAGCAAGGCGTGTGTTGATTAGACTAACAGGACTCAAGTGAAAACAAAACATGAAATTTATTACATACACATATACAATATTATATACAATTGAATAAAAGAAAACCTACATTCCTAATATACAAATTTGACTCAGAGATACCTTGCATAAGCATTCTAATTACAATTTCCATTCACTAGATAATCTGAATTTACCATTATATGAAAACACCTGATTCATTCTTCTTGCTCTAATTAACTCCTAGCACTTATACCTTCACTATACTCATTTCATTACTCCTGGATACAATTCCGTTTCTTATATTAACAATCAAATATACTACTTTCATCATTATGCTCTGTGGTCTCACCACTCTGTTACAATATACTTTTAGACCAGTCTTAACTTTCCTAAAGTCTCTACTTGTCACTAGTCATTCACATAAACCAACAATCTTCATCAATAAAACATTACATCCACAGTTTCTCATTTAACCTTCTTGTCTATAACTTTAAAACATATTCAGAATCTTTCTTTGTAAGTTTGTTACCCTTCCTAATGCATTATATCTGTTATATCAATCTCATCTACCTTTTAACATAATGAATTCTGTTAGTATTTCTATTTGAGAGATAAATTTTCTTTCTCTTTACTTTCTAGCACTACCCCCTTTTCGTTAATTATTATACTATTTCACTAAGAGTCCTTCTTGCTAACTTAGTGTACTTAATATATCGCTCACCTACTTCTATCGTTTTCTTTACTTTCCATGGAGGTTTCAGGCTTTCACCTTAGACTATCTTCTATGGCTCTGCTTTCGCTTGAATCAGCTTCAGATAAATTTCCGGAACTCTCGGCTGCATGGGTCTGGCCTCCTTTCTCCTTGTTTGAATGCGCAACTCCTCCTTTACTAAAGATCGTTGTGATGCATCTTGCTCCAAGAAGTCGTTACCTTTCCTGGCACACTTAACTGTCTTTCATAACCCCTTTTTCTTATCATCCGTGGCCTTCCCATTACTTCTATTCTTAACTATTTCCCCCATTACTGTCTAGGCCCCTTTTTATCACTCTCTACATTTCTGCACAGCCCGACTTACTTTATTTTTCTGTCTCTTCAAATATCTTTTTTCACAAAACAAACTCCTTTCCCCTTGTTTTTCGAGAGGTTCCCCCTTTCTTTCCTGCGCTCTCTCTTTTTGTTCCCCTGAACTCCATACCTCCCCTTTTGAATGGGCTGCCTCCGTTCGGGACTTCAACCAATCTTCCCCTTTCTATTTAAATTTACGTTCCGTTTCATTCGCTTATATCATTTTCCCATGCTGTCCCTTTAGCTCGCGATCCCATGCCGTATGCTCCTTTGATGTCAACCGGCTCCTTTTACTTTCTTCCCAGGCCGTATGCCCCTTTGATTTCGACCAGCCACCGCCACAAACACTCATTTCCATTTCGCACCTTGCCTTCTAAAGCATCAGAAAGTTCCCATCACAGACAGCCAAACGCCAGTCTTAATTTTAAACCGAACATTTGAAGTGCACCTACGTCCTGTTTTGGTCTGACGGTGTCACCGATCAAAGGAAACTCCTCGACTAATCCGGTCTCCCGTTCTATTATTTGCTCCTGACAACCCGTTTCACGCCTATTCACAAATGACCCCCGCTACATATTCCTGCTGTCCCTGTTTGTTTTCGTGTATATTGGGAGCTGAAGGTTTATCCGTGCTACTAGTTATTCTCATGCTTACCCCATTCCTTCATTTAATTTTATCCTGATTTAATCTCACCTTGCGAAAAACGCACTATCTTTATTTTATTTAATTTGTAACATTTTTCATCTTTCACCATTACTATATCTAACGTTTTTCTAATTAATATCTTACTTTGCGCAAAACATCCCCAATATCGTCATTTAAATTAACGTGTAAGATCTTGTATCTTACAAGTTAATTTAAATGAAGAAGCCCCTCCTCACACAAAAAATGAAAAAGGTCCGATTAATTTGGTGTAAGGAGCCTGTCAAATGGACCCCCGAGCAGTGGAAGTCAGTTATTTTCTCGTACGAGAAGAAATTCAAACTGCATGGCTCTTTTGGGAGACAAAGAATTCGCCGTAGTCGTGGTGAAGAATACCAACCAGACTGTATGGTGTCTACAGTGAAATTCCCTAACAGCCAAATGATATGAGAGTGCCCTTCGTATCGCGGAGCAGGTCACCTGCAGTTTATAAACGGTTCTGTAAATAGCAATAGGATACCTGGCTATATTGGAAGGCAAATCGATGCCAACCATTAGAGACATGCTAGGTAACGGCAACTTTCAGGACGACTTTGCTCCTTGTCATCGGGCGAAAAGTGTAAGTAGGCACCTCTGTAGTTACTTTAGCTCCATTTCTGCATTAGAGGTTCGACAGTAATTTGTATACATTTGTTATAGGTGAAAAAATGGTTGGAAGAACTGTCCATTACAACTCTTAGCCGGCCAGGAAACAGCTCAGACCTGAATCCAGCTGTTGGCATCGTGTGGAATCTGCAGTTGCCAGAAAGAAACCAAAGACCCTTCGTGAACTCCACGAAGCATTAATTCGTGTTTGGAACCAAAACTATCACTTGATTATCTTCTGAAATTTAAAATATTTTTACTACTTTTTACTATTTTTTATATAATCCTATTTTGCCATGACAAGTACTTTTGTTAGAAACAGGGCAATTCTGGTGGTTGACACTTGAAAAAGACATCAGGATCGCGCGATGTACGTTGTTGTTGTTATTTGGTTTTTAGGAGCATTAGCAACTAAGGCCACATTGCTCCAAGGATATGCGGTGGTCATTCCCTGACCTTTCCGCATCCTCCGTAGTTGGTGGTGACGGGCTCGAACCCCGGTCTAATCAAGAAGCGTGTGCTACGCACTGCTGCTCCTTCCCACCTGGCTACTGAGGCGCCTCGCGATGTACGGAAATATAATATTTTACAATCATGTATATATCGCACGTACTGGTGTCTGTTTCAAGTGTCAACTACCAGAATCGACCCACAAGACAACAATATAGTGTCTTCTGTTTCTAACATAAAGTACGTTAGTAAATAAATTACCTTTATTTATTTATTATACTATTATGGTCGTGAGGTCCTTTCTGATTATCAGTAACCTTTACCATATATAGTTATTAAAAATTAAAAAAAATTAAAATTAAATAGTTGTTAAAATCAAGATTACATTTACACGTTTAGTGAAACCATTTATTACTTTTGTATTACTCCACTCAATTATACTATAATTTTTAGTGTTTTTTTTTTGTGTTTTCCACCAACCATGGAATAAAACGAAAGACGAAAAACCCAAATTTTTAAAATATTTAATATTTACAATAAACGATTTACAAACAAAATATTACTGATAGTAATTTAAAATAAAACAACTATGATATACAGGATAATAATAAAATGCCGAATTTAAAATGCAATAAAATATACTGGGTTAAAAGCGCTAAAATACTAACTGAAGCTTTCAAAGGCTTCTGCCTTCTTTCTCAACAGTGTAATTTCTGTTCTGCGGTGCATCATTAAATACCAGCAGGTTCACGGTGCATCTCACGTGAACGTGTACTGTTCCCGTCAGAACCGGAAGTGGCTCGGGAGCGTTTCAGGCAAAAACGTTCATCCCCTCCAAGGATTACCGCCTCAAAGAGGGGATGAATGCGTGTGCCCCTATCTCTATTTATATTTTTCTCAGTAGAACTAATTTGCAAGCTCTCGAGCCACTTGCGGTCCCAAAATCTATGCGCCCGATCAGTGATGACCGCTTCATCTGGGGAGATTTGATGTTGCTTCTCCCAGAAATGTTCAGCTACGGCGGATTTGCCATAGTCTGCATTTCTTATCGCATTTGTGTGCTCCCCCAGACGATCTTTGAGACGCCGTTTTGTTTCTCCCACATAACACTCCCCACATTCCGGGCATTTAATACTGTATACGACCCCACTTATATTTTCATTTAAGACAGGGTCCTTCACCTGTGACACGATTGTGTGCAGCTTCCTGCCTGGGAGCTGCACACAGCGTGTCTGGTAATTCCTTAATACGCGAGCTAAACGCTCGGATAAACCCGGATAGTAGGGAATGTATGCGGTGGCTATTGGAGTGAAGGACTCACCTCTACTCTGCCCTCCACTAATGTATTTCTCTATGATCCTCCGGGGGTAGCCACACTTCAAACGATCCGCCGTAACACGTTCATACTCCAAGTTTCTATCCTCTGAGGTACTACAATGGGATTTTGCCCTATCCACTAATGCTCTTACTACACTGTTCCTGTGATAATTAGTCTGCGCTGAGTTGTAGTGTGAATATTGGCCCCTGCACATAGATTTTCTAAATACTTTTGTTTTCAAATGCTGGCCTTCTCTACAAATCAGCACATCCAGGAACGGCAAAACCCCTCCTTCCTCTACCTCAGAGGTGAATTGTATGAACGGGGAGAAGCTATTAAGAAAATTCAACGTATTATCCTCACTCCCTTCCCGAATAACTGAAAACGTATCATCAACATACCTTTTCCACGGACGCATAGGGAGAACTGTAGTGTTAAATAGTCTGGACTCGAGCTCCTCCATCGCTAAATTAGCTATGATGGCAATGATGGGGGAGCCCATAGCTGCACCGTTAACCTGCTTGTACATGGTGTTACTAAACACCATGGTAGTACTCGAAAGACATAACTCTATTCCTTTACATATGTCCTCTAAGTTTAGTTGCGTCCTATTATTTGGGATTATATGTTATTTGGGATTATATGTTAAGAGCCTTGTGGATTAACTCAAGACTTGAAGCAATCTGCAAGGCTTTAGGGGGTAAATTTCTATCAGCATGGCCCACACTTGTAGGTAGAAGGAATTTGTTTTGTAGAGACGGGATACACTTAAACAAAGGTGGTGCAAAAGTTTTTGCCAATATCTAGATGTTCTGGGGGCAAAGACGTTTCACGTGCGCGGGTAGCTAATATCAGGGAAGAGAGCCTAAAAAACGTCAAGGGTTGTGTTAGGGTTGTTAAATATACAAGAACAGTAAGTCTTAATTGTTTATACAGTAACGTTAGAAGTGTCGTCAATAAAATGAGCGAATTCGAACTGCTGGTTAAAACAAGTAACGCGGACATAATAGGGCTTACAGAGACGTGGTGCCACCCGGAAATTGGGGATGATGAGTTTCAGTACGGCTTGTATAATGTATTTAGGAAGGATAGAGTAGATAGAAGGGGTGGTGGGGTAATGCTTCTTATCAGAAGCAGCCTGAGTGCGACGATAGCTTTCCCGGATTCAGACGTTTCACATGCTAGTATAGAGTCTGTATGGTGTGAGATAGTTGGAAACAAAGGTATAATGCGAGTAGGAGTAATCTACAGACCAGGTGATTGTGAAGATTATGAGAAAAGCCTCTACATGCAAATGGAATGGGCAAGTAAGCTTCAATGCCTTATTATGGGTGATTTCAATTTGCCTCTAATTGATTGGAGTAAATGGGAAGGAAACTCGACATGGGGAACAAAATTTTTAAATCAACTAGATGACTGTTATTTGTATCAACATGTCAGGGAAAGTACTAGAGAAAAGAATATCCTAGACCTCATCATCACACATGAATCAGATGACATAACAGGGCTGACAGTAGAGGAACCAGTAGCAGGAAGTGATCACGGAGTTCTACGCTGGATGATGACGAGAGAGGTAGCAGAAGTAAAAGGCAAAGGAATGGGTTTTAATTTCAGAAAAGGAAATTACGATGCCTTAAGGTACTACATGGCCTCTATTAACTGGGTAGATATCGCGCAGAGAATGAATACAGTTGAACTGTGGTACGCTTTTAAAACATTAATCACAGATGCCTTGAATGCGTATATACCATTAAAAAAATACTCCACGAGGAGGGTTCCAAGTTGGATGACTAGTGAAGTTGCCGCATTACTTGAGCAGAAAAAGGTGGCATGGAAAGGTTACAGAACAATAAAAAGTACTGAAGCCTATAACAGCTACAAGGTGATCTGTAATAGAGCCACAGAAAAGGTTCGACAGGCAAAGGCAGTTTATGAGAAATCACTAGCAAACAGAGCAAAGAGGGGGGATAAAGAATTCTTCACATATATAAATGCCAAGAAGAGAAGGACAAACCAGATCGGACCTTTACGTAAGGGAAAGGGGATAGTAATAAATACACCAGCTGCCGTTGCAGATAAACTCAACAGTTATTTTGCATCGATATTTACAAATGAAAAGCCTTTTGTGGCAATGGGAAATTGTGGGAGCGAAGTTAAAAAATATGTAATTAATGATATTGAAATTTCGCAAGATTATTTAATGAAAAAACTTTCGAGCCTACAGACCAGTAAAGCTCCTGGAGTTGATGGAATATACCCTATAATCTTAAGAGAGGCGGCAAGCGAGTGCATTGAACCATTGAGGCTAATTATGCGAGCATCATTAGACTCTGGGGAGATTCCCTTGGATTGGAAAAGTGCAAATGTATCTCCCATACATAAGGGTGGCCCTAAAAGTGAAGTTGGAAATTATCGACCTGTCAGTCTGACTTCAGTAGTAGGGAAAATCATGGAGGCAATGATCAAGGGTGGAATTCAGGATCATTTGGATCGAATTGAAATTCTCAACAATACTCAGCATGGTTTCGTAAAGGGAAAATCAGGTTTAACAAATCTGGTTCGCTATTTCGAAAGGGTCACTCACGAGCTGGATTTAGGGAATAATTTCGACATTGTTTATTTAGATTTCAGCAAAGCTTTTGACTCAGTCCCACATGAGCGGTTGCTTTATAAGCTGGAACAGGTTGGAATCACTGGGAAAATCCTTAGATGGATAGAAGGATGGCTTCAGGGCAGGAGGCAGAGGGTTGTGATAAATGGCTATTCCTCAGATTGGGTTGATGTAAGAAGTGGGGTTCCCCAAGGATCAGTATTAGGACCACTGTTGTTTTTAATTTTCATAAACGACATTGATGAAGGGATAGAGGGCGTGATGTCTAAATTTGCAGATGATGTTAAAATTGGTAGAGTAGTTAATGATCACTGTCAAGCTGAGCTTCTTCAGAGAGACCTAGATAGACTTCAAGAATGGTCAGAAAAATGGCAGCTGTGCTTTAATCCAACAAAGTGTAAGGTATTACACCTGGGAAACAGTAATCCCAAAATAACTTATTCACTTGGTGGAGTTCAACTAAACCCAGTACTGGAGGAAAGGGACTTGGGTGTTACGATACGGTCAGACATGAAATTCTCTGAGCATTGTAAACAGGTTACAAGGAAGGCCCATGGTGTCCTATCGATGATCTATCGAACTTTTGCAAGTAGAGATAGGGACGTGATAATCCCATTATATAAGGCCTATGTTAGACCACACTTGGAATACTGTGTTCAAGTATGGAGACCGCACCTAAAGAAAGACATCGAGCTTCTTGAAAGGGTGCAAAGAAGGGTCACTCGCCTGGTGAGATCGGCAAAAGGGCGTCCTTATGAAGAAAGACTTCGAATATGTGGGTTGCAGAGTTTGGAAACTAGACACCTTAGAGGAGATTTGATTGAGGTGTTTAAGGCTCTGAGAGGCATCGGTAAAATGAATGAGGACGAAATTTTCAAGATTATAAATGATGCTAGAACTAGGGGACATAAATTCAAGTTACGCGGGGAAATGTTTAGATTGGACTGCAGGAAGTTTTATTTTAGCCAGCGAGTTATAAATTACTGGAAAAAGTTGCCTTCATGGGTGGTAGAGGCCGACAGTTTAGGGAAATTCAAAGGTCATCTGGATAGTACTTTCGGGTAAGGGAAGCGCATAGGATGATAGGTTTAATTTCCTTTTTATTTATTTATTTTTTTATTTATTTTTATTTATTAATTATTATTATTTAGTTATTTATTTATTTTTTGTTTTTATCATTGTTTTGTTCGGATTTTTTTTTTTGGCTGGTGCAGCATAAGCCATAGGCTTTCTTGCACCATGCGGCCGTTACTAATACTAATACTAATACTAATTATTCAAGGTGGTGTCTCTTTCTAAAGCCATGTAAGCACAATGTAAAAAGAACCAATTTATTTTAATCCAAAAAATCAAAACTTATTGACGGAAAAAAAAAAAAAAAAAAAAAAAACAATCAAACTTACAACTCCTAAAGTTTTTACGAAAATCTATAATATATTGTAAATCGAATTAATCTTACCATATTTAGGAATTCCAAAGTGTTGTCTTCGGCGTCCGGAAGAAGGATTACCAATATTTTATCTATGTTTAAAGAGAATCGCTTGAGAATAGAGAATGGATTATAAATGTCAATGAGTTTTGCAAGTCCTTCGTCCATTTTAAAAAGCATATGTGGATATCCCTGTCTGGATAACGCTGCTGCTGTACACGAGACCATTGAGGGATCTGTAAAAACGAAACAGCAGACATTCATGAAATTCTCCTTAATTTTCCTGGAGAACGTTGTACACAATCTCGAGATATGCTACCAGATGTGTAGCCGAGTGCTTAGGGCCAAAGATACAGTAGTACATGCATTTTACCACGGTTCCATCTCATACGACTCTCAATACAGAAATTGTTGTATTCTTGTAAAATGATTTGTTGTTAAGTCATCTGACTACGGTTGAGTGAAAACAAATTTTGTTTTTATTTAATATTTACTTTAAATATCTAAAATATTTGGAAATGCTTAGCAAATATAAAGTAATCCAGTTCAACACAAAATGCAAAATTTAGAAAGAAAGTAAGGAGAAGTATTTATAAATATTTATATTTACCAGATTTCGCTGAATACAGGATTACAATTTTATTTTCATCGGCTATATTCCCACGATAGACATCATTTAAAAGCTTCGGTACAGCTGAACACTTCCACATTTCCAGGGATTCCTTAACCCATCCACCTGTAAAAATGCTAGTTTGTAACATTAATGCTAATAAAACTCTCTTTATTTATCTGTACACCGCTCATTCTGTTTTCAGATTTGTCAGCATTCCATTTGTCCATTGCTTTGTACACACAATTATTACATTTATATACAAAAGTTACAAAATATATAGACAATTTTATATACATTTACATTCTCCTTATACATATATAAAATACTATATTATATATGACCTCCTGGTGCATTGCATACGTGTTTCTCAGAATCAAGGGTGGCTCTTAGGCAAAAGCCCATCTCCACTTAGTTCATCTGTACAGCTTAGAACCTCTACGAAGTTGGCTTAAAAACATGTTTGCGGTATTATACCACGGCCAATACAAGGCAACTGGTACCTGGTGCCCTTCTCTAGGCCCGGGTTTGCATTGTCCGTTTCTGCCGAATGCACAAGTCCCGCACCCACCTGAGGGAGTGCAATACCGGTGGGTGCCTATCTCGCTTCCAGATTATTCTAACCTTGGAGCGAGCGAATAAATAAATGAAATGAAAATGAAAAGTGAATCGCTCGTGGAGAAAATTCCACAAATTGTCCTGAGTACCACCAAGAAACAGTAACGTATTGTATAAACGGATATGTACAACACTTGTTTTAAATATGCTCAGAGTCTCAGAATTCCTGAGAATCCGGAAAACCATACATAATTAGTTTACATACAAAGAAATACTCTTCAAAGAAAGACAACCTCCACGTTCAATTAACAACACTATCTAGTCTTTCCGCTAGAACTTTCACACCTGTTGACATCTTCTCAATAGCAATTGGCTTAAATCACCATTGATTAACATAAATCAACATAATAACAATTGACAAAAATCAATACAATAACAATTCACATAAATCTTCTGTTTCCTTTTGTCTTTTTGTGAAGTCAATTCCCAGGAGCAGCTGAAGTTCTTAGCTGAGTCCTCAAAGTAAGGGCAGTTCTCGAGAAGGTTTGCAGAGCTGTAAAGTTATCACTGGCTTCAACTAGGATTTTACATTAGTCTCCAATAGATTTGGGACCACAGGCAGTAAATCCACTCTACATTGAGAGTACAATGGACAGATCAAAAATACATGAATCCGATAGAGAGTCAATGGTATTTCCTTATTGGCCAACAGTAAATAGGCGCAAAATAAAAATTTATGAAAGGTGTGGATATCATTAAACAGGTCACAGTGTCCGTACAGACCTGTAATGTTGGTAACCACCAGTTCATTATTTAAAACAACTATTGCACGTTTTGGAGGTTTGTCAAGCGAATGAATAATTCCCATAAGTTAAACCCATAAGTTTCCCATAAAACCCATAAGTTTATGAGCCTCACCTGCAAAGAATGGAAGGGTTCCTGTATGCAAATAACATCAAAAGTCATTTTCAAATGCTGATATTCTAATCTCGTCCATTGACACTTTTAAATGCTGACCATTTATCTGAAGAACTTTTACATCCTCACTAAATTGTATTCTTATCAGCCAACTCGGTCACTGAATTGGAACCATTAACCATTATCACTCATGTTTTGTTCTACTGTCCGTAAGCTGTACCGCTTTCAAGTATTCTGGACACTAAGCATTCCTTAGAGAATGATTATAATCTCTACCACGTCTCTTACAGATGATACAGTTTGGAGAATCTTGTTTATAGGGACACTCTCTATAGACATGACCACCCTCTGCATAGTGTCCACAAGAAACTGCCCTATGGGAACAAAATTGGGCCGACTGGGCCACCCCAAACAACGGAAACATTTGCTTACATTCGTAAACGAAAGGAACCTGTGTGATGTGAATCCACGATAGATTCTATCACTCTGCAGAATATACCTCATCATACGAGGACTAAATTCGATCACCCAATTAACCACTTTTATACCTGATCCAGAACTAAATTTGAAACACACCTCGTCTTTAACTTCATCCTTCTATAATCCTTTTGTGTTTTTAACGAATAGATCTTCAAGTATATCCTCCTTAGCATAATCACGAGGATCACCATATATTAACACTGTTGGATCTGATAACTGAGGTTTCTTCTTTGTAAGACCTATCTCTTTCAAGGCAGGAGCAGAGGAGATCCTAATAACATCCGCCCAATTTGTCGCTTCACAAGAATCCTCTTATTCCTAAGGAGACGAATACCTTTTATTTCCATCTCCTTGTGGTCACGCTTAATGACTTGAGTCACTTTCTTCTTTATGTCTTGACTCGAACTCAAGAGAGTCCGAAGTGGGCCTGAGAATAACCAGATTCTGAAGATTAGACACACCTCTAGGAACTGAAAAGAATCTATCCCGACTAGCACTGCCAGTCCCCTCCTTGGATCTTGGTTTATTCTTGATATCCACAGGATCAATCAACTTGAGATCCTGCCGCCTTCTCTCTGCATAAGACTTCTTATGAAGTTCAGTCTGGAAATCTAAAATTTGATTTCTCTGACAAGCACTCTCCTTCAGATCCCTATCTCATACCTTGAGGCGCTCATTGTGCACGACCAAAGCTGCTGTCACCGCCTCCTAATCAACCCAGGGACCAAAAATTCCTTTGGATGCTGGTTTTGTTATTTTACTTGACTCTTTAGACATTATTTCTTCTAAAGCCCTTCTTATCTTAGCCAATGCCACCTACACCTCAGAGGCATTTAATGATCCTCCCAGGTTTAAACCATCCATTAAAGAAATCCTGTGGTCCTCCCTACTACAAACAGTAATTATATTATCCCCTACCACTTGGGGATTCAAAAACACCATAACCCTCACCGTTCTCGGCTCTACTAGCTTGAACTACTTTAAGGAGAGACGACCGGTTCATACCTTCCTCATCATTCAAGGTCATAATTTTTTCCATATTTGTTTTTTGAAGTTTCGGTTTGACTTTTTCCCTTATTATTATAATTGTTTTAGGGGTCTCTGATTTCCTTTTACCTTTATTTGTTACTGGTGTCCCAGTAGGTTCTTTCTCGAGAGACACCTGAATTTTGGTGCAAAGTTCTTGAAATTACTTATTTGGTGCATAGGAAGAATATGCTTCAGAAGAAGATGAAGAATATGCTTGAAATTCTTGGGACCAATTAATATCTCTCTCTTCTTCTGACATTATGTTATTTAGAAAAGTAATCTAGACAATAAAAATCCCAACAGTCTATCAATATATGTCTATATAGAAACTTTTACTCCCCGGGGATGAAATCTGCATAAAAGTTGAAGATTTCCTGAAGGCAGGTTTTCAGATCTCAGCCCCTAATAGACAGGGAGCGCTCCAAAATTATGCACCAAATAAGTCATTTCAAGAAGTTTCCTTTCTTCAAATATAAGATTCACATCCCAAAAATTAAGAGAGCTATAACCACTTCAACTTTCTTTAAAAGTAGCCCAAAATAGCCCCAACTTAACCTATGTGACTTTACCAAAATGTAAATGTGAATTCAATGTAATAAAACACTAATATGCCCACAGTATATAATCACACATAATCATTTAATGGCTTCTTCCTAAAGGTGGCTAACCCAAGTCAGTAAATATTCCAAGGCAACAAGGTATCAAGTCTTCATTTTGTGTAAGGCAACAAGGTATCAAGTCTTCATTTTGTGTAAGGCAACAAGGTATCAAGTCTTCATTTTGTGTAAGGCAACAAGGTATCAAGTCTTCATTTTGTGTAAGGCAACAAGGTATCAAGTCTTCATTCAATTCCTACTATTAATTCACACTCTCCCTATATATATTTATATATCTTGTTCAAATTTTCAATCGTTAATAAAATACTTTTTATTCATCCACTCAAGTTCAAATACATTTTTTAAAACTTGTAGTGGATGACACTTGATGTTAATACAGTTTTTTCAAATATTAATTCATTAATTAAATTTAATTAATTAATTTTAGTTTTATATGGGAGAAAAAAATTTCTCTTATATAAGATATTTAGCAGGATATAAATTTAGGAATAAATACCGTCAGTGGCGAAGCGTGTAGATCGCTGGAAAAAATTTCTTTTTCAGATTCTTTTTTCATTCTGGGTTCTAGTCTGAGTCAAGGAGGGAACAAAATGGAAATGAAACACGTGAATAAAAATAATAGTCCAACACAAGATACAGAAAGGAAAATGGAAAATTGCAAGGAAATTCGCTTTCTATTTTGCCACTTAATATTGTGATTCTGTCATATGTATATACATATTTATATTAATTGTAATTATTTAATAAAAAGTAACTAAAATGAAATTTTTCTTTGTTGACCTAAGTTGGAATTGACTTTAAAAATTTTTTTTTTATATTACTTGTTTTGTGTAATGTTATTTAAACGGGACAATGTCAAGTCTATGGGAATTTTAACAAGGGAAAATCCTCTATGGTAAGCCTATGAGGCTATGGTCTATATATGTGTCGCTATTAGAGACAAAATTTTCAAACACCAATATCTTGTATGTCTCTTCAGCACCGGCAATAAAATTTTATCCTATGACTCACCAATGTTATCTCTATCCATGTCGTACGTTTACTAAACGTAACTGCTCTTTAAACCGCACTTATACATCAAAAAATGAGAGCACAATTCCATAAGTACTTAACACAACCATCACTACGCCACCTATCAGATTTGTCGGCAGATAGTTAAATAGTATTAGTGTTATTAGTATAAGCAATGGCCATATACAGTTCAAGGAAGCCTAAGGCATATACTGCATCAATCAAAGAAAAAAAAGAGTAAAATAAAAATAACATTAAATAAAAAAAAATAATAATAATAAAAGGAAACGAAATAGACAGTCTACGCATATCCCTCCTCCCGTAGGTAACTATCCAGCTGACCTTTGAATTTCCCCAAACTGTCAGCTTCATCAACCCATAACTTATTGCAGTAATTTATAACTCGCTGGCTAAAATAAAACTTCCTGCAATCCAATATAAATATCTCCCCCTTAACTTGAATTTATGGTCCCTTGTTCTAGAATAATTTATAACCGTTAAAATTTCGTCATCATTACTTTTACTTATGCCTCTCAGAGCTTTAAACAGCTCAATCAATTCTCCTCTAAGGTGCCTAGTTTCCAAGCTGTGCAACCCACATATTCGAAGTCTTTCCTCATATGGACACCCTTTTGCCGATCTCACCAGGCCAGTTACCCGTCTTTGGACCCTTTCAAGAAGCTCAATGTCTTTCTTTAGGTGTGGTCTCTATAAATGAACAGAGTATTTCAAGTGTGGTCTAACAATAGCCTTGGCGTCCTTATCTCTATTCGATAAATCATCGATAGGACACCATGGATCTTCTCTGCAACCTGTCTGCAATGCTCGGAGAACTTCATATCTGACCCAAGTCCCATTCCTCCGCTACTGTCTTTAGTTCAATTCCGCTAACTGTGTAAGTTATGTTAGGGTTACTGTTCCCCAGGTGCAAAACCTTGCATTTTACTGGATTAGCGCATAGCTGCCATTTTTCTGACCATCTCTGAAGTCTATCTAGATCATTCTGAAGAATCTCTGCTTGGTAGTGATCTTTAACTACTCTACCGATCTTTACATCATCTGCAAATTTAGACATCACACCTTCTATCCCTTCAGCTGTACGTGCCCGTTTATTCTATATATAATTTATTTTTATTTATTTCTTTCTTTAAAATATTTTTTGTTGGTTGTTTGAGTTCCATCCTACTAAAGTCACGGGTGTACACAAATCACAATTCTGACGGCAAATTTTAGAAAATTCCAAATTCTAGGGTGTGAATAGTGATTATTTAGCAGAGCATGAAGACGACACAATTTTGTTATATATAAAACATTTTCAATAAGCAATATATAACAAAATTTACATAAATAACAAATTTTTTTGAGATTTATATAAAACCAAATTTACATATATACATACAAATTCCGAATTTTTTAATTTACACATATAGGAACTATGATACAAGACAATTCACCATCTCACACACATCATTAACTATTCTCAAATATTCCTCATTTGTAACATAATTCATTTTGGTAACACCACCCAATCCTTCCTTTCCTTTTTCCTTATTGGTAATCGCTCACACACACAATTAATAAATTCCAACTATTGCTTAGGAAAAGGTGTTTCTCTTCCTTTCAAGGTTTACACACATCACTTTACTCAGTTGTCTCTTACTACAGATCACCAATATCTGTCGATCACCTATCTATCAAGCCACATATGGAATCCATTACTATTTTCATCACTTAGATCACTTATTTATACGCAAATCACTTAATTACACCAAAACCTGTCTATCAACACATAAAATCAATCATTATTTTTCAACACCTTACATCTTTTCACCACCTCACTTCCACAAATTCCCAACACCGAAGTCCAAAAGTCTAACTTTTGTTTAATTAGTTTTTTACTCTTTAGTATTTGCTAAAAAAAAAATTACCATAAATCCCTCCCCCGTGAACAAATCAACCCATCCACTTTTAATTTTTTTGTTTCCTTCGTTCATTTAACACTCCCACAAGATAACCATTTTGTATATACCGAACCTTCAAAAGTAGCTTTTTTCGTGTTTACGCTATCCCTGCTATACGTCGCCAACTTACCTAAAAATCCGCCACACTGACGCTGTCTTCTTTTGATGCAAATGCCGGACTGTCCTGTCAACATCCTGTGTTTGTCAACGTGCGGCTTAGAGCAAATGTTTCTTAATTACCTGCTCTGACGGTCCCATTGTTCTTCAACCCTTTCTAGCCTGTCCGCAAATTACCACTCCTTTCCTAGTATAGGCCACTGTATATTCTCAGTTCACTCTCTATGTACCGCTCGCTATTCTCTTCCATTCACTTCACACGTTTATGACTTCCCTATTTCTAAATCCAGTATTTTCCAAACGTCAACCTTTACCATATTCAAACTTTATACTCAAACCTTAATATTTACCTATTCTCTGCCGTACTTGAATTCATTTCAAATAAATAAATATTTTCATTTAATTTGCAACAGTGTGCTCTTACACATCGATGACATTTAAGAAAATCAAAAACAACAGTGGTCCCAATACTGAACCTTGGGCAATCCCTCTTACATTAACCCAATCTCAGGAATAACCATTTATCACAGCCCTCTTCCTCCTGTCCTCAAGCTATCCTGCTATTCATCTTGTGATTCCAACCTGTTCCAGCTTATAAAGTAACCGTTCATGTGAGACTGAATCAAATACTTTGCTAAAATCAAGATAAACAATGTCGAAATTATTCCCTACGTCGCCCAGATATTGAGTGACCATGTCAAAATAGCTAACCATATTAGTTAAACATCACTTTCCCTTTACCAAAACCAATTCTGAGTATGCTTCAGAATTCCATTTCTATCTAAGTGATCCTGGATTCCACCCTTGATCATTTCCTCCATGATTTTCCCTACTACTAAAGTTAGACTGGCCGGTCGGTAATTTCTCATTTCACTCTTACAACTCCCGAGTCCAGTGATGCTCGCATAATTAGCCTCAATGGTTCAATGCACTCACTTGACTCTTCTCTCAAAATTAGAGCGTGTACATGCTATCAACACCAGGGGAAATACTGGCCTGGAAAGTTTTTCATTAAATAAACATGTGAAATTTCAACATCTTGAATTACATATTTTTCAACTTCACTCCAGATTTTCACTTTGTTATTCATCCAACTCGCGCCATTTCTTCAGCATGACCCTATATTTGTCTACCAAATCATCAGATCGGTGTATGCTTAATGTCATTAGTCCCCACACGAATAATAATATTCTCTTTACACCTCTTAGAATGTGACAGTCCGTTGGTGACATTATTAATATTAATAGAACTAAGTCCTTTTCACTCAGTGCAACTGCAATTTTTTATTTTGTTCTGGGCCCCAATTGGAAATGCAACTTACTACAGTCTTAAGTTCCTAACGAGCTCCCAGTTACATTATTCTCGAGGGAAATTACCTGTTTTCTCAGCGAGTTCGGAACTTTAAGAAGACATTTCATTCAATATTGAGCAGAAGCATTTGACAAAACTAAATAACAAATTTTTAATTTGACAAATTAATAAAATTATTTGGAGACAACTCTTGGGAGCTTTCGCGAGTGCTTCTTTGGAGGACGTTCGTGCTTGTATACTGAAAAGAAAACTTACCGTGGTATTGGTCAAAACCCTTTGAGCTTATAGTAAAAGTGATAGAAATGAGCCATACACAAACGGTAACCAGTATTCTTGGCATTTCTTAAAACTTGGGGGCTCTAAAATGCTGTCAGTTAACTCCTTGTACCCTTCTATATTCAGTTAAGGCTGTACCAACTGGCCTTGTTCTTTCATCTCTATGAGTAGACTTTTTGTACAGTCATGTTCTCAGAACCCACGATATCACTTGGATACTGTTTCTGTTTATCTCATCGCTGTGTTGCATCAGTTGCGTTTTACTTTTTCTGAGGGGCAGCCATACATCAGTTTGTAGTGTTTTTGCCGGTTGCAATTTGTACCCAACAGTGTCGTGAACAATATTCATTATCTGCTTCGAACTCAGTTTTGTTATTGAGAAAATAATGATCGCATTATAAAATGACTCCAAGATGATCGATTGTTGTATTTATTTATTTTTTTACAGCTATTACGGAACTACAACTTACACGGTTAGGGACGCAACCAACTAGAGCGAGTCACGCGCTGGCCCTAATATTCATAACTTGCAAAACATCAAACTGTTACCTAGCAACTTTCGATTTTAATCTGCTCACTCGCCAATTGCATGTACACTCTCCATACAGAGAAATTCCCTTAGGGTCCCTGACGAGTACTCAGCTGACTTGCCTAGGATAGCCTTATCTGAGGATAGCCAAATATATGAGCAGGACGTCATTCTCCTGTGCTTAATTCGGTTTGACTAGGGACGTCTTTATTCTGAGCCGTTAGATCCTTTTTTGCTCTCGTCCGAACAACTGAAGTTAATTGCACTATGTGGTGCAATCAGGATAGACAGGATTCGTAACAGGTCGAATCGATGTTTTAATAAAGAAACTAAGATGGCTTTCATCAGGAAGCAAAAGGCCTACCGGAAATGGCAGAAAACCCAACTTCCCTCAGAACTTTCCATCTTTAGGAAAGAAAGAGCATGATTCTTGAAAACGAAAAGGAAGTCCTTAACCAAGCTGTCTGGATAGGTTGAATAGGGGTCGCATCATTATCATCATCTAGCCATTGACCAAAGGCTTGTCTAGGAATGGGCAGAGTACAGCTTTCTGCAGGCAGATTTTCCTGATCCTGATTCCTCTCTCTCTCTCTCTCTCTCTCTCTCTCTCTCTCTCTCTCTCTCTCTCTCTCTCTCTTTCAGGAAGACTGGTTACCTAGGGCACAGTTGACTTATATTGAAATATTGAGAGAGACCCTAACTGATGCCATTAATAAATTACCCAACAAAGCTACTGTGGGTCCGGATGGTTTCCTACTCTTTATTATCAAAATTTGCAGCATATATATAGTTGACCTTCTCCTTCACATTTTCAGACAAATCCTGCAATCTGGAAAGTTCCTTCAATTTGAAGAACTGACCATTTTAAGCCCATTCGAAAGACCGAGAAACACAAATCTCCTAAAGCCCAGCGACCAATCTCCACCAGTTTTGCTTTACTCAAATTTTTGAAAAAGTAATTCAGCCAGTAATTTCACAGCACTGCTTTGGACACAGACCCGGCTACCTGCATTCTGCACAGGAGATCGACAACTACCAATCTTCTTGATATCCTGTTCAGAATTCAACGGACCCTTAATAGCAGATCACAGATTGGTATCATATTCTTGGACATTAAAATCGGTATATAACAGTATACAACGTCCAGCTCTTTTTAACATCCATTCTGAAACGCTACTTCGGCTGCCAGATACTTTAATTAAAATTTTGAAGTTAATTTTATTTCGTAGACACCTGTCTGTGACCCACAACGACTTCCAGATAACTAGTGGCTTCTCAAGAGGCATCCCACAAAGAAGGGTGCTTTCAGTTATCCTGTTTGCAGCATTTTGGAGCTTTTTCTTGCTCAGAATCCTAACTTTCTCTCTTACGCCCACGATCTGAAACTCAGATCGTTCTGTGATGTTCACCTGATCCAGACAAGAAATGGACTGACTGCTCTTATTTTTTTATACTTGCCTATTTGATATGACAAAGACTTTATTCTTGTCTCCTTGCAGTTGTATATTTAATCCTGTAAAATTTCTCGGATCGAGCACGCATGTACTCTTGTATATTGTACATGTGTTCCTCGCACTTTAGTCTGTAAATGTATTGACACCCTTCTGGCACATTATCATCACGTGGTGACCCAAGGTTCCTTGGGGAAATAATAATAATAACGACTGCTCCATTCACAGTAGGGTTTAATTTAAAGTTTATTTTTCCGTTGTTCAATTCTTCTAGTGGTTTTATCAATTTCATAGCGACATTTCAGAATTTGTTTTCGAAGTTCAGGGCAATGCCGATGATGGTCGAACATGATTTTCAACCCCTCAAGTTCGATAAAAGTAAAAACAGAAAATGTGTTACTCGGGCATATCACATTACCAGTGTATCGAATTATATTTCTTCAGTGGCCAGATCTGAATGCATAAAATTCGCTTTTATTAAATGGCCAGTTTTATCGCCAGTATCTCCCCCAATTGAGCGTGTATGAATGGTCAAACTTCTTGATAACGTTATTACGAACTTACGTGGACCATACTTTCATGAAATTCCGATTTCCTTTGGAGAAAATTCCTTTATTGAGTGGGGTTGCGTCAAGGTTTTTTAGATTTTAACTCAAGAAATCGATTTCAGTGACATGTTTCTTCTGGGGACGTAGAAGCTGAATTAAATTTCTGAACTTCAAATCTTTTGGACAGTGATAGTAGCGACCTTGGTAATAGCTCTCGACGTACACCGACTTCACACTTCGACCGGATTCCAATATAATTTAATTATTTTTGTTTCAGCATGCACGTATTTATTCTGTACGCACTTGGTTTATGAAATGTGATTGTCATTGATGGAAAAAAATTGTTGTTTATTCCTGAACTATAGAATTTCGGAAAATTTAATGCATCTATAAGAACAAACCAAACACGATAATGATAGCGAAGGACGCAAAGTTTCAAATCGATTATCACAATTGGGAAACAGATTTCAGGTGGTTGCAAGGACCTAGAGGGGAACAGGCATTCTGTGTGTTATCAGACACTCAGTCTAAAACACTGATGGATCCAATATCTTTCTAATTTAGAAGATTTAGGAGAAGTCCGATTGGCTTGCCTCCCTGAAATCCACCCATGTACACCTTCTCGATGGTAAGACATGTTACGTCACGTAGGTGGCAACGAAGGTGTAGAGTGGTTCTTTTCAAGACGCCTGGTCAGCGTGAAGAGGAAAAGACCAAACCCTCCAGCACATGACAGCACAACGAAACAAATGGCCCCCAGACCCCAGCGGCTTTCACTCCCCTTCTTACGGCAGTGGGAGGATCAGAGTGGAAGCAGAGGGTGCTAAGAATCTCTGGGTACGACCAGGCTGCCATGCACGGAAACTGAACTTGGCCTGTTACAACGTAAAATCGCTCATCGGTAAAGACACGATATTAAAGCTGGAAAAGGAATTAGAAAATGTAATTTTCTAATTACATTTTAGAATATTATCGGTTCGGCTGAAACAAGAAGGAATGAATCACTTATAAATTTATCAAGTGGAAATCTGCTGTACACCAATAAAAACAGTGAAAGGAGTGAAGGTGGAGTTGGCTTTCTGGTCCATAAAGATATAGAAAACAACATTTTGGAATCCAAAAGTACATTACCAAGGGTGGCGCGACTACTACTCAGGATTTCTAAGAGTATAAGCTAAAGATTATAATGATTTATGCACCAACATCGAGCCATGATGATGAAGAGGTTGAAGAAATGTTCGGCAAAATTGAGAGTTTTCTAGATGAACAGAAAACCCACTACACTATCATTATGGGGGACTTCAATGCTAAGGCTGGAAAGAAACAAAACAGCGCAGAAAGGGGAACTTGAGGAAATTTTGCAATTGGTGAAAGAAATGAAAGAGGTGAAAGACTTGTGGAATTCGCAGAATCTAGAGGAATGTCAGAAATGTAAACTTTTTTTGAAGAAAACGGTGAACAGAAAGTGGACATGGTAGAGCCCAAACGGATTAACAACTAATGAAATCGACTTCATCCTCACTAACAGAAGATATATCCTGAATGATGTTATTGTCCTGATCAAGGTAAATTTTTGAAGTGATCAGAGAATGGTAAGATGCACACTTGATATAGATGGAAGAAAAGAAAGGAAAAAACTGACTCGAGTAAATAATACAAAGGCCTTTGAGATAACAGAAGAGGAGAATAAGTAGTATGTACTGGAACTTAAGAACAAGTATGAGCTGATGCAGACTGTTCAGGACAAAGATATCGAAGAGGAACATTACAACTTTCTGAAAGTGATAAAGCCCAAGAAACCTATAGGGAAAAAGAAATCCAAAGAAAAAAAAATCGGTCAAAAAACACTTGTCACGATTAACTGAAGAAGACAAATGAAGAGGAAGAAAAACACTGACAGGGAGAAAATTGAATATACCGAGTGATGAAAAGCCATTAGAAAGAGACTCAGAGAGGATATAAGAAGGTTTAACACAAGAAAAGTAGAACAAGCATTAAGGGAAAACTAAGGATTTAAATCAGCAGCCATGAATACAGAAAGACAAATGATACTAAAACTGAAGAATAGCGATGGTTTACTTATAAACAGCAGAAAAGGCATAATTCAAAGCAGAAGAGTACTAAAGAGAATTATACAAAGAGCAGGGGAATGATGCCAGCAGTGGCAAATGTAAAATGTAAAATTATTTCAAACTCAATGAAAATCCATTTGGAGTTAAATGTCATAATTTACTTTGACTCGATTGTCTTGATAGTATCAACAGGGCCTAACCCATGTACACATGATTTCTAGTCCTGCACAAGCATGAACTCTATTGTCCACAAACGCATTTGGGATATACTAGAAGTTTATTGACCTCCTGCCAAACCCAGACCCTACTGCCAAACTCACAGCATAAGTATAAGAAGCATAGCTCGGTGTTCAACGATACAACATTCATCACCTATTTGAATTCCTTCCAGAAATATCCTGTTTTCAAAGGTAATGAAAAAGAACTTTTGTAATAAATTTGGCAAGAACAGATCTAACCATGTAACTGAATCTTGTAAGACCTAAATGATTCCACGTCAGTTCGGTGTCAAATAATTCAATGCAGACTATTCGGTGTGGAATAATCCTACCTGATGACTTCGTTATGGATTATATTAAAACGATTTTTATATTATTACAGATATTAAGAGGCCTGTCAACCTTATATATTCTTTCCTATAGTAAAAGCTGATAACCAATTCTCAAGGAATATGATGATGACCTATTCATAATATACACAACAGTGCCCTACCATTAATATATGAACACTCCTCCACGGTGGTCACATGCTACCTCACAACTACTTGTCAGAAAAACTTATAAATGTAGTCGAAGGCATTTGAGCAGACAATAGTAGTTTCGTTTCTTTATTCTTTATTAACAAAGAACAGCAAGCGGCCCCTAGCCAGAAACTGGCAAATCCGCTATGTACATGCATAGATATATATACAATGATATATATATGATACAATATATAATGATACATACAATGATATATACATATAATCGTGTTAACTACAATGTTATAGGTGTGATGAACATGTATCATGTTCACAGAGCAAATCACATCACGTAATTAATCATAAGTATTACTTGTGTCCCAGGAACCACAAGACAGCAGGCTTTTCCTATCCTAGGAAGAACGAAAACCGCACCCACTGAAGGTAGTGCTATATACCAATGGGTGTTAGCTAATCCTGTATCCACAGCTGCCCAAACTGGGGTACCAGCTAATAAATAAAAAAAAAAAAAAGAGAATAGATGGCAGGCGATATCAGTTTCAAGAGGCTATAGACATTGCAGGTGTTGGGTTGGTTCCTTGTTGTTGATATGTTGATAAACTTGAGAAGAGTTGCTTTCTTTTAGTGAAAACAGCAGAGCAGAACTGTTGTAGAGCTGAGAACGATTGAGAATTTTCAGTCAGCGCCACTTCATTTCCTTCAGAGAAGTTGCTGACAGCAGCTTGTAATGTATTTCTGTCATCGTGGTACAGGTTGCAGCGATACAGAATGTGCGTCCAGGTTTCCTCAGCACCACACAAGCAGAGATTGGTGTCAGACAAGGCAAATTGAAATAGTTTGGAGTTGATGGAGCCGTGCCCAGTAAGTATATACGATGTTGTTAGGCTAGGAGAAAACCATTGGCGGACGCTCTTGTTGAGAGGGAAGGTAACTGCAGGAACAAAAGAGTGGGTGACTTGACCAGTAGTACTGGAATCCCATCGTGATTGCCACACACTGATAAGTTCATTCCAGATTCTCCGTTTCTCGTCTTTGATGTTAGCAGTTAAGTTGCATGAGATGCCGAGAATCTCACCGGGAACTCCGTGCTTTAGACGATAGCATAGTCCTTTGAAAATTACATGCAGGTCTAGTGGTAAGACTCCAGCAAGGACCTGCAGAGCAGCAGAGGACACTGTCCTGCAGGCCCGGAGCATGGCAAGCAGCATAATCCGTTGAATGGAGATGAGCTTGGAACGGAGTTTAACATTAACGGCTCTATGGAACCAGACTCCCGAAGCATATGTTGTTATTGGTACGAATACTGCTGTATAATATAGTAAGAGAGTCTTCCTGTTTAGTCCCCAGTCCGATTTGGAAATTCGGATAACTGCTGCAGTGAACTTCTTAATCTTCGAGGCGAGGTGATTAATATGAGAGGAGAAGGTTAACCTGTCGTCTAAAATTACGCCAAGATGTTTTAATTCAGGAACAAAAGGGATTTGCTTTCCGTCTATCTTTACATTTGGAGGTCTTCTATAATCTAACTTGCCTTTAAAAATCATCAGTTTTGTTTTTGTGGCAGATATTCGCAGTTTATGTATACTTGACCACTTGATTAGCTGAGAAAGAGTTATATTGGCTGATTGTTCTAGTTGCAGACGTGATCGACCTGGAATTAGAAGAACCAAATCATCGGCATAGGCGAAGGCAGAGATATTGTCAGGTTTTTGCGTGAGCCAGCTGTCCAGAACTATGTTCCAGAAGAGGGGCCCCAGAACTGATCCCTGGGGGCATCCTCTTGAGATGGTCCTTGAGAGAGATTGCTGTTTTGAGATTACTTGGATGAGTCTATTTTGGAAGTAGCTTCTAATAACTTGGAATAGTTGCTGAGAGCACTTGGCTTTGGTAAGACGATTGAGAGCGCTCTCCCACCAGAGGGAATCGAAAGCTCCCTCGAAGTCAATGAATATGGCCATTTCATATTTTGCCCTCGAAGCTGATATGTGGTTAACTAAAGAGACCAAGGCGTCTTCACAGGATTTTCCCTTCTTGAAGCCAAATTGGGATGGAGACATTAAGTTTTGGCCTTCAATTAAATCTGCTACTCTGGGTGCTAACAGTCTTTCAAATAGTTTGCCAAGGTTTGCCAAAAGAGAGATGGGTCTGTATGCTTTGGGATCAGATTTATTTTTGTCCGGCTTGTGAATAATTTTGATCAGAGCTACCTTCCAGAGATTTGGAAATATCCCCTCAGTAAGACATTTGTTGTACATAGTTAGAAGTATTTCTGGAAAGATTTCAGCAAATTTGATAATTACAGCATTTTCCACAAGATCTAAACCCGGACATTTATGGATATTTATTTTGCTTAGGGCCAGCTTTAGCTCGGGAAGAGTGAAGAGATCTGTTGCATATGAGGAGTGGTAGGTTGAGTTACTATTCCTGATAGATATTTGTTCTGGAGTTTCTGTGGTGAGATCGTCCAGGGGAAGCAAGCGATCCAGGATGGCGTTAACTGAATCATTCCAGTTAGTGGTTTCTGTGTTGTTGTTCACTACAGTGTTGTACACTTCATGAGAGTGATACTTGTTTTTGCTAATTTTATATAATAGACCCCAGGGATCAGAATTTCCTGTGGAGTGAACTAAGTGTTGCCAGGAGGCAAGTTTTTGTTTTGCAATTGTATTTACGTATTCATTCCGCTGGCCTTTATAGATATTTTTTAGTCTGGTGACTTCTGGTTCAGGCCAGTACCTTCTCCGTTGAAAGTCTCTGAGTGCTTTGTGTACTTTTTTGCGCAGAGTGGAAAGTTCAGCTGTCCACCATGGAACTGTAGTATGCTTGCTAATTTTCTTCTTAGCGGAGCGTTCTGTAGCACGAAGTAAGGCAGCCTGTACATAGAATGCATATTCTGAGGAATTGAACTGGTTCAAAGACCGGCGAGTGTCAACGTTAAAATCCTGGTGAATTGAAGACATAAATAAAGGCCATTTGATGGTTTTGATAGAAAATCTTCTGAGATCTTTTGGAGGAGGAGAAGGAGGGGGACCTGTAGAATTTGGAAGGAGAGATACCTTAAAAGTGATTGCTCGGTGGTCACTGTTTGTGTAGTCAGTATGTATGGTCCAATCAGAGATCCTCGACGACATGGCCGACGTTGAAATGGTTAAATCAATGTTTGATTCTCCGTGGACGTTTGAGAAGGTATGCGGTTGGTTGGGTAAGTTGTGCAGATTTAAATTGTAGGTGAATAAAAATTCCTCCAAAATCCTACCTCTGTTGTCCAAGACACTGCTGAACCATAAGAAAGATTTTGCGTTTGAATCAGTTGTAATTATTAAATATGTGGGATTTAAAATAGCAAACACCTGTTCTAGATATCTTTGTGATAAATTAATATCTGCTGATGGTGGACAATATAGTGACAGTAAGTAGAACGAGAAAGTTGATGTAGAAACTAAAATACAGGTGGAATTTTGATTACATAAGCCAGAGATAACAGTGATATCCAGCTTGTTGTTGAATATGACGATGGCAGATTTAGGATTTGTTGCAGAGGACTGAATGATTCTTGTAGTCATGGGATATCCCATAACTTTGGAAGATTGCCCATAAATGTGCTTGGAGACATAAGGTTTCTGAATGCATATTATATCAAATAAATTTTCTGTTACAATGAGCCTGATCTCATCAGCAACGCATCTAGAGTGTTGTGCATTGATCTGCATGATTGTAAGTTGGAAGGGGCAGTCTGGTTCGCTGCCTAGCTATGCAGAGAGAGGCACACTGTCCGTCCTTGGTCTCGGGATCGCTTGTACCGCTGGCTGTTCATTATGATTGCCAAACGATGGCATTACCAAGAGACCTGCGGGCCACATATCTGTGTTTAGATATCTTTCTATATTGGGACTTTTGATCTTAATCCGGAAAGAGGAATAGGATGGATGCCTGGTATGGACCTTTATGGGGGTACCGGGTATGTTGAGCTGCTTCAGAAGGTTTTCGATTTGTTCTACTGTTGTTTCCGGGCATAGTCGACTTATAAAAATGCTGGTAGGCCTTGCCCTCCTTCCTCTACGCTGCACTGTTTTGATACCCAATGTGTTCGGATTAGAGCCAATAACTGCATCACGATTATGAGCTGCTTGGGTGAAGAAGGTCTTGTCTTGCTTGGAAGTAACGTTACTGTTGATAGGTGTTGATTTCATTCTCCATGCTCTTGGTTCAACTGTCTTCTTAGAACTATTTTCAAACGGCATGTTGTGACCATCAGTTGTATTTGTTGCATTACTGTCCATTGTTGGTCGGAAGTAATGCTGTTGTATGTTTTGCTGCAGATAGCTCGATTTGGGCTGTTTGGAATTTTTGTAGTTCAGTTTTGAACCTCTGACGGCCGCTTTAGTTGGTCTTTTGGTGTTCTGATGCGTTATTTCTCCTTGTGCAGCTGGTAACTGGTGTGTAGTCTGATTCGGTCTGTTTAGCTGAGAGGATCTGTCTCCTCTTAATAAGGAATCTGGAGTTTTTCTTTGCGTGATTTTTTTGATAAATTCTAAATAGTCAGAATTCCTCAGCATTTCTTCAAGAGGACTAGAGACCTCAAAAGCAGGTTTATTATTATTATTATTAATCGGCACCTGAGGTTGCTGCGGTACAGTCTCACTGGGCGCGGAAGAGACAGGATCTGATGTTTGAGTACCCACTTCCCTTTTGAGTATGGCTTCCTTTTCTTTTCTTGAGCTATTCGGGGTTCTTGGGTATGTTTCAAGAGTATCGGCTATTCTGTTAATGCCTTCAAGTATCATCTCAATGCCCTTTGTTTCATGCCCTTCTCTGTGCAATATTAAATCCTCAATTTTCTCGAGACGTTGTACCCAGTTTTCTAGTTTTTTCCCATTGGCCGATATATATTTTTTAAAATTATTTATCTCGCTAATACAAGTGACATGAAATTCTGAATTTTTTCTTTTTTTATCTCTGTTTTTGCTACCGGGTTCAAAGATCGCAACAGATCGTGGTTTATGGTCTTCTGTGTGGGTTACTGCTCCGGGCGTCCTCGGTTCAGGTATGCCGTCCGAAGAATCAGGGTGTCCAATAATTGTAATATTATCTCGCGTATTCTTTGCTTTTCCAAGTGTTTTCTTCATTGTGGTTTTCCTGTACGGAAATCTGAAAGTGCTGGTCGGGGAGTTATTCCTAGAAACCCTAGAGCTACATTTAGTTGGCTGAACACCGGAGGCACGTATTGGCCTGTCACTTAGACGTTTTAATTGTGCACATTCCTTTCGTGGGCAGGTAGAAGATTTAGATTTCTTCATTGTTAGGCCAAATGGAAATTTCCAAACAATTGTTTACAAGCCCTAAGGATACTTGTAGGGTAGATCTATACTTGGACTTGGGGGAAATTTCTAAGGGAATTGATTGGATTATCTCAACTGCAGGGTCTATACTAGCACTTTTAACCTTGGAAGCCTATTGTTCCAGAATTCTGGCAATCAGCAGTAACATTATCGGCCGTCTAATATTAATTTTAAAATTGAAATTGCACTGTACCTGTTACTTGTGGAATTAAGTGGAAAGGATTGACGTATAGCTTACACTTCCCGGATCCCGTAGACGTCAAATATGGATCAGTTTGGTGAAGCTGATACTAGAACATAGTAACTAAACTGGGAGCACACAAACATGCGACCTGACGCTGGCAAGCACAAAATAGTAGAATTGCGAATGCGACCTTCGGCGATTTTTGGATTTAACGAACCTCCAGCACGGACTGAAAATATGGTACCACGTAGGCAATCACGCTGTACATTACATTTCAATTCAACGGCACCGCATATCTCCATGTAGACGACTGTAGATTTGGTCTGCAAATGGAAACGAACTGTTGATCAAACCGTTAAGAAACGATCCAGAAATCTTGCAAAGCCCGTATAATATGACAGGCGTGTCCTGCAAAAAATCGACCGCCCGAAAATATGCTCCACGCTGTCACAGCACACACAAACCTTTAATGAGACAATTGACATTTTCTACCACAATGACACTCATTGGGGTAGAAAATGAAGAACATTTGGAAGTAATTGTGCAGTCAGATATGAAGTTTTCTGAGCAATCCAGACAGGCTGCCAGGGCAGGTGATGGGGTTTTGTCAATGATATATAGGAATTTTGCTAGCAGGGAATGGAGGTGATTCTTCCTCTGTATAAGCAATGGTCAGGCCACGCCTTGAATACTGCGTACATGTCTGGAGGCTTCATTTTAGGAAGGATATAGATTTGCTTCAGCGTGTACAGAGAAGGGCAACAAGATTGGTGAGGGGAATGAAGGGATCCTCTTACCAATAGAGTCTTAAGTTCTGAAAATTGCAGCGGCTAGAGAATAGGCACCTGCGAGGTGATCTTATTGAGGTGCATAAGACCTTGAATGGGTTGAGCACGCTGAAATATGATGGGATTCTTCCACTTGTTCAGATTACGAACCTGAGGAAGCATAAATTGAAATTCAGGAGAGACAGATGTAGAATAGATATGCAGAAATTTGCCTTCGCCTAGTGAAAAGCTGCTGAGCAAAGTTTGTTAGTGCTCCTTATTCATCACTCGAGTCCAGAAAGTGTGATTCCATAGTTTTTGGGAAGTACTTTATTGTAGTCATTAACCTACATCGCAGGTCTTCATAGTTTGGGGAATTATACTTGAAGTGTGTCCAACTCTCTGCTTCACCACACACGCATCTGGGGTCTTCTTCCAATCCCATCTGGGCCAGTTTTTCTTTGAAGGCGCCATGGCCTGTCAGTACATATGTATGATGTGTAAAGTCCTGGTTTGAACCAAGTGGGCGTTTGCGGGAATATTTTTCACAAGTCCCGGATGAATTTTTTGGTGATGCAGCCTTTTGTTGTTTCAGTCCAACGACGCTGCCAGATCCGATTGAGGTGGTTCTGAAGCCTATTCTTTTCCTCTTTGCATGGCGTGCTGTTGTTAACTGTGTAATCTAGGAAGGTGCGGGGGGAATCCCTTCACTATATGGTATTTGATTCCACTGTTTGCACTTTCCAAGTCTAGGGCAGGACACATGCTAGAACCTGCAGGGCGTTAGTGCTTGTGGTGCTACAGGCTCGCGTGATAGTGAGCAACACAGTTCTTTGGATTGCATCCAGGTTCCTCCGATTTACAACCATTGCTGTTTTGATGTACCAAGCCGGAACTGCGTACACGATGGCTAGGAGGAAGATTGTTTTATAATATAGGTTGAGAGTATGTTTTGATAACCCCAGTCCCGTCGTGCGATTTTTGCTAGTAGGCCAACGTATCTTTTTATTTTTGTGCGAATGTAGTATATGTGATACTTGAAGGAAAGATTGTTATTAAGAACAACGCCAAGGTATTTCATTTTGTCGGTTAAGCCGGTCTTGGTGTGAATCTTAATTTGGGGTGGACTGCGGATGTCAAGTCCACCCCAAACTTGAGTAGAATGGATGTAGTCTTTTCCGACGATACTTTTAAATCATGAATCCTAGCGCAGTGTTGGAGCTTAGTCATGGCCTGGTTTGTTTTTCCTCAAGCTGGGCCCTGTTATTCGCAGAAACCATCAGGATCAAGTCATCTGGAAAGGCCTGAGAAAGCACGCCTTGCAAGTCAAGGGTGAGGAACTCATCAAGGATAATGATCCACAAGAGAGGCCCCAGGACAGAACCCTGGGGGAATGCCCTGCGGACCCGTCGGTAAATTTTACCATATGGTGCAGTAACCTGGATTCTTCTGTTGTCAAGGTATGATTTAATGGTACGAAAGAGGTTCCCAGGCAGCTGAGCTCTTATGAGCCTCGCCAGGACGCTCGTCCACCATATGGTGTCAAACGCCCGGGCAAAGTCCACTGAGATCGCTAAGAAATATTTTACTTGGCATGCAGTAGCAGAACGGATGAGATGACGCAGAGCTTCGGTAGTGGACGATCCTGGCTTAAATCCATATTGCATTTGGGTGGTCAAGTTTGCAGTTTGATAGTGGTGGCTTATTCTTGAGTGGAGCAACCACTCGAAGAGTTTACTAGTAACTGGTAGGAGAGCAATGGGTCTCTAAGAACTTGGTAGTGTAGGTGGCTTTGTGTGATTTTCCAATATTAGTTTAACTCCAGCAACCTTCCAAGAGGTGGGAAAGGTACTGGCATTCAGACAACTATTATACAGGGTGTGTCAGTTAAACGTTTCAGAACTTCTAAGAGGGGTAGGGTACATCCTGACAACTCGAAATCATATAGCAATGTGGGGTCGAAAATGCTTTCCTGAAGCGGTGTTGTACACAGAAGCACCATAAAGAAAAGAGACCATAAGTGAGAAATCGTTTTAATAATACATGAAAAGAAGCAAAAGGTACATGGATTAAAGTAAGTGTTCGAAGTTTCTTCCACGGGCTACAATGCACGCCTCACATCTCCGACGCATGGACATCCGAACATTCTGGAATACTCCAGGCGAATTTCGAATTTCTTCTGCAGCTACTGCGATTCTTGCAACCAGCTCCTCAGCATTGTCAACAGGGGTGTCATAAACTAGCGATTTCATATGACCCCAGAAATAAAAATCAAGATATGATAGGTCGGGTGACCGAGCAGGCCAACGCACGGGACCACCACGTCCGATCCACTGTTGACCAAATGTGACATCCAGGTAGTTACGAACATCTCCGCTATAATGGGCAGGGGCTCCATCGTGTTGGAACCACATTGTCTGTTGCGTCGATGCAGAAATCTGTTCATCTCTCAAAAGTTGTGGCAATACTTGCTGCAGAAAGATCAAGTAGATAGGTCCGGTTAGACGACACGGTAACAGGTAAGGTCCGATGAGGTGATCTCCCATAATACCGGCCCATACATTGACCGAAAATCGAATCTGTGCTGCACGACGTCGTATTGCATGCGGGTTCTCGACCGCCCAGATATGGTCGTTATGCGTGTTGAAAATTCCTTCCCTTGTGAAGGATGCCTCATCGGAAAACAACACTTCAGCAGGAAAAAGGGGATTTGTAGCACATTTTCCAAGGTACCACTGTGCGAAAGCAATACGAGGTGCATAATCCTCCGGTTGCTGTGTCTGGACACGCTGCACGTGAAACGGATGCATGTCTAGTTCTCGGAGAATCCTCCAGACGCTGCAATGGGAAACCCCGACTGCGTTTGCTAGACTTCGTGTACTCGTTCTTGGATTCCCCTGTACATGCTGCAGCACATTCTGTTCGACGGCTGGAGTCCGTGCTGTTCTTACCCTGTCCCTGTCAGCTCTTTCAAATGAACCTCTCTCAGCTAATCTCTGGTGCAGTCTTGCAAAGAAATTATGACTGGGAATACGCCTCGTCGGATATCGTTCCGCGTACAAACGCTGTGCGGCTGGCCCACTACAATTTGCAGCCCCGTACGCCAAATGCATATCGGCTAACTCTGCGTTCGTGTAATCATCCATCCTACTAACTTATTTATTTATTTATTTATTTTTTAACATATAATATACACAACAGGCATTCGCCCAGTTAAAGTGTATAACAGAGCAAAGGTTGTACAAACATAAAAATAAGTGGTAGACTAATATACTTTGTACAATGGAAACGGGAAAAGTTCAATTCACAAAAATAAAAAGATATTCATGACGTCAAGTCCAGCGCTATGTAAACTCGCAGAAAGCAGTTTGCTGCAGGAGACATCATCACACACACACACGAATTAATGAGGACATCTTTGGGCCAGAACTCATCCGTCAATCGGTCAATTTACTCCAAATAGATCTGTGAAATTGTTTCTTGTTCACAGCCATATCCAAGTCAAACTTGTTCATGAGTGCCAATGTTCTTTTGAAGAAGGAGTTCCTGGATATCTCTAGGCGCTCTTGTTCAAGAAATTCGAAATTCGCCTGGAGTATTCCAGAATGTTCGGATGTCCATGCGTCGGAGATGTGAGGCGTGCATTGTAGCCCGTGGAAGAAACTTCGAACACTTACTTTAATCCATGTACCTTTTGCTTCTTTTCATGTATTATTAAAACGATTTCTCACTTACGGTCTCTTTTCTTTATGGTGCTTCTGTGTACAACACCGCTTCAGGAAAGCATTTCCGACCCCACATTGCTATATGATTTCGAGTTGTCAGGATGTACCCTACCCCTCTTAGAAATTCTGAAACGTTTAACTGAAACACCCTGTATAATTGGAGTAGTAACTGCGGAACGTATTCTACCACTTTTTAAATTATTTCTGGCTCCAGGAGATCGGGACCGGAACATTTTTTATTTCTAATTTGTGTTGCAGCCAAGTTCAATTCCTCCAGGGTGAAAGGTGGTTCCTGCTGTCCGCTGGCATATGCTTCATTCTCAGCACAGATGGCAATTTGTTCAGGCAGTGTTTGGTGTTGCTGGTTCAGGATAGATAGCTTCCAGTATGTTGCTCACCAATTGATGCCAGTTTGTTCTCAGAGTTCCTTGTGGAGTATGTGTTGTGCTAATAACTTCTCCCCTGGGGAGCTTGTTGGTGGTGATTTAATACACCACTCCCCAGTGGTCCCTGTTTCCAGTTTAGGTAACTAGATTTTCCCAAGTCTTGCGTTTGCTTTTCACTATTTCGATAGTATACTTATTTCTCGTCGTTCTGTAAATATTCCTTAATGACTCCACTTCAGCTGGCGGCCAAGTTCGTCTCGCTCTCTGGAATTATTTTCTTTTTCTAATGACGTCTCGTCGAAGGTGTTGGATCTCTTGGGTCCACCATGGGACCAGTCCTGCAGTTTGTTTTCTCCTCTGAATGGTCTTTTGGCTTGCATCCGTAATGGCTTTTGTGACGCTTCTTTGGATCTCATTTAGATCTGTCAGGCGTTTGATTTGCTCCATTTGCCTAGCAGCCGTGTGAATAAGGACTTATTTGAAACATTCCCATTATATATCCCCAAACCTGTTGAAACTTATATGCATGCAGACAATCTTACCACTCCTCCTCAGTCTCAAAGTATCAATACCACTGAACGCTAAATCCAACTTGCCATAACCAAAATAGAATTGTGGAAATCAAGGAATAGTTATCAATTATCAGAAAAGAGATGCCCTGCCACCCACTTTTGCAAGCCGCGGCCTCTCCATCCTGATCCTGAATTGCAAATCAACAATATTCTAATCCCACTTGCTACTAACGTCACATTTCTTGGTCTGATAATAGACAGAAAGATTAATTTCCATGCTCACATCATTTATTTAAGAAATGCTTGTCTAAAGAATATGAATTTATTTCGCTCAGTCTTGTCTATGCCTTGTGGAACTGATCGATATACTTTACTTCACCTTTACAGAATTTTAATCCGTTCACGCTTCGATTCTGGTTGTCTAGTGCATGACTCTGCCAGAAGCACTATTTTACGAGAAATCCTTGGCAAAAGACGCTAAGAAAAACATCAAGAATTCCTTTACTTATATAAACTCTAAAAGGAAAGGGATGAATCTGATTGGCCCACTTGACATCGATGGTTCGACTGTTGATGATCCAGCTCAGATAGCAAACAAACTGAATGAGTATTTTGCATCAACATTCACACATGAGGAATTATTAAGGATTGAAAATGGCAGAAGGTTATCAAATTGTAGCAGGATACTTAATGATTTTGTAATAACTGAGAGCAAAGTGGAGGAGAAATTGTTGAAGTTAAACATAAGAAAGGCATCTGGGATGGATGGGATCTATCCAGTTATATTAAAGGAGGCGGCAAAGCAACTAAGCAAACCCTTAGCCATAATTATGAGAGCATCCTTGGACTCGGGGGAGGTCCCAACGGACTGGAGATGTGCAAATTTGTCCCCAATTCACAAAGGGGATCGAAGGGTGACAGGAGTAATTATAGACCAGTTAGTTTAACTTCTGTTCCGGGTAAAATAATGGAGTCACTGGTTAAAGATGCATTGCAGGATCATCTAGACAAGATTGCAGCAATAATTCAGACACAGCATGGGTTTGTTAAGAGAAAGTCTTGTCTGACAAATTTGATAGATATTATGATGTGGTTACAAAGGAACTGGATGCAAAAAATAATTTTGGTATCATATATTTGGATTTCAGGAAAGCGTTTGACACTGTTGCGCATGGAAGACAATTGAACACATTGAAGCAGAATGTTATTAACGGTAAGTTGCCACGATGGATAAAAGGATGGTTAAGTGGGAGAAGACAGAGGGTGGTAATCAATGGGTGCTGCTCTTCGTGGACTAATGTTATTAGTGGAGTCCCACAGGGTTCGGTGTTGGGTCCACTGTTGTTTTGTATATTTATCAATGCGATTGATGAAGGTATATCAGGCTTAATGTCGAAGTTTGCAGATGATACAAAGGTTGGCTGGGTTGTTAATGACAGTAATGACAGTGTGCTACTGCAACAGGATCTAGATAATTTGAGCAGATGGGCTAAGAAGTGGCAACTGAAGTTAAACCTTCAAAAATGCAACGTACTGCATATGGGTAGAAGTGACGCCAGAGAAACGTACCAACTGTGTGGTACTACGCTTGAGTGGTAGAAAATGAAAAAGACCTGGAAGTAATTGTGCAGTCAGATATGAAGTTTTCTGAGCAATGCAGACAGGCGACCAGGGCAGGTCATGGGGTTTTGTCAATGATATATAGGAATTGTTCTAGCAGGGAAAAGGAGGTGATTGTCCTTTTCTATAAGGCAATGGTTAGGCCACGCCTTGAATACTGCGTACAGGTCTGTAGGCCTTATATTAGGAAGGATATAGGTTTACTTGAGCGTGTACAGAGCGTGTATTGTTGAGGGGAATGAAGGAATCCTCTTACCAAGAGAGGCTTAAGTTCTGCAAATTGCAGTGGCTGGAGACTAGGCACCTGCGCGGTGATCTGATTGAGGTGCATAAGGCCTTGAATGGGTTGAGCACGCTGAATTCTGGTGGGATCCTTCCACTTGTTCAGATTATGAACCTAAGGGGGCATAAATTCAAATTAAGAAAGGACAGATGTAGAACAGATGTGCGGAAATTTGCCTTTAGCCAGCGGGTGTTTAATTGCTGGAACAAACTTCCATCTGTCGTTGTGGAAGTTGATAGATTGAATAAATTTAAGGAGGAACTGGACAGGAATTTGGAGGGAATGGTGTGATTTTTTTTTTTTTTGGCTGATGCTGCATAAGCTCACTCACTTGCTTTCTTGCATCACATGCCACTGCTACTATTGCTACGACGTATAAATATCAACCAACATAGTGTTCTGAGGACTGCGTTGGGCACTTTCAGGACTTCTCCAATCCAGCCTTTATATCGAAGCGCATGATCCTCCCTTACAACTTCGTAGGAAAACATTGCTTCTCCGATAAACTGCTAAAATCCGGAGACTTCCATCTTCCATTCTAGGTAATAGATCACTCTCATCAACCGGTGCAATACCACTACTTTGCTTATTGGAGGCTTGAAGTGATGGAACCCATGTGTAGTCTCTAGAGCTAAGTTCCCGTCAACCCTTCCGTATCTTTTCCATCATGTAGCATGATTGATGACTTTTGAGGTTATGATGAACAATGTGGCGAGATCCAATATTCCTTACATTTCGAGGGTACAGCTCTAAAACGGTGTTCGCAGGCCGGCCGCTAGTTAGTACACCGGACCGACCCTATTGGTAACTCTCTAGGAGGCTTCCGGATCAGTTAGTGTATAATCTCTAGCAGATAGTGACGGGTGGGAGTCTGAATAGTGTGTATGCGGGGAGCATTGTGGAGGCCACGTTATGTTAAGGATCTGGGTATATTCTTACCATGTGTACGCCGTATCCAAAAATTTCATTACTTCATACAGCATGTCCCACCTACTTTTTCTTACTATTGAATACACCATGAATTGTCAAACTAATAGAGCAAGCTCTTGAAACAGGCCTCTGGGGTTGGCTAAATTCATATTGTGATTTTTAAATGTTTTTCACCAACCACGTATTAAAATAAGACACGGAAACTGGAATTTTGAAAAGTATGTGTTTACAACTATATATTTACAATTAAAATAACTTTACAACTCAAAATACATAAAATATTTAAAAGATATATATACATCAAATAAAATACATTAAAATACCGGGTTAAGAGCGATAAAACCGACCGTAGCTTTCGTAGGCGCAGTCTGAGCCTTCTTCTTCAGCGGTAGCTTCCTTGTAATGGGATGCATCTTAAGTACCAGCAGTTTCACGGTCTAATTTACGTGTTTCATCGCCACGTGTTCTATTCTCCTGTGTACTGGCACCGGAAGCGGCTCGGGAGCGCGTCATATGAAATCGTTCATCCCTTCTGAGGATCGTAACCTCAAAGAGGGGATGAATCCGCAAACCTTTGTCTCCATTGATGTTCTGTGTCGAATTAATCCGCAAACTCTCGAGCCACTTGCGGTCCCAGAACCTATGCGCTCGATCAGTGATGATAGCTTCGTCCGAGGGATCTGGTGTTGCTTCTCCTAGAAATGCTCGGCCACGGCGGACTTACCGTAATCTGCATTCCTTATTGCCTTAGTGGCTCCCCCAGATGTTTTTTGAGACGGCGTTTTGTTTCCCCTACATAACATTCCCCACAATCCGGTAATTTAATAATATAAACGACCCCACTAGCATTTTTTTTTTTGAATGGGGTCGTTTACTTGTGAAACGATTGTGTGCAGCTCCCGGCCTGGAATCTGCACACAACGCGTCTGATAATTTCTTAGTACCCTAGTTATATGCTCAGTTAAGGCCGGATAGAAGGGAAGGTATGCAGTGGCTATTGGCGTGAAGGGTTCACCTCTCCTCTATTTTTTTTAAATATACTTTTCTATAATGTACCTAAAATATATTGACCTGTACAGGAAAATATAATTTAACATCTATAATTATATGTTTCCTATAAAAAAAACAATGAGTAGACATTATCTGGCCTCTGTAATCCGTGTGTCATTAAGTGCTACACCAACAACAACATTAGTAAAGTATAAATGTATTAGTGTTATACTGACTTGGAAATTTCACTACCTATCAAGACCTAAGAAGAAAATTGTTTCATACTTTAAAATAAGCTGTCAAAACATCTATTCACATGCAAAGAATCAAGTGTATAGAGATGGTATATTGGACTTCTATATGAGATTCCTACAGAAATAGCTGTCTTTGTTAACTTAGTGGTTAACATCGTTCTTTTTTTGAAATTGTATAGAAAAGTCTCGAATGCCACTAGACTGGAACAAGTTCTAAGAGAAGAAGTAGAAAAACATGTGCTCTAGAACAAAACAAATATTTTTCTCTATCAACCAGTTCCAACTGGCAAAAGATAACTCCATCTTAGCTAGTCAAATTCGTTTATTTTCAGTACAAAATTCATCACTAGAGAAGAACTAAAGTTGCACAAATTAATCTGAGAATTTAGAGCGATACTTGTTCTTCTAGGCAAAGATCTACTCTCTGAGAAATTATCTACGGTGAATAACAATTTTTTGTTTCTTTATTACTAGAAATGTTAAGTACAGATTACAAACCAAACACAGAAACAACACATATTTAGAGATAAACTGATGCTATACAATTCATATTATTAAAGAGCTTGAAATTATATAAATATATATTATTTTATATATTCTATTTGTACAAATAGAAACAAAATATATAACTTAAAGTAGCATTAGTAGCTTCAATGGTTTCCTCGACTGAGTAACACTGATAGTAAATATTTTTATCAGAAATCCATTAATCGAGTACAAATGAACAAACTGTTTATACTTAAAAGTTATTTATAATTCTTCTTTTTCTTCTGAGACGGCGTTCTTTTCTTGTGGCTTTGTTGAGAATTTCATTTGTAAAACAGTTTTTAATTTGAAGTACACAATTTCCAGCAAAAGTGCAACGGCCGAAATGGGGCATCCGATTAATAGTAATAGTCCGGTCATTCTTAGATTACCCGTATTTAAGGGACGAGGACTTGCGCTGTCATCCTGGCCATGAGACATTTCTACCCTTCCTTTTAACGTCGTGTTGAATAAAGTAAGTGCTTCCAGTCTCTGTGGTATTCCAAATTCATAAAATTTCATTAACCTGGAAAAAGAAATTGAATATTTAAAAATTGAATACTGAGATCTAATCAAAATTCAATATTTTCTTAAATAGTAAATAATTAAGTATTTTTTATTTAACTAGTATGTAATATACGTGCATACTGCTTAAAAATAATTATAATTACCAACATTCTGCTGTTGGAAAGATATCAGTCTTTCTTGGGGAATATTTTAGTAGCCTCGGTCTATACATTCCTCTCTTCAAATGTTCAATATCAAGTTACCATTACCATTAGCATAGGCACGTGATGCAAAAAAGCAAGCTTATGTAGGATCAGTCAAGAAAAAAAAAACAAAACCGCTTATTTCACCAATCCACTCACTCTAAATGTTTGTCAATTTTTGCCTTGAATCTATTTAAGCTCTGAACTTCTACAACGACAGATGGAAGTTTGTTCCAGCAATCAACCACACGCTGGCTAAAGGCAAACTTCCGCACATCTATCCTACAACTGACTTTCTTCAACTTGAATTTATGCCCTCTCAGGCGATTATTCTAAGCAAGAGGAAGAATCCCATTAGCATTGAACATGCTCAAACCATTCAAGGCTTTGTATACCTCAATCAGATCACCTCGCAGGTGCCTAGTCTCCAGACACTGTAATTTACAAAACTTAAGCCTTTGTTCCATTCACTAATCTTGTTGCCCTTCTCTATACTCGTGCATATGCTGTTTTTCCTTGCATCCTCTGCCAAATATTTCTCATAATCTGCCTTCGCCTGCCTAACCTCCTTTGTGACTTGGTTACTGACCAGCTTATATCTATCACAGGCTTCTGTGTCATGTTTTTAATATATATTTATCCCATGCATTTTTCTTCTCTGCCACATGTCTAATTAGATCACCTGATATCCATTTAGACCCAAATCTTGAACAATATTTTTAGTTGCCATGAAAAACCTGGAAGCATTAAAGATTAATTCTTTGAATGCTTCCCATTTTGAATTTCCGGTTGGTAACAGCATCAGTTGGTCCCACTGTATAGGATTTAAATACTGTCTGAGACTACCGCAGTCGCTTTTACAAAAGCAAAAACCCTTCCCTTTACCCTTGATGGTAGTTACCTCTTTGAGTAAATCCCACTTCAGCACACTGTGATCACTGCCACCTAGAGGTTCATTTATCTGCAGATTCTTAATACACCAATAATCACTTCTAATAACTAGATCAAGAGTATTGCCCTCACTGGTTGCCTCTCGAACATGCTGCTGCAGAAAACAATCATCCAATAAATCCACAAATATCTTGCTAGTGTGTTAGTGACCAACCCACAAATTCCAGACAATTTCTGGAAATTAAAATCCTCCATTATAAGACACTCTTTTCTTAAATAGAGCTCACTCTATTTCTCTGCACAATTGTTCATTATACTCATTAGATTCATTGAGCCTATAACACAAACCTACTCCAATTTTCCCTTTCTCAGTGTTTATGTCGCACCAAACAGACTCGACATTGCATTGTCCATCAACATCAATTGGATGCACTTCCTTATATTTTATGTGTTTCTCTACTCCTCTATACTAGCTGAAACCAATCCTCGCATCAGAATTCTGGCTACATAAATGGGCTAATCGGAAAGCTCGTTTCCCACCACAGGACAGAACTACAGCCTTAGCTACCTTAATGGGGATACAGCGGCTGCCTGATATCATCGAAATACAACAACTGATAGCTACAGTTAAAATGATCACGGGTCAGATCTCAACACCGTCCATTTGGGATTCGTGTTACTGGCGAATAACCAGGTCAGAATTTCGGTCAACCCTGATGCTCTGCTCGAGGAATCGAAGGCTTCATATCTCAGACCGCTTCTTCCCAAACCAAATGCTACCTAAAGTACAGCACCTCGACGCTGATTTGCACAGGTTTTGAAGCAATAAAACCTACAGGAAATAAGTGTTAGCAACTCGCTCCAATCCGAGAATCAATAACAAGTAATTCGTGCGCCCTCCACACAATCTGCCAAGCTCTCCTGTGCCACGACAAAATTCGTTTGGCAGAGAAGTGCCATTCATGTATATTTTTATTGTAAATATAACTGTATGATGTAACTTGTAAATATAGTTAATAGATATCTCAACAATATCTGTCTTTGATGTCATGACTAGCCCTTCAAGCTCATCCAATGTATCAACTATACTGCTAACATTCGTGTACATGCAAGTATAGACGCACCTGTTTCTACTCTTAGTTACCCTAACACAGCCTATGTATTTCCTTGTCCCACTATGACTCCCAGCAGTCCTGAAATCCCCATTGCCTTGCTTTCCAGGCGGCTGTTCAATTGCATTTCAATAGAAGCAGTACAAGAATCACTTTCACCTCTGTCAGCGGCTACTGTTAATCTATCAGTCCGTGTATCCCTCCCCCCAAGCTAGCAGGTTTACGACCCACCTAATTCTGCTTCGATAGCATTAGCAAATATTCTTGCACCCTTTCTATTTAAATGTATTCCATCCTTGTAGTTAATCGAAACGTACAACGAAAACCCATATTTCTGGTAGTAGTAGTAGTAGTAGTAGTAGTAGTAGTATGGCATGCGATGCAAGAAAGCAAGTGTATGAGCGTATGCAGCATCAGCCATTCCCTCAAAATGCCTGTCCAGTTCCTCCTTAAATTTATTCAACCTATCAACTACCACAACGACAGATGGAAGTTTGTTCCACCAATTAACCACCCGCTGGCTAAAGGCGAATTTCCGCACATCTATTCTACATCTGTCTTTTCTTAATTTCAATTTATGCCCCCTTAGGTTCGTAATCTGAACAAGTGGAAGGATCCTATCAGAATTCAGCGTGTTCAACCCATTCCAGGCCTTGTACACCTCATTCAGATCACCACCCAGGTGCCTAGTCTCCAGCCACTGCAATTTGCAGAACTTAAGCCTCTCTTGATAAGAGGATCCCTTCATTCCCCTCACCAATCTTGTTGCCCTTCTCTGTACACGCTCAAGCAAATCTACATCCTTCCTAAAATGAGGCCTCCAGACCTGTACGCAGTACTCAAGGCATTGAGTACTGCGTACTCAACGCCTTGACAAAACCATTGACAAAACCTTGACAAAATCATTGACAAAACTCCATGACCTGCCCTGGCAGCCTGTCTGCATTGCTCAGAAAACTTCATATCTGACTGCACAATTACTCCCAGGTCTTTTTCATTTTCTACCACCTTAAGTGTAGTACCACACAGTTGGTACGTTTCTCTGGGGTTACTTCTACCCATATGCAGTACTTTGCATTTGTCCAGGTTAAACTTCAGTTGCCACTTCTTAGCCCATCTGCCCAAATTATCTAGATCCTGTTGCAGTAGCACACTGCCATTAGTGTCATTAACAAGCCTGCCAACCTTTGTATCATCTGCAAACTTCGACATTAAGCCGTTAAGTTAAGTAAGTTAAGTCGAGCGTCTGTACAAATAAAAATTTACAGAAAATAAACGAGTAAATTTTAAGAAGTTTGAGTCTGTGAAAAAATAAGCCATGCCGTTTCTTTATAACACCAAAGATATTCATGAGCTGCTAAAACGATTTTCCCTCTTCCTTCAAATAGGGAAAACGATTTTCCCTCTTCCTTCAAATAGGGAAAACCATCAAACTAGACTCTTTGTTTAAATTTTTACCATATCTTTGAAAAGAGGACCATTGCTGGTCTTTGGACCTTTCTCGAAAAGCACGGCATGGTTTTTTTCAGGTACACAACATTCCAAACTTTAGCCGCATAATATCCTGACAGATTATCCTTTAAATGAATTCTGACCTCCCTGTTCCTACAAGCATTGTTTGATAAATCTTTGACAAGACAACGCATGCTCGACTTGCTTCCTGTCTTATTATGGAGGATTTCTGTTTATGCAGATCGGGCCCACTCATTCCTTTACTTTGCCTGGGGAACAGATACAGATGGGATGATCTAGTTAACTGGGCATCATAATATTCAAAGGAGAAACGGAGGCTCCCATCTTTTTCAAGAAATGACTGCAACCGTTGCAAAATATAGTGATGGAATTCTTCCACCATATATCAGAGTTTCTATTGATGCAGCAGGCCCTCACTTTCTTCAAGGACAGTAATGAACTCATCTAAACAAAGAATCAAATGGAAATGTTTTTAAAGTGAGAATATTTACAAGCTGTTGTGATTCCCGAGATCTCTAAACTTACAGCCTATCTGGCATGTAGGAAGAGTTATTCTAAGGAGGAAAATCTCGACTTCGAGAGACGCCTGTCAGGACTCTTAAACACTACCATCAATGCCCAACTTGAAATGTTACTGGCTTTCCCAGAATCAAATAAGAAGCAGTTCGTGTGCCCTCCACACAATCTGCCAAGCCTGTGTGGAGGTTAGTTAGTTAGTTGAGTTTTATTGGCGCATCAGCAACTTAGGCTATAATGCGCCACCTGTGTGGAGGGCGCACTTAACTAGTAAATGACGTTCTCATTTACTAGTTATTGCAGAAACTTAAAGAGATTAACAACTTATTTTAATAATCAATAAATTTTCTTACGTAATCGAGAATTGCTCAAAACATGGATGACCTTTAGCGAGCATAAATCCCGAGCAGTCCACATAGAAACTGTCTTTTGATATTAAAAACTTATCAAAACCATTTGTAGAAGCCAAAAGTTGAAAATAAACATCGTGGCCAAGTATACAGTAGTCTTCGTTCAAAACTTTTGCAATATCATCTTCAGATATAATGATCAGCGAAGGATCTCTTTGGATTTGTTTCTGAATTTCGTAAAGAACACCACTGGTGGACTCCTAATAGAAAATAAAAGCAATCATGGGATTATCACGGTAAAAATGAAATTACAAATATTTTTTATTATTTTTTTCATTAATTGTTTTATATGAAAATAAAATTTATTATTACACGACTTTCTTGGTAGATAACTCCGTGCTTTTTTATTGTCAAGGCAACCAAGGGATACATGGCGTTGGTTTCTTGTGCAATGGGTGCATTCGGTGGTCAGTTTACTCCTTTGACTGGACGGGAAAATTCGAGTTTTCATTTGAAAATGTGCACTGCTTGCTCCAGAGCACTTCACTAGAATAGGTTACAAAAAATCCAATAATTTTCCTGTCTTAATGGGATTGGAACTACGACATGGAGTCAAAGTACACCATGTTCTATCCGAAAAGGTATTATTCCATGTGTTTCCCTAAGTTTCAGTTCGAATCCGACATTAACTGTAGAGGGTGAGCCCATTATAACACATCCTAATGATATGCAGTTTGCAGCTATATTTCCTCTGCATTTCCTGTAACAATCCAAGACATTCCAGTTTTCAATTAGCAGTCCTTAAACATAAAGCAATCTCTGAGTTCAGAGAACATTATGTTCATTCTATCCATGGACGAAATCATTACTCTTAAGTCCTCATGGGTGGCACTATGGTTCGAATCATCGGGTATCAAAGGCCTGAGTTTGAATCCTATCAAATAATAATCTGTATTCAGTTTAATGAAATTTCATTAGTATCTAATTCCTTGTAATATATATTGAGTCGTTACTTTATTAGGCACACCTATCTAACAGCGAGTACATTCCCATTTAGCCCTCCGAACAGCTGGATTCTTTGCTACACGGACGCAGCGAGATGTCAAAATTGTGTCACGGCTGTGCTGGCCTAATTTCATTCAATCAGTGAATTCTTTCTGATTTTTATACCGAAGAGTCAGTTCTGCCTTTTCTATAGTGTTCAATTTTATTCAGAGCTGAGCAGTGGAGGTAGACTATCCCAGCTAGCTGAATTCTCTTACATATTCTTGAAGTCAGTTCGATTAACGTCTGAATTTGCGACATTCACTTCCTAATTCATTTCGCAAATATACGTGGTCTCAATTCTAATCTCAACGATGTCCATTTCCACTTGCAGTTCGCCAAACCACATGTACTTTTTCTGACAGAATCTCAGTTATCGGTTGATTCAAATATTGCTCATCTCAGATGCCCAAATTATTTACTGTATGATTCCTTTCGCCTCAAAGTTGGTACTTGCGCATATATCCGTTCTGATATTCCCTGTCACAGACTTGGCAATTTGTAATCTCCTCGCTTTGATCTTCTCTGGCTTAAAATCTCTCTACCTCATTGTGTACCTGACAAAGACATTGTGCAGTTTGCTGCCGAAACATCATTAGGCGATCTGAACCGGGTACCCTCACTTGGTTCACTTTCTTTCCCTTCCCTTGGCAGGGAATGGTTACTCTGTAGCCCCCCCCTGCCATCCCCTATCTTCACCTGGTGAGGCATGGGCCTGCCCCGCCGACTTTTGGGGTTATCTTCACTATTGACCCCATATTTCTGTCTTTCACCCCCCACTCTTCAGTCTACCTTCCCTCTCTAGCTATCTTGCGACTAGCGTTTGACCCTTGCCAAAACTACACAAGCCCCACACTAAAATTAAAAAAAAAAAAAAAGGAACTCTAACCCGTATAACTTATATCTCGGCCTGACCCAATTTCTAGCGTTTCTCCCCCGCTTCCATTTTTTTTTTTTTTTTTTTTTTAGGTCCTAGCCACTGAAATCTCAGGAAATTAGGTGGCAGGACCTGCCAGAGTAAATAGTAAATTTCTAAAATACTGGTGTACCTGGTCTGCCTCCACGAGGTATAGTGTGGGCAACGGTGGGCCTCATTTGAGACCGAACGGCTAAAAGACCAGATGAACAACGGTACAAAACATTACACGCCACAATATCCACACACTTTTAAACCTCTGGCCTCTACAGTGTTCTGTACAACACCACAATGTATATTACGCGGAGATGGGGGAAACCCCTGGTGCCGTTAGACCCTAAACACACTATACACTATACCTCATTGTGTCAAATTCATTTGTTGTCTCTACCGTTCTCCCAACTCAACTAATCACTTGGATCTCTTTGACTTTCTCTCTTTGCAACTTGACTTTCTCCGGTCCAACTTTCCTAACAGTAGGTAATTTTCCTTTGTGATTTTAATGTTCACAACTCCAGCTGGCTTCCGTTTTCTAGTCACACCGACCCAGCAGGTCGAGATGCTAAGGCTTTTGCAATTACTAATGACCTTGCACAGATTGTTCATTTACCTACGAGAATACCGGACAATCCTAATCATACAATACGCTTGATCTTTTTCTCACAAACAACCCTCTAAGTACAGCGTCGAAGTGAGAGGTCCTTTAGGCACTTCAGATCACAACTTGGTGATTGTCTCTTCTCCAATGGAACCTTTATCTCATGGTTATTACCAACCTCGTCTTGTTTGGCATTACAAGAATGCAAAATGGGATGACCTGCAAGACTTTTCTTCTTTTCCTTGGTCGGATTACTGTTTCAAAACTTCTGATGTCAACGTTTGCTCAGATCGTGTCAGCGAAATTATTCTTGCAGAAACGGAATCCTTTAACCCACACTCAACTTTAAAATCTCGTCCTTTATCTAAACCTTGGTTTTCCAATAAATGTGCTAAGGCTGTTCAAGAGAAGAATGTTGCATATCGTAATTGGTTTGTTTCTAATTCTTCAGTTTCATTTTCTGCCTACACCAAAGCTTGCAACAATTGTAAAGCAGTTATTAACCAGTCCAAACTAGAGTTTGAACAGGCTAATAGTAGAAAAGTTTCTTCTTGCTCTAATGGTAGCCGAGCATTCTGGTCTCTTGCCAAAGCTATTGGCCACAACTTTTCTCCATCTCTTCTCCCATTTCTGTCCAAACCAGACGGTTCTGTTGTCACTTCAGCCAAGGATAAAGCTGACCTGCTAGCATCCCATTTTTCTTCCCGCCCATGTATTAATGATCTTGGTAAAATACCTCCCACCATTTTCAATACGCTCCATTCAATTCCTCCTGTGGTCTTCCGTCAAAAGGATATCAGAAGGATTTTGATGAATCTTGATGCTAAGAAAGCTCTAGGTCCTGATGGCATTTCTCCACTTGTTCTCAAACCTGTGCTCCTGAACTTATTCGTATTCTCTGCCGTCTTTTTTCACTTTATTATTCCAAAGGTGCTTTTCCTTCTGCTTGGAAATTTGCTCATAGCCAGCCAGTTCCAAAAAAGGGTGACAAATCCCTCCCATCCAATTATCGTTCCATTGCAATTACTTCAACTCTTTCTAAAGTAATGGAAAAATCAATTAACCGCCAACTCTTAAACTACCTAGAAACCTTCTGTCTCATCAACGAGTGCCAGAATGGATTCCGTCAGTGTCGATCCACTGATGATATTCTGGCTTATGTTACCCATTTATGGACTAATTCAATGGAAAGGTTCGCTGATACACAAGTAATTGCTCTTGACATCTCAAAGGCTTTTGATTATGTTTGGCATAAAGGTCTTCTAAACAAGCTTCCATCTTATGGTTTGCCAACTGTTTTTAGTAATTGGTTATCCAGTTTTCTCTCTGATCGCTCACGGAGGGTGATGGTAGATGGCTGTCTGTCTTCTAACTTCTCCACTAATGCCGGTGTCCCCCAAGGTTCAGTTCTCTCCCCCACTGTTTTCCTCTTGTATATTAATGATCTTCTTCCATTGACTGGAAATACTATCCATAGATTTGCCTATGATAGCACATTGAATTCCACATTCCATTTTTAGAAACCTTGTCCTGCTCAATCAGCTTCAACTTCTCGAAAATCTGCTGCCAATACCTTAAATGCCGATCTTCAGGTAATTCTCCAGTGGGGCAAAGCAACTTAGTTGATTTCAACCCTTCTAAAACTCAGTCTTGTCTTATATCTCGCAAAAAGGATTCTTCTGCTCCTATGCTTATTTAGTGACACTCCGATTTCTAGGCAAAATGATATATCTCTTTTGGGGATTACCCTGACTTCTAATCTCTCTTGGCACAAGCACATTACAAATATTGCTTCCTCTGCATCTAAAAAACTTGGTTTCTCGTTCGCTCTCGGCGTTTCTTTTCTTTCAAACAGCTGCTCACTCTGTATAAATCGCAAATCCGCCCTACCGTGGAATATTGTTCCCACTTCTGGGGTGGTGCCCCCAAAACCTCTCTCAGGCTTCTTGAATCCATTCAGAAGAGGGCAGTTAGGTTAATTAATGATTCATGTCTAACAGAGTCTCTCCACTCGCTGTCTCATAGACGTACTGTTTCTGGTGCATGCCTCTTCTACAAATACTTCCATGGGCACTGTTCCTCTGAATTGGCTTCTACAATTCCCGTTCTCTCTTTCAAAACAATGCGAACACGTGCCGCCACCAGCCAACATCCATTTACTGTCCAACTTCAAACCTACAGAACCAACTTTTTATCTTCCTCATTTATTCATTCAACTGCTGTTTTCCGGAACAACCTTCCTTCCTACGTATTTCCTGAAAATTACAGTCTGCAGAAGTTCATGTCCAATGTCAACAAATATCTTCTTTCCTCTTCTCAACCTCCAACTCAAGCACGGTACTAAGTACTATAGGTTCTAATACTTCTCGTGTTTGGGGTTCACATAAAAAATAAATAAATAAAATAAAACATAGTGCATCGGTCTGGAGCATGAGCCGATTCGAAAATGGAGAGATTTAAGCCGAAAAGGCGGCGTCCCTCGAAAACAATGTCAACGTGTAAAATGTGCACCACGAAAACTCTTCACTCCACACCTTTCCACGACCACCTTCTTGCACGTTAGCCACCTGGCAGGACAGGTCCATACACTCATGTAGCTTTCACCATATATTTGTACTCCCACCAGTCTGGAACAGCAGGAACCGGAACTCTTTGGATCAAGCAACATTTTTCAATCCTCTGTTGACAATATTAGTGTCCTAAGCGATTGTAATGGTGCACCTTTTTATTTTTTCAGCTGTGAGTAGAGGAACTAGGTTAGGTTGGTTGCAATATCCATCCATGGCAAGGTACGGGGATTTGTGCTTTCAGAAATGTCTCTTTGATTACCATTGTTGTATTAGGTAGTTATTTTAGTACTTTGTTGTGGCTTCCAGAGTTTCCCCTATACGCCGAGTACTAGGTAGTTATGTGAATCCATGTAGCCTTTCTGTTATTCTGCACAAGTCATCCCAGTTTCCGTAGGCCTCCCTCATGAACGAACTCTTTCCGACCGTAGAGTAACCGTTGGTTTTAATTTGCACATTAGACACTGTGTGCTGTAAGATGGTTTCCGCAGTTTCCCAAGATCCGCGTTAAGCACCCTGTACTGCTGCACAACAACTTTGCAAAACTAGTCGATGTGTGTTATGTGGGTAGTTTGTTGTTTGTTTTGTTCGACTGGCCATTTACTTACCAGGAGACATGATCACCAGGAAGGGACCTCCCAGAATCCGTACACGGCAGAGGAGCCGGACAAGTCACGGAAGGGCCACCAATTCTCTGGCGAGAGTACAGGAATTATTTCAGAATAAATGCTCTAGCCAAGAGCAAAGGTGTCCGGAAACAGAGTAGATAGTGCGAATTACTTAAGATCAGCGAAGACGAGAGGGGTATGGAGCAGGAAGGCGTCTCTCCAAACCAAATGAAGAGCAGGAACCTAAAGGAGGTGAGTAGAGCTACAGAAAAGTATGTTGGATGGAGTGACCCTCAGGCGACAGAAAGAATAAATAAAGATGAGGAAGCGAGGGTTACAATTAGCAGCTAGGGCAATCAATACGCAAAGGCCGAGCCCACTCTGGGAGGAACATATATTACAGCATCTCAAGAAATCCAACCCGTGAGAATGCAAGCATCAGCAAAGTCAAGTCATAGTGCGGAGAAGCACGCTATGAGCAAAAGGAAGTAGAGCCACCATAAGTCATCTGATCCCATGCTGGAGAAGCAAAGGTGCCTTAATAGCTGGGACAACAGGAAGTTGAGTTCTGGGATTGAAATTTCAGACAACATTAACATGTCCCACTCAGATGCAAGGCGAACCCAAGTCAGAAGGAGCCAAGGAGCGAAGGCAGTTCGATATGTAAATTCCACAGCGAAAGGTGAGCGATTGCCATCAGCAGATCACACCTGGATTCACGGAGCATTCAAGTCAGCAAAAGCAGGCCAGACAAGTGAGAGTGTGATGCTGACCTGGCATACTTCAATGATATCAAGTGAATCGCCATCGCACAACACACCCGGGTAGGAGAATACCCAGGTCAGCAACTCCAGTTTAGTCTTCAGTTCCTAATTAAAGCAATCATATTTCCTCGAAAAGAGAAACGGTGACAGAATCGATTAGTTCCCTCTGGAACGGGTAAAGTCTCACTCGGCTAGACCGAAGTCAGTGGGTTATCGCAATACAGCAAATCTTGATTAGGCACCTTTGTCATATTGGCTAGGTTGGGGCTACCGAGTTGAAGGATTAGAGTTGACACCTGTCAGATGATTAGGAGGCTGTATTGGTAGTCACCAGGAGTTGCTATATTCATCTATTTAGATAAGTACAACGTTTAAGCAGGTGATTGGCAAAGATTAAGAAGGCTCGGTAAGCCTCTATGGAGGCGATACGTTTATGTTATGCCTGGAGTGAGGAAGTATTCAGGAGGCGTAGGATTTTCATCCGAAGGTCAATGTAAATAGGATACTCATGCAATACATGGTGCCAGCTCTCTTCCTTGCCACAGTTACAGGTTGCATCCACTGCTATGCAGAGGCCCCGTATTTTCCACTGAAGGCTCCATGGCTTTTAAGGAAAAATGTGATCCGAAGTTTCGAGAAAATCAAGTTGCAGTATGCTTGTCGATAAAGGACGTTGTCGGGATAAATTTCCGGGTTGCTTCGACTTTTTGGCATGCTGTCCACTGCTCTTGCCACCGAGATGTAAGGGTATTCCAGATCCGCCGTTGCTGCATAGTACATTGGTGTGCAGAATTAAAGGACCAGTCAGGTTTTCACATGTAGTTTCTCATAGGAGTGGACTGGATATGGGAAAAGCATACCAAAAGAACCTCGTGAGGTACAGAAACGATGAAGGAAATAACATCCACACAAGAACGGAAACAAAACGATGCAGAGGGACTTTATTCAAGAAAGACAACATAGCACTGGCTGCCATGATACAGATGCATCACTGCCGAAGATGGAACAAAGAGAAGAGGTGGTCCTCAGTAGGAGATATGGCCACCCCTAATGCCGATGCAGGCTTTGCACCGCCTGTCCATATTTAGAACAATGTTGTTGATAAGTTCTTGCGGTAACATCGTCCATTCCTTAGTCAGTGCCATCTTCAGCTGGTGAACATTTTCTGGTGGGCGTGGACGTACCGCTAGGCGTCTCCCCAGAGCGTCCCATATGTGTTCGATGGGATTTAGATCGAAGGAACGGGTAGGCCAATCCATACGAACAATGTCCTCACTTTCCAAAAGCATATCAACAGCTGTAGTGCGATGGGGTGTGGCGTTATCATCCATAAACACGAACTCGGGGCCAATGGCACCTCGGATCTCGACGCACATGTGGAGAGATACCTCAGTACAGTAGCGTGCACCTGTTACAGTATCACCTTCCAGTATCTGGAGTTGTGTGCGTCCATCCAAGATAACGCCTCCCCAGACGAGACCATCTCGACCGCCATATCGATCCCTCTCAGTGATACCGTGTGCCAACCTCTCGCCAGATTACCTGACGTTCAGAATCGCTGCTGAGACTGAATCTACTCACATCACCAAAGAGTACCTTATGTAAGGATTTGTGGTTGTAACCTTTAGAAATAGTGTTGGTCTTTAAGTTTTGCACACCGGCGTATTTGATGTTTGAATCAATCTTGAAACCCATTCCTCTGCGTAAATCCCAGCATGGTTGCAGCGTAATCGATTTGTCCAGTCCGTCCACAGATTTTTCGTCTTGATCATTCTAGCAATGAACTGCACACATAACAGCATCCTTATGTATCTTCTCAACTGATTTATACAGCCTGGTAAGCAAGTTTGATGCTCTCATTGAAGAAATAGCCATTTCATGAAATGGGTAGGTCTGCAAAATAAAGTGGTCGCTCAGTTTATTTGTTTATTGTAATATTGAGTTCTACATCTATTTTATTTATTTGTATTTGATAAAATCGAATTTTTAATAGTAAATTTCTTCAATTGCTTCAATTAGAAGCTTATAAAAAGGTGAACTTTGCAGAAATATCATAATTCAATCGAAAAACCAGAAATTTAATTTGAACTTTCTGGAAAATATTAAATTTCAGGCATCACAGTAAGATTCCTAGCATGCAATTTCTAATATTATTTTTGTATACATTGCGTACTTCTGTTATAAAGAAAACAGTGGAATCAGAAAAAAAAAGAAGAGGTAATCTTAAGAAATCAAGTATACGCTGATTGGCCAAAAAATCAGAAAATTTTTCCAATTGGCGAAATGCTTCATTTTACCCGTATTCTGCTGGATCCTGTCAAGACGGCAACTCAACTACCCAGCGTGCAAAAATTATATCTGACTGTTTGCAGGATCATTCACAAGATATCCAATCTATCATGGCAGCTCAATTCCCAAGAGTTGAATCCAATTAAGAATGTCTGAAATATGTTGGAGAAGATAGCTCTGCTTCGCAGTTCTTTAACGACTACAATACATCTGCTGAGAAGTAACCTCATAGAAGAATGGTTCAATCTCTAACCGTACTGTTCCTTCAACATCTTGTGGAATTCATGCCGCCACGTATACGGACTGTAATTTGCTGAAAAGGTTTCTAATATTTGGGCCAATCAGTGCAGTTATTTACTTTAGTGGGAAAACTAGCAGATTTTTTGGTTTAAGTTTTAGTCTTAGTAAACATCTAAATGAATTAATTTCTACTATGATGCTAATATATACTTTAATTGACCTACCATAATTGCATCGAATATAGAAATATGAGAAAAGGTTCCGCAATTAATTTCTTCATTTTGCATTGCTTTTGATAGCTGTGGTATCGTTTCTATGGTCCGCTCATCACCCAAGATTGTCAAGAAAGAGAGAAGACAACTGCAATAGGAAGCAGTTATTACAAAAGCAAAGGCCAACCAGAACAAGGCGAATAGTTTAAGTGCTCGGGAGTAAAAGAGCGATCCTGTTCCTGAAAGAAGCAAAAATTATTATTATTAAAAATAAGATAGCAAATAATTGTCGACTGAACCAGTTATTAATTTATAATAATTCATTGATTATTAAATTAAATCAATTATGGTTTATAATATTAGCATGGGTAAACACCATGCCGTGAATGCACGGACAACTTAATGTCAAATTTATAAATCCCAAAGATACCATGAACTGCAATTTTACCCTTAACGGTCATAGGGCAGTGTTCTAGAACTCTCCAAAAGCGCAGGATTCATAATTACCAAAGTGAGGAAGAGCTTGGACCCCAGAAGACAGAAGACCAAGAGTTGGACTGGGAGGAGAGATAAAGAGAATATAGACAGGGAAGATGTTCCACAGACAAATCACTAATGATCGAAGATCCCAATAGAAGGGTGGACAGTAAAGTTTATATGGTATGAAAACAATTGCATGAGGTAACTTGGGAGACCACGTTACACAATTTTGAGAATGCTGGTATTGGCTCTACTCCCGGTGTCAGTAATGTGGAAAGCCAGTTGCAGAAGTCAAGTGGAATAGAGAATGAGCCGTCAAGGTGGTTCAAATGTATCCTATCCATAGATGGGTTCAGCGCCAAACGTGGGTGTGGTACCCAAGTCAATGTAACATACAACGCCTGTAAGTGCCTGTCACCATGATGTCTTGTGCAGGTAATTAAAGTGTAGCCACGCTACATGGTTCGCTGCAATTAATCTCTCAGGGCCTGTAACTTCTGAGGGGCAGAGGCATACACGCGGATTTTTCTTCGCTTAAACAAGTTTGTTGTGTAACTCAGTCCGAAACTGAATTTGAATCTCTCTCTCGCTCTCTTTGGTGGAAATAAAATCATTGAGAGGGAGTAGAGATGGGAGATTGCTCTCAAATTATTGTCGTCTTGCATGAAATCGACTTCCTTCAATTTCTCCTTGATGAATTTGTGTCTGTTAGTTAGATAAGTCAATTCAAGATTTCGTCAGAGCCAGGTCAGAGTGTTTTTGGAGAAGAAGCTGACGTCTGGGGAGACTTTTTTAATGAAATCCTTTTTTTTTATGCCCAACTTGTTTACCAGAAGAGATGAACCTCAGGCCGTAGTCGCTTCCTTTCGATTTTAATACCCTGTTTCAGTGTGCTGGCAATAACAGTGCTTAGTTTCTCTATTTCATCTTGTGTAATATGTTAACCCATAGAAGGCTATATACAAATTTCGTGGGATGCATCAGGAAATTACTTGCAATGCTGGGGTGTATGTTGTTCTACCCGCCCTCGTCATCCGAAGAAGGAACAGGCGCTTTATATGGTTGAACTCGATAGTGAATGCCAATTTGATAATGCTTCGAACTAAACAAGGTCCCCAAAGGAGACTATAGAGAGTAACGTTACCTTATACATCAAACAAAGAATGCTGTCTACGTTAATTTCAGATTTGATGTGAGCCAGATGAAGGTGTTTTTGGAGAAGCTGATATCTGGGAACAATTTCATAGTGATATTCCCTTTTGTTTCGGGTGCGATCTTGTTTGCCATACGAGACGGACCTCGGTCCATAATCGCTTCCTTTCGGTTTTAATATCTTGATGCAGTTTGGTGGCAACAATAATAATAATAAATATCACACTATGGCCACCCGGAATATCAATTCATCTGCTCAAGTGTATTATGTTCATGAATTGCGTGTGATCTCCGGGATCTATTTGCCTGTTTTGCAATAGAAAAATCCCGATTTTTCGTGTGTGTGGGGGAGAGGGAATCTTGCTATCTATGCTTGAGGCCAACTAACTCAGCCAAGGACTCATTCATTTTTTTTTTTTTTCATTTATTTACACACCCAAATATTATGTACAATTTCAAGAAACATAAACAATAATCCATATACAATTTTATGTACATTTTCATTCTCATATATATAATTACCCTAGCATATATATATATATATTTTTTTTTTTTTGTTCACAATACAGTTGAGGAAACACAGTACAAAACACGTGTGTGTGTGTCCTGGTATCAAGGGTGGCCCCTAGGCATAGCCCATCTCCACCTAGTGGATCTGTATTGAATGTAGGACCTCTGCAAAGGAGCAGCCAATACCTGTGCAGCTGCTGTCTGGTGCCTGTCCCCAGGCGCGAGTAGCCAGGCCTGGTTTTTTTTTTTTTAAACCTTTTACATGCCAAAGTGCACGAAATCCCGCACCCACTGGAGGTAGTGCAATACCAGTGGGTGCCCGCTATCCCGCTCACAGGCTGCCCAGGCCTATAGCCCGCAAAAAAAAAAAAAAAAAAAAAAAAGGCTGGAGCTCCAAAAACCCATTGAAGTCACACAGCCAAGACAAACATTTTTAAAGAGACCTGCAGTTATCAGTAGCATTATATATCAGTTATCCTATTAAGTTTAGCATTAACAAGGAAATAAACTGTTAACATTGATTACACTATTTACATTACAGTGAGGTTTACCAGTCTCTCTGTTTGACAGTTCTAGCAACAGAATTTGAAAATTATTTACGGTCGTTTTTACAGCAATATTAGTTGTTACTTACCAATAGTTACATGTATTTCTGTTTTATATAATTGTAAAGACTGTCGAGTAGTCTAACTGTTCGGGAAATATAGTCTCATTTAATTTCTTCCCCGGTAGGATCTGAGCTTGTAGAGTAGGGCTATAGAAGTTCCTCGAGGCGATTTCCATGTAGATAGTTCACATAGTATTCCTGAGATTTAGGCAGGAGAGGAAGTTCTCAGCATGCATTAAAGCACTCGCAGTAACACTAGCGTTCTTGCAGAAGGTTTTTCTATACGTGTAGCTATAAATTTTCTATACGTGTAGCATTACATCAGTCAGAGAGCAGAAATTGGAGTTTTTTGTGTTCAATTGGCTTGATGGCATTTCAGGTTATTGCAGGATTCATCCTATGGGGAGAAGATCTTATTGTATTTATTATTTTTTTCTTTTTAAATAAGATTTCATGAGAGAGAGAAGCGTGTTGGGGTGCGCAGAAGTATGGGTATTGTTAACGGTACGTTAAGCAATTATTTACAATTCTTCGAGGTTAGCTTCCTAATAATTTAGGCCCGTTTATACACAAAGCTTCTTGGAATCTTCTTGGAATCCCATCCAGCATCACTTAAAGGAGAAAGGGGTCTACCTGTTATTTCCTGTTGCGTTGATGGCTATCTTCCTATATGTTCTTCCCAAAAGTGAGTTAATCTGGATCATTATGACACCACAGTAGAGTTTCTAGCCGCAAGTCTTTTCTTGAAAACTGCCGCAGAGAACTGTTGAAATGTAGTGAAGACATCTGAATTTTCGACGAGCAAATGTACATTATTTTCTGAGAGATTATTTATTTTACTCAGCAGTACCTGTCTTTCATTCGAATAATCATTACATTCAAAGAGAACGTGCTGCCATGTCTCAGATGCTCCGCAGTGACAGAAAGGATCAGGCTCAAGGCTCCTTTCGAAAAGTTTAGCCCTGAGCGATCTGTGGCCAGTCATTAAATATGATGTAGTCATGCTAGGCACAAACCATTTTGAGACTGTGGGTAATGATGCGAATTCAACATTTGAAATGTATCTTCGTGTAACCTCACCGTGTTCACTTTCAGCCCATCTTTGCTGCCAAACAGCGGTGAGTTCCTTCCAGAGTCTTCGTTTTTCCTCTTTTATTCTGTTCGTAAGGTCTGTTACAATGTTAAAAATATTTACAGAAATTCCTTTTTTGAGATTGTAGATCATACCCCTGTAGGAGATATAAAGGTCCAGAGGCAGGGTTCCTGCTAGAACTTGTAGGGCATTATTCGACACCGTCCGAGGAGCTTTAGCAGTGTGAGCAACACCGAACGCTGTAATGAAAGAAGTTTAGTCCTGGTCTTAGTTTTTGAGACCCTCCAGAACCAAACACCTGCTGCGTACTCAGCAATTGTTAGGAAGATAGTCTTATAGTATAAAGACAACGTCTTTTTGCTGAGGCCCCATTCTTTTCTGGAAATCCTCGCAATTCCAGCCGTGAAGTTTTTAATTTTCTCAGAAATTTTGGATACGTGAGTATGAAAGTTTAGTTTGTCATCGATTGTAAGTCCCAAGTACTTGGTGCTGGATACGTAGGGGATTTGTGAGCCATTTAGGATAACTCTGGGAGGTCTGCCATAATTGAATTGCTTTCGAAAAACCATGAAATTAGTTTTTGTAGGGGAAATTTTGAGCTTATTTAGATTGGCCCAGTTGGATAAATCATCCAATATTGTTTGAATCTTTTGTTCTAAGATTGTTCTCGACATTCCAGTAACGCCAACCGCCAAGTCGTCTGCATATGCAATTTTTTTGCAATCTCCATTTTTCTTTGTCAGCCATTGGTCTAAGACTGCATTCCAGAGGAGAGGCCCCAGGACTGAACCCTGCGGGCACCCTCTGGAAGCAGTCGTGCTGGAAGTCAGGTGTTTGGCACAAACCTTGATCTGTCTGTCTTGAAAGTATGATCTCATAATTTGGTAGATATGATTATCACACATGGCTGAACGTAGCGACCCGAGGGCGCTCTCCCACCAGAGGGAGTCGAATGCGCCCTCGAAGTCCACGAACACCACCAAGACATACTTGCTGTGAGAATCCTGGATGTATTTCAGAAGAGAAATTATAGCATCTTCGGTCTAGTTACCCTTTTTGAATCCGTGTTGATGATCTGAGCACAATTGCTGGTCCGATAACATGCTTGCAATTCTGGGAGAAATTAATCTCTCAAAAAGTTTCCCTAAGTTAGCCAGGAGGGATATTGGTCTGTACGCCCTTGGGTTTGTTTTGACTTTTCCAGGTTTATATAAAATTTTCAGTAGAGCTAGTTTCCAGGGTTTGGGAAAAAGTCCTTCGAGGAAGCATTTATTGTACATATTCAGTAGGATATTGGGAAACAGTTTAAAAAATTTCACAATTACCAAATTCTCTAGCAAGTCAATGCCAGGGCATTTTTTCTTATTTCAGCCACGGACTGAAAAAAGTTCATTAAATTTACTTGCGTCATTGGTGGGATTCTAATCTCGGATTTTTCTTGGGCAATGTCGTTCTATACGCTTTCGCGATCCGAAGAAGGAACAGGCACTGTATTTGGCTGAGGTTGGAGCTCACCTGTTTGGAGGAAGGACTGTTTCTATTGAAATGGAATATTGCTTTATTGAGGCAAATTAGCAAGCCTGGGAAACCTTTATTTGAACCTAAGTCGTACCATCTAATTGCCTTGGTGGCTAATCTTGGCAAAGTGTTAGAGAAGTTGATGGAAATACGTTTACAAGAATTGTTAGAATGTCATAACATGATTCCATCCAATATGGTTTTACACAAGGAAAATCGTGCAAGGATGCTCTTTTGAATTTTTAACCATACATTTCAAATTCTGATTCAAAATATGAACTTCTTATTTATATAGACTTTGAATGAGCGTTCGACTCAGTATTGTGGAAGGCAGCTCTTTCTCAATTGCGTCGCGCTGAATGTTCTAAGCAGTTACACAGTGTGTATAGGAGTTAATTTTTCTGAGAGATATGTGACTGTAAAGTCTAAACATTTTCACCTTCAAAGAGAGATCACGTGAAATTTCCATCTGTATTGGGTCCTTCCATTTGGAATCTGTTGTAACAGAATTGGATGGTTCGATCACAAGTAAATTGTCATTTGACAGCTTTTTCTGATGATGTGACATTAATTGTGGAAGGTCGATCACGATGGTCGATTGTGCGCAGATCAGAAAATTTGCCGGTTATATTATAAGAGTATCAAGCGCTAATTGGGGTGTGTCTCACAAAACTGTTTCTATGTTATGAAGTGGTATTTTTGGCTGTTACGTATGCAGCGGGAGTTTGGTCCCATAAAGTGGCTCTTGTAAGATTTCAGGCTAAATTAAACTCACTGCAATGAACAATGCTTCTCAGTATATTAACGGTATGTAGAACTGTAGCTACGACTGCTCTTCAAGTGATGACTGGGGCAATCCCCTTGCATTTGTTTGTGGCTTATCGAGGGCTGTGCTATGGCATTAAGAAGAAATTACCTACTACACTTCCTGGCGTAGAAGGTAATATAAATTCTGATATTGGGAGGGAGAAGAGATGTTTAAATGAGATTGTAAACTTGTGGCAAACAAGATGGGACACTGTATCTTCTGGTCGAGTGAATAAGGATACACTTTAAAAACAAAAATTATATTATTGATTAAAAGCACCAAGCTCCGATGACATAAAAATAATAATCTTAATTTATATTTTATTTCCAATCTCTTAAGGAAATACAAACTATGATCATTATTCTTTACAACATGTGGAAAACATCTGCATTCAAATACCGTCAAGATGGGAGGAATGTTTATGGTTTAGTTTCACACCCCGGAGGAGGTATCCGTTCTGCGTTAAAGATTGCATTATTTTTCTATGCAAAATCCGCATTTTAATCCCTCAAAATGGAAAACCAAGTACAGATTATGCACTCTTCACATCTGATATTTCCTGCCAGTCACCTGAGAAATATATTACATAAAAGTATTACCGCACAGCATTAAGTATCTATTAAAGCCGAAGTGGTAACATCTTACACAAGAAAAGTCCAGAATAGAATATCTTTCGACCTGCATTCGGACACCAATCCTATTACTGGCAGCAGGTTAATTTCTAAGTTGGTAGCTTGAATTACTTCTAGAAAGAACTAGGCAAATTATTAGAGAGGACGGGCCGGTATTGTGGGACTAATAATAAAATTTGTCTTTTGAACGCCCGTCATCCAATAATGTGTAATATTTCAGAGCAATAGTTATACAATGGCTTCAGTTTAAAACCTTCAGTTTGATCCCCAATTGCAACCATCTCGACATACCCGGAAGCAAGGGTAACTCCACTGAAGGGAACAAAACTAGTAAGAACAAATCTTGCAAGAACGAAGTCTCGGAATATATCGTGGATTGCGAAACGCACTATGAGACGCAAACTCAAGACTACCCGCAACAAAACCAAAACAAAAAGCCAGGTTGCAATAACCCCCTTACTCTTAAAGGATAATAATTTGAAATGTAAAATAGCCAAACCAAAATTATTAAAGCAGCACCTGCATCGAAATGCACAGCGCCAACTGCAAGAAAACTACACAGCTTGACGATACAAAAAGACCTAACATCATTGAAATCTCATGTGGCAAAGAAAGAAGAGGAATTAAATGAACAGATTCTGATGGTGCATGAGGCTGATTCGAAGTGAAAATCGATATCACTCGGGCAAGCAACTAGTAAATTATGGGAAGACAATTGCCAGCATCCTACAAGAATTAAGTACCAAACGATGTGGCTGCCCTCATGACCACAGCACAGTTACAACACGAGATGCAGCCACTCAAACAACACCCGAGGAGTGTGGACAGCTGCCTAATCATAGCGGAAAGAAACACGAGAATTCCAGTAGTATGGCTAGGGAAAATGAAAGGGTCTTCAAAACTCTCCTAAAAGATTCAGGCTACTGTCAGTTTTTGAAATCTCTAGAGAAGTGAGATGAGAAGATGAAAATGACACGAATTGACAAACGGCTGCAGGAAACAATCGGAATCAACCACAACGTTAATAGCCCTAATAAGTTTCCACACTATCGTGAAAGAAACGAAGACGATCTGCTACATTACAACAGGTACGACCAAGCTAAGGAACTGATGGTCATCGACCAGAGAAGCAAATCGAGAAGCAAGGACCCCATCCGATCTCTCCCTCCTCTTGAAGGCAACCGAGAAGTTCCCGCAACTCTAACTAACAAGAAACTATTTGACTAATCACCGTAGTAACAGTAACTCCCCGAGAAATATGACATCTCTGTAGCGCTTACTAGAACCAGGATTTTCGACGCCAGGTTTGGACCTTCTACACTTCCCGAATCCATTAAAAGGATATCCCAGTTAAAGTGAAACAGCTTAAAACTCGGCACACGGGCTACGCCTCATTCCTAGTAATATGGTCACCCTCTGCCTACCAAAAAGTTCTTGACCCTGACTTCTGGCCCCCAGGCATATTTATCTGACCATTCTCCGAGGAAAAAAGGCCATCCCGCTGGCAACCCCCAATTACTCGTCCTCTGCGATAGCAATCACCGAGTCCAAAAATTCACCATTTGTGTCGCACAGTCAGGGTTCACTCGTAAAATGTGCGCAGTATTGCCAACAAATTAGCTCCTCTGCAGTCCCTCCTTCTCCATTAATACGATATCATTTGTATCCAGGAAACTTGGCTTAACTGTGGAAGACAACTTACTCACCTGGACGCTCCCCCGCCATTACAGAAATATTTGCAATGGCAGAGATCACAGACGAGGAGGTGGCGTCTGCATCTTGTTCAAAGACATCCGCCACCTTGTGAGTGCACAACTCAGTGACTCGCCAGCATTTGAAGTCAGCTCTGCAGTGTTTGTAGTCCATGGTGTGAGGACTCCGGTTGTGGCTGTTTATTTACCTCCAGATCTTAACCCCCGACACAAGGGATGTACTAACTACCTGAATTTTAACACACCACAAACTTCACACGTACACCTTCGTTATAGGAGACTTCAACATGCCCTCCCCAAGATATGATGTGGCTATGAGTGACCGCGTACGCTCCTCTTTCTCATCTCTAGGCCTCTCACTGACCCATACGCTACCTACAAGACAACATAAAAACCTCCACCTTCTATTCCATAACATGGACAATCTCACTCTCACCACGTCGGGGTTTTAAGTTCACATCGGATAAACTTCCAATTGCCTTTAATTGCGAAAACCTTTGCTGTCCCCAACAACTAGGACAATATAACCATAATGAAACTCAACTGAGGATCTTCTCAATAAATAATATAAAATCACATGTCATCCTACAAAGATTAAGATCTACAGACTGGAACCAAATCGTCTCTAGCCATCCTGATCGAACGCTCAAAATTTAGCTGACTTGTTAAAAGACATCGCATGCGAAGGGGCATCCAAATGCGTCCGCCTATCGTCCAGGACCAAGAACTGGCTCACCAGTCACATGAAATAGAAACTATACTGGAAATGGAAAAAGACGCAAGACCCTGCACACTACCAGTTCTATAAAAAACACCGAGTATATTTCCTACGCATACGGAGAAAAGCACAGAATGATAAGGGAAAAGAATGTACACCAACAATAACCAACGGTTCCCCATAACGACCGAGGTCTTCCTCGAGTGGATAAAGTGATTCGGAACCAAACCCCTGCCTGCCCTCCCCTTAATACAGGTTAACCCACCATCAAACCAAACACCACTGGATAAAATAGTCATCTCCAAGGAACGCCTCATTGAAATCATCAACAGTCTTCCTGGCCCTAATGGATTCTCTGTTTTTATGATCAAATTATGCAGCACATACATCATCGACCTTCTGCTTGATGCATACAACTCCATCCTCGCAACAGGAGCTTACCCTTCCATCTGGAACACATTTGTATTATGTTTCTCCATTCCCAAAGAAGTCTAATCCGAAAACGCCCAACGATTACAGACCAATTGCTGTAGGATGCACCTTTCTCAAAATCATGGAAAAAGCCATCCTTCCTGTTCTCACCCATGATATGTTTGGCCACAACCGTCCATACCTCTATAATATTCTGCCTGGACGTTCCACTATCACCAACCTCATGGACACACTTTCCAGAGTAGGTAGAACATACATTAAGTAACAAAGTACAACTCGATATTTTGTTTATCGATATCAAGGCGGCTTTCTAAAATCTGTCCATCCCTGTGGCGTTCGGAATGAGTGAATAATTTTATAATATTCTTCTAGAACATAATAACAGGAATCGTGCATAAAGATCCATTGAACATCTTAATACGCAACTTCATATCAAGAACTCCCATAGAAAATAGCTGGATAAACAGTTCTGTCCGCATTGAATCGAAAGTAAAGGAAAAGTTAATGGTTACCATGGACTCTGGACTTTTACTTGGAACAGGATCTGCGCGTGTAGCGCAGTGGTTATAAACACGGCCACCCCACAGCGGGTGGAAAACGAACCAGTTTCGACATCCGTAATTATGCGGGGAACTTTTATGGGATTTTTTTTTTGTTTAAACTGGAACGATCTCAAATGTAAGTTGAAACTTGTGAAAATATGCAATTTCGAACAGCCTAAATGAGGGATTGCCATTAAGCAGAGTTAGAACACATCTCAAAGAGGCGTTCTCCTTGACAGGCAAAGAAATTTGATTTTTGAATGGTGCTCATTTTGTTATGGTTCCAGACTTATAGTTCACATTGCAGATTACACTTTCAGAAAATACCATATAATGAGAAATTTCACTCAGCGTATACATAAACGTATGAATAATACGCAGTAAATATGAAACAAAACATACCTTGCAAGATGAGTGTTCCAAACAATTTCCAGAGAATATCACATAAATGTACGTTTATATTGTTAGGAGATCTTGAGAAATTTTTCATAAGACAATATGCTAAGAAACTGCATATAACCAGTGAGGAGATGATTAATAGCCATATCTGAAAATCCCGAAAAGTTGCAATTAATATATTAGTGTCTGCAAAATGGAGAAGGAAATTGAATGAGTAATAAATGAATTCTAAGAATTCTATTTTTATATAGATGTCACCTACAGCGCTTTAAATTGCATAATACATATAAATCTAATATAATTCAAATAATGCATGAGGATTTATTATACATGGAATATATTATACAAAGACATCGAATTAAAGTTGATTTCGATTTTCTAAATTTAAATCCCTCACCGTCATTGCTGTAAATTTAGGGATTCGTACCAATGTTTCTAAAGAACAATAGGTGATATTCCGGTTAGTGCATTCCTGTATTATGCGGTTTCTTACACCAGAATGGGATTTAGCAGAAGTAGGAATGGTTCTGTAGTCAACTACAAAATCAACTTCTAAAAGAGTTGACCCTAAACTGCATACACAGCAGCTTCAAATTATCGAATATCTACCATTAAATCCTTCAATGCAAATCTTCAGGAAATTCCTCAGTGGGGAAAAGATGACAAATAATTTCAGTCCTTTAAAATCTCAGTTGTTTTTTTTTCCTTCTAATCTCCCTTGGCCTAGTACATCACAATGATTGCCTCTTCGGCATCGTAAAATCTGAATTTTCTTTAATTCAGTTACTTTAATTCTAAACAACTACTCACTCTGCACAAGTCTATAATCCTATACGCTATGGAACACTGCTCTTAGATCTTGGGTTGGTGTTCCTGAAACTTCTCTCAGGATTATAGACTCCACTAAAAGCAAAGCAGTCAGGTTAATTTATCAGCTCTTAAAAATTATCGTCACTCTGTTCCATTCACTGTCTAACTCCAAACTCCTGGAACCAACTTTTCCGTTTTCTGGTTCAATATTTTTTCACACGTATTTCCTGCAAACTATAATCTACAAAAATTAGAGTTCAAAATCAACAAATATCTCTTTATGTCTTCTCAACTTTCAACTCATACACAAATTAGGTACTTCATTTATCTTTCGTGTTTGAGGTTTCATTAAGCTCAAATACGAGAGGTAATTTTTACTCTGAGGAGTAAACTAACTCAATCTTTGTTTTATGAATATTACCCATGACTTACCTTCAAGGAAAACGGCTTAAAAATTGCATTTGGTGATAATATTTTTCTTGGGGTTCGGGTCATGAAAATAATAGAATTAATATTCAGCGGGAACAGCAAATCGGCAGAGAGAGTTCTTTCAAAGGTGAATTCCACAGCGCAACCACATATATCAGCTGACTGAAAAGGTTGGAATCCAAGTCATATTTTAACAAGGTGATATTTCAAAAAATAATTAAGAAAAGTTATTTAGAAAATATAAGAGAAAATATTCAAATTACCTGATGGTGCAGCATTGCATCTATGCCAATAAAAGTCTCATTGTTACTACCTCTAAAACTCTCAAGCGGAAGACTCAGTAACCGATATCTATAAAAACAAATAGATTTTAATTTTTCTGCCATTTTTCACAATAAATTTCCATAGCTCAGTAGAATGGAAAATTTGACCAAATTTCAGTCCACGTTGAAATCTTCCAATCAGAGCAGTTGGATTGAGAATTTTTAAAACGAGAGACTGTTGCGTACACTCTCGCATAAATGTTTGAAATCACAGCGAATGACAACAGTTTTCGTTATTATTATTTAGCTATGTTTAAGCCAACCATCGATGGTTGGCTTAAACAAACCTGTAGAGAGTCATTGTCCATTTTAATGAAAAGGAGAGCAGGTCTCACATTTTTTAGACTGATCGAAATTTTACAATCCATCAAGGTCTGGTCTAAGATCCTTCCCACTCTAGACTTGCTTAATCGACTGCTGTTTTTATATCCAACTATAAGCACAGGGTGTCTATAAATTATTCACCTGATTATGAAACTCGATTAAAATTTTATTGTAATAAGAATGTCGATAGAAATCTTTTTGCTACAATAGTATTACTAAAAAACACAAGACATTGCAATATTGCCCATCACGGCCAGCCCTCGTGGGTAGCATAGTTGGTAGAATAACCGTCCTCCCTAGACGTGGTGGAAAAGACTCGGATTGAAGTCCCATATATGATGTGAGGAACTGTTATGGAGCTTTTTAATAACGTGGCCGAATTTGTCGGTCTCCGGCGGGACAGCACGGTTTTTTCTCCCAGAAAGTCGGGATTTTCGTACAGAAAACAGAAAATCGACTTCAGAACACAGGCAATTTATTTACAGTATGCACGAAGCAATATGGTCCAGGTTGTTCATGGTCCTATAACAACGTTCACCACCATCAGCCCAGAGATTAACAATGATAAGACAGTATGGAAAAGAAAAGGTAACAGGAATAAATAATAATAATAAATAGAGCATTCAATAAATCAAACATAAAGAAATACATGTATGGAAGCATGTCCAAGTAATGTTCAAAGTATATTACTCATTATCGTACTGAATAAGTTAATAAGCCTGCTTCATGCACACTATGTATTACTGGCTTCAATTGGCATTAAGATGAGCTTCGATGGAAAGGATCAGTTACAGAGATATACAAAGCAAGGATGCGGCGTCTGTACTCCCTGTCACAAGCAAATTTGTGCAAGTCAATATCCAATTACTGGACACATGATAGCATCTATAAAGGCAGAAACCTATCGGACAAGCGAAGACAGCTCAGATTGAAGTCGCTCTGGGAGAATCCTGAGGGACAGTCGCGTAAGAAGCTTTAACCTAATCAGTGCGGGAAGTCTTTGAATGTGCAGCAAACTGGACATTGAAGTTTGTCATTGAGTGCGGAGGAAGTTTATGTTTGTTTTTGTCTCGTTTTAAGTCGCTCTGGGAAAAGGCTGAGGGATTCTCCCAGAGCATAAGTCCCAGAATGGAATTTGTGCTCTTAATCGGTCTCAAGCGTGGATAACAAGGTTTCCACCAGAGACACTTGGGTTTTTCTTTAAACAAAACAGGCAAATGTACCAGAAAAAAGACGCAAAATGTGGACATAGTATACAGTTTGGAAGTCCCAGAATGGGACTTAACAGCCAAAATTCAGCAGCGAAAAAGTGACCTAATTGTGCTAGAGGCAGCGTATTCCCATACCTCTGCAGTATATAAAAGCAGAGAGAATAATTGGTGTTGTAAAACGGTTTGCTACACTTAAAAAAGCAACTCAGTGAATTTCAGAATTTCATATCACACAACTGCACTTCAGTAGACCTCCACATGGGCAACTTGATAGCATGTAGAATGTCAAGACAAAGACTGTAGTAAATTGCATTCTAATTGGATTGAAGCGTCTCTTGAGAAGAGGAAATCATTGCCTGTTCAATCCAGTCACAGGGTATCGTGACTCACACGGAAATAGCCGATGGCGATTTACGGGTGAGTAATGATTTAAGCGTTGTGGAACCTATGGAATGTTTTCCAAGGTCGACATGGTGACTAATCCTACCTCACCTGGGGATTCTTTTCTTTGTGATCGATGTAAGGAGCGCACCGATCTTAAATTACAATTTGGTGCACTGATGGAACAATTTGAGTCCCTGAAAAAACGGGTGCTTGCCCTCGAGAATAATGCATCTGGAAGCTCGTCAGGGACTCAAGACTCCAGCAATCTACCAAGTGATGCACACCCGATTCGGGCCTCAAAACAGAAAAACCAAGTGCAAACTACTCTGGTTAATAATGACATTGTTTTATTAGGAGACTCCATTGTCAGGGAAACGGGGAATATTTTTTGTAATAAGGATAGGTGGAGTAGAACCAGGGTATGTCTGCCGAGAGCAACTATTAATGATGTCACCAACAGATTGTCAGATTTTAAGGGGGATAAAGAGATTAATATTCATGTGGGGACTAATGATATTAAACGTTCACGATCTGACGATTTGTAGGACAAATTCGGGACTATGCTGAGGAAATGCCGCGAGCTAGGCCATAATGTCTATGTGTCTGCAATTCTGCCCAGACACGATAGGAGGGATTATATGTTAAGAGCCTTGTGGATTAACTCAAGACTTGAAGGACCCTGCAAGGCTTTAGGGGGGGAAATTTCTATCAGCATGGCCGACACTTGTAGGTAGAAGGAATTTGTTTTGTAGAGACGGGATACACTTAAACAAAGGTGGTGCAAAAGTTTTTGCCAGTATTATTGAGGATACCTTAAAGGTTCAGGGAAACTGCTAGTTAGGGGAGATGTGGGTAATACTCACACGCGTTTATCTGATAATATTGGTCAAAGTAACTCTTGCACATACCTTAAGAGTTCATATCTGTTACTCCAACTGGACATATTATCTAGATGTTCTGGGGGCAGAAACGTTTCACGTGAGTGGGTATTAATATCAGGGAAGAGAGCCTAAAAAACTTCATGGGTTGTGTTAGGGTTGTTAAATATACAAGAACAGTAAATCTTAATTGTTTACACAGTAACGTTAGAAGTGTCGTCAATAAAATGAGCGAATTCGAACTGCTGGTTAAAACAATTAACGCGGACATAATAGGGCTTACAGAGACATGGTGCCACCCGGAAATTGGGGATGAGTTTAAGTACGGCTTGTATAAAGTATTTAGGAAGGATAGGGTAGATAGAAGGGGTGGTGGAGTAATGCTTCTTATCAGAAGCAGCCTGAGTGCGACGATAGCTTTCCCGGGTTCAGATATTTCACATGCTAGTATAGAGTCTGTATGGGGTGAGATAGTTGAAAACAAAGGTATAATGCGAGTAGGAGTAATCTACAGACCAGGTGATTGCGAAGATTATAACGAAAGCCTCTACATGCAAATTGAATGGACAAGTAAGCGACAATGTCTTATTATGGGTGATTTCAACTTGCCACTAATTGATTGGAGTAAATGAGAAGGAAACTCGACATGGGGAACAAAATTTTTAAATCAACTAGATGACTGTTATTTGTATCAACATGTCAGGGAAAGTACTAGAGAAAAGAATATCCTAGACCTCATCATCACACATGAATCAGATGACATAACAGGGCTGACAGTAGAGGAACCAGCAGGAAGTGATCACGGAGTTCTACGGTGGATGATGACGAGAGAGGTAGCAGAAGTAAAAGACAAAGGAATGGGTTTTAATTTCAGAAAAGGAAATTACTATGCCTTAAGGTACAACATGGCCTCTATTAACTGGGTAGATATCGCGCAGAGAATGAATACAATTGAACTGTGGTACGCTTTTAAAACATTAATCACAGATGCCTTGAATGCGTATATACCATTAAAAAAATACTCCAACAGGAGGGTTCCAAGTTGGATGAATAGTGAAGTTGCCACATTACTTGAGCAGAAAAAGGTGGCATGGAAACGTTACAGAGCAATAAAAAGTACTGAAGCCTATAACAGCTACAAGGTGATCTGTAATAGAGCCACAGAAAAGGTTCGACAGGCAAAGGCAGTTTATGAGAAATCACTAGCAAACAGAGCAAAGAGGGGGGGGGGATAAAGAATTCTTCACATATATAAATGCCAAGAAGAGCAGGACAAACCAAATCGGACCTTTCCATAAGGGAAAGGGGATAGTATCAAATACACCAGCTGCCGTTGCAAATGAACTCAACACTTATTTTGCATCGATATTTACAAATGAAAAACCTTTTGTGGCAATTGGAAAATGTGGGAACGAAGTTGAAAAATATGTAATTAATGATATTGAAATTTCCAAGATTATTTAATGAAAAAACTTTCAAGCCTACAGCCCAGTAAGGCTCATGGAGTTGATGGAATATACCCTATAATCTTAAGAGAGGCGGCAAGCGAGTGCATTGAACCATTGAGGCTAATTATGCGAGCATCGCTAGATTCTGGGATGATTCCCTTGGATTGGAAAAGGGCAAATGTATCTCCCGTACATAACGGTGGCTCTAAAAGTGAAGTTGGAAATTATCGACCTGTCAGTCTGGCTTCAGTGGTAGGGAAAATCATGGAGGCAATGATCAACGGTGGAATTCAGGATCATTTGGATCGAATTGAAATTCTCAAGGATACTCAGCATGGTTTTGTAAAGGGAAAATCATGTTTAACAAATCTGGTTCGCTATTTCGAAAGGGTCACTCACGAGCTGGATTTAGGGAATAATTTCGATATTGTTTGTTTAGATTTCAGCAAAACGTTTGACTCAGTCCCACATGAGCGGTTGCTTTATTAGTTGGAATCACTGGGAAAATCCTTAGTGGGATAGAAGGACGGCTTCAGGGCAGGAGGCAGAGGGTTGTCATAAATGGCTATTCCTCAGATTGGGTTGATGTAAGAAGTGGGGTTCCCCAAGGATCAGTATTAGGACCATGTTGTTTTTAATTTTCATAAACGACATCGACGAAGGGATAGAGGGCGTGCTGTCTAAATTTGCAGATGATGTTAAAATTGGTAGAGTAGTTAATGATCACTGTCAAGCTGAGCTTGTTCAGAGTGATCTAGATAGACTTCAGGAATGGTCAGAAAAATGTGCTGTGCTTTAATCCAACAAAGTGTAAGGTATTACATCTGGGAAACAGTAATCCCAAAATAACTTATTCACTTGGTGGAGTTCAACTAAACCCAGTACTGGAGGAAAGGGACTTGGGTGTTACGATACGGTCAGACATGAAATTCTCTGAGCATTGTAAACAGGTTGCAAAGAAGGCCCATGGTGTCCTATCGATGATCTATCGAACTTTTGCAAGTAGAGATAGGGACGTGATAATCCCATTATATAAGGCTTATGTTAGACCACACTTGGAATACTGTGTTCAAGTATGGAGACCGCACCTAAAGAAAGACATCGAGCTTCTTGAAAGGGTGCAAAGAAGGGTAACTCGCCTGGTGAGATCGGCAAAAGGGCGTCCTTATGAAGAAAGACTTCGAATATGTGGGTTGCAGGGTTTGGAAACTAGATACTTTAGAGGAGATTTGATTGAGGTGTTTAAGGCTCTGAGAGGCATCAGTAAAATGAATGAGGACATAATTTTCAAGATTATAAATGATGCTAGAACTAGGGGACATAAATTCAAGTTACGGGGGGAAATGTTTAGATTGGACTGCAGGAAGTTTTATTTTAGCCAGGGAGTTATAAATTATTGGAATAAGTTGCCTTCATGGGTGGTAGAGGCTGGCAGTTTGGGGAAATTCAAAGGCCATCTGGATAGTACTTTAGGGTAAGGGAAGTGCATAGGGTGATAGGTTTAATTTCCTTTTTTTTATTAATTATTATTATTATTTTTTTTTGTTTTTATCATTGTTTTGTTCGGATTTTTTTTTTTTTTTTTTGGCTGATACAGCATAAGCCATAGGCTTTCTTGCACCATGCGGCCATTACTAATACTAATACTAATACTAATCTATAAAGATGCCCTCATGAACTTGCTGAAACTTTATCAGTAGATACGCTTAGCCTTCCTGCTCCATTCCAGTGCTGCACTCTGTTGGTTTCTTGAAACTGTTTCAACCATCACTTCATTGATTGTTCCCTAGATGGATCCTCCTTGAATCCCCACTGAAAACGTTTCTTCATAGTCAGTGGAGATTTGGCATCCCACAGCCACACATGTACGTTGCTTTCTCCTGCACTACCGTTATTTTAATGCTGTATTGTGAAGGTGCTTGCTGGGATCAAGGCTGCCGACTGGCGAATAATTTATAGACACCAGGTATATTTAAAACAGAATGAAGAGAACAGAATGCACATGTTCGAAATATCATCGATTTCAATGTTTAAATTCAAATTAGGATGTCAGTTTACTTACCTAAAGTTTAAGAACCTTGCTAGCGTCCGTATTATGAGCCCATCTATACCTCCAGTTATATCCTGTTCACCGAATTGGTTCTCAGACACTTCGAAGTAATTTGGAAACTTAAAAGATAAAAAGTAATTCATTAAATTAAAAGTTCGTGGCAAATATACTTAGTTTTAATAGGATAATGCCCCATGCCATACTACAGCTGGTGTTCAATATTGGTTCATGGATATGAACCTACAAAAGTTTGAATGTCTGCGCAGAGTCCGAGTTGAACGCAATGGAATAGCTAACTGAACTGTACTGTCAAATAAGGGCAAGACCGACACGTCCCACATTGATAGTTGAAATGGCCACTGTTCTCAGGGAATGGAAACCTATACCCATTGGACTTGATCGTTGTTCGGTGAAAGGCCCACCTTTCACCGAACAACGATCGATTAGCGGTGAAATGAGCCATAGCGACTAAAACGAGGATAGATATTCGCTTAAAATTATATCAGGGACGTTGACGTCTATGTTAAACTGACTTTTTATCCAGATACCTTCAGAAAAGTCATATACAAAGTGTAAAATCATATAAAGGAAAAATGTCCAACCCTTAATACGAATGTAATGCTTAATTTCAGTAAGAGAGAGGGACTTTATAATGTGTTTATGTGAAGTATGGTAATTTTTAAGTTTGTTTTGTGTGTAATTCGTCTAGAAGCATAGCAATGACTATATTTTGACACATTTTGACAGAACCATCGGATGATGTCTCTTAGGTTCAGTTGACACGATATATTCACCAATTTAAACTGCCGTCTTGTGTATTGGGCGAAGAGGACACACACGGTTGTTTGTTATGTACAGGCATCCTCTTCCCCTCTCTTTAAGCATTCTAGGGATGCTTGCTGTGATGTGCACCCTTCATGACCTCTCGCACTTATGAGCACACGATGGTACTATCTGAGGTAGGCATTCTACCCAAGCATTTTTACATCGTGAAGGAGATAATTGGTCTTGGCCGAGGTTTTCATAAAGATTAAAATGATTTTCTTTTCTGGATAGAAACATGTTTTTTTCTGGCAGAAATTGAAAATTTTTATCCCAAAAACAAAGAAATCATCTATAAACTACACGCAATTTGGGGGTTGTCTTTGACACAAAACCGAGATTCAACCAGCACATCGACGAACTCATCAGTCGTGAGGCGCACCTGAAATGGGGAGCGAAACAACACCAGAATTAAATACCAGATAGCATCGCAGCAACAAAATATGTCATGACAATTATATCTCTCCGATAATGTACGCAGCTGAAATCCGGACTTGAGAAGCACCAACGATCAGAAAACCTATCTGGGCAGCAGAATATTGGCTCCTCAAATGGGTATACGTTACAAGCATACGTTACCACCCCATGTTCATACATTTTACATTTTTTTATATTTTTATTAAAAATAAAGGCGGTACCCAGAAGGTTAGTTCAAATCCGCCTGTCTAACTCTCAACTGAGCACCTATCTTCATAAATAAAACATTATAAAACGTAAAATATATAAATAAATTAAAATAATTACAATAATAATTTACACTAGCAACTCATCCACATCTTAGACAGATCATACGACTGAAATGGCCAAGGCCCTAAGAATCCCCAGGCTCCCCTCTCTCATTGATGAAAAAAGATTGGTATCACAGTAAAATGTTGACGGCACTCAGAGCCACTCCAACTATTTGCTCTCTTCATTCACGTCACACTAGAAAGTGTGACGCGAATGAAGATGAATGAAGATCGTTTCTTGCCATCAGATCATTTCTTGCCATACCAGATACTGAGATGAATACAGGACATCAATGCAGACCTTCCTCCAGAAATTTGCTGTCAAGCGACGATATAGACGTGGGACACTTGGCCCCAAACAGCCCATAGACCGCGAATTGTCAGCTGCATCTGCCAATCAACAAACCCCTTAAATGAAACAGGGAGTGTTGATCTCAGGAGATGTGGCGCCTTAATCTCTTGACAAACTGTTGCAACCCATCGCAACCGCCTAGACAGAAGTGAAGATGCCCCGGTTGCTCCCAGTAAGGAATACTCTACTTTCGTTGAGACAGTGTGCACAAGGAAATGCCTTCTTTCTCCACATATAAAGACAGCATATCTTTCATCAACACTTGGAGCTGCCTGTGAATTAACTAATGAGCAAAATGAAAAATGAGCCTGGAACTGCTCTTGTTGCTCACTCTCCCATGAATTGTGAAGACAATAGTCACCTGTAAATCGCACGTGTATCAAAATATTATTATTATTATATTAGGGTTTCCCGTAATTGATTAAATAAACCAGTATTAGTGTTTGTAAATTGCTTGTGTTATCTGGTCAATTTGCCTGTTTTGCTGAACGAACAAATCCCAGTTGCTGGGGGTCAAACCTTGCTATCTACGCCTGAGACCGATTAACTCAGCCACGGAGTGAAAAAAGCCCACTAAAGTTCCTCGCGTCATCGACGGCATTCGAACCCCGGTTTTTCCACACGGTATGGGGAGAACGGTGACCCCGTATATGTATCAGTTTTAAATTGGTTTATTTAAGTTTAATGTCCTAAATCTCATCTTTGGATGTAATTTGTTTAATAACAGTTCTCGCCAACTTATTGTCTTATGTAAATTAACGGCAGCCTCTGTTATTTAACGTCATTTTGTCTTGTTCTTTAATGTCTTATGTTTTTTAATGATTTTTTAACACCTCTTATCTGTAAACCCCTGGCCTTTTAGCCATTAAGGTTAAAGTGCAACACTATGTAACCTTGTAATTAGCTACAATCAAACGCTTTTCCAATAAAGATTTTCTCTCTCTCTCTCTCTCAATTTATGGACGTAATACAATGACCCCTATTTGCCTTAGTTTTTCATCCAGCAAATCAAGCAACGGCCAACAAGTGGTGGTTCTTACAATTTTTCTCTTATTGCATCAGTTCTATTATTGGTTTCAATTTTACAAAGAAATGAATATATATCAACAGAAAACAATTGTAGAACTAAGGTATTTATATGCTAATTAGAGTATTATGTTTGTATATTAAAAAATAATTAAACATTCATCAAATAATTCATTTAACACATTTTGAGCTTAAGTTTATGCTCACCTCGACGTATATAACATTGAGCTCAAAGCCATTGAGATTATTACATTTGTAAATCATAGAAGATTTCAGTGAATGAAAGTTCCTTGCCGTGTACACTTCATCTTCTTCAACATCCTTTGTATTTGAAGAAGACCAGGGTTTTCTGAACTTACGAATCGAGTAATTCTTTAAGTTATGCGAAGCCTTTTGATTTTTAACAAGTGCGTTATTATTAAATTCTGATACCTGCAAAATAACATAATATTAGATTATATTAAAGATTATATTTATATTTTCTGTCTGCAGATTAATCAGACAGAAAATATAATCTTTCCCAACCAGGATTGGAGTGAAATTAAGAAGGATCAGTATACTACACTATCTGTCCCTAATCAAGCCTTTGGTATGTACACAAAACTCCATTATCAGTAATATAACCAATAATATTGACGAATACATCAACTGTACAATCTTTTGCAATTTTCTTCTTTACTTACATTACTAATTCCTGCCATGGAAAAATCATAAGAAATGAAGGCGACGTATTGAATCCCCATCATATTATTAGAAAAGATTGTTAACTTCTTTATATCTTCTGCTACATCCAAGAAAACAAACCATTTGAGGAAATACTTCAGAGGAACAGGAACCTAGAAATAGGTTAAAAAATACATAAAAATGGAACACCTTTTAAAAGGTCGTTCGTTGAAGGAAAGGATGGAAAATCGTAAAAAATTTAATTTAAAAAAGTAAAGTATGATTCGAATGGTAACACTGCATCTTCGTGGAATGGCAATTCATCAAAGAGTTCTTCAGCCTATGAATATATGAAAATAGCATGAAAGACGCATACGCATCTTACAAGACATTTGATAGATGACTAGGTGAAGCAGAAGACCCCATAACCGATCCATACGTGAAATCTTATCTCTCAAATTGAATTAAAGTAGCTCGAATCATTCGCCGGAGATTATTGTATTGCACAAATTCAATTGAAACATCAGAGTGGAAAGAACTCTTCCTTTTGGGATTCTCCTTGAAGTATTTTAGAATGTTTGAAAATACTTCAAGGAGAATTTTCAGTGTTCGTTGTGTGGGAGTATTCAGGTCTTTGATAAAAGGAGTGGTTTAAGATTGTGGAGTATAGAATTTCTTTAAGACATTTTATCAAGATGCTGTTAAAGCATGAGATTACCTCTGTTGAGATGTAAATGGAGGACAATATTTGTCTTTCCCAAGGGGAGATTTTAAGTTGTCCTTAAGCAGTTTCGACAAGGAATTCGGACCATCTATGAAAGTTTTTGTTGTAGTTGTAATAGAGTTTTAGGAGCATCAGTGAATAAGGCTATATTGCTCCGTGTATACTGAAAGGACAGAATTCATATATGTAAACTGGATCACTGCATTCGCGTAGACGGTAATTCGATGTCAGTATGGATAAACGTCGTGAATTAACCAACTTTGAAAAAAGGGATGATAATGGGTGTGCAACGCATGGGTCACTCTATTGCGGGGGTGGAACAAAAATGGGACTATCCCCGTTCACATTATCAACAGTGTATCGGAAATACGCCATTTCCGGAATAAAATCTCATCGTGTAAGCGCTGTGGGTGGAGAAAGGTGGTGGCCGAACGTTGTCCACTGTATTGTATTTTTTCAGCCAACCGGAGAGCGACAGTGGCACAAATCGCCGCCGACTTCAACGAGGGAGGTGCCTCTACCAAGACTATCAGGCGATCATCAGCTGCAATAGGTCACTTGGAGCCGCTGAACCACCAGCTTCCCATTGCTGACAACACGACAGAGGACACTACCCCTCAACTGGGCGAAAGAACGACGGCACTGGCCCTTAGATGATTGGAGACAGGTCTGTTGGTCCGATGAGTCTCGTTTCCAATTTTCGAGCGGACGAGAGGGTGCGTAACTGGCGAAAACCGCTCGAAGCTATGCAACCTTCATGTGAACAAGGAACTGTTCAGGCAGGATGGACGGTCGGTAATTGTTTGGAGTGTGTTAAACGGGCACTCGTTGGGAAATCTGGTACGTCTAGACGCATGTCTGAACGGTACAGGTTATTTGTCCATCCCTGCAGACCATCTGCATCCCTTCATGGTCATCGTACACCGACAGGTCAATGGACTCTTCTAGCAGGATAATGCGCCTCCCCACAGAGTTGTGGTGACTAGAACATAGTTCGAAGAGCATTCCGCAGATTTCACTACCATGGAATGGCCTCCCCGTTCATATGATGTGAACGTGAGGAACATCTTTGAGATGCCGTGGAAAGTTTCGTTCGAGATTTGTTTCCTCCACACAGAAAGGCGGCGGAATTATGGACAGAGGTGCAGCAAGCCACGTTCTGAAAAAGACCCAACAGCTAAAAATAATTTTTAATTTTTATAAAAAAAAATTCTATATCTTTTGTTTACTATCTACAATAGGTTTTGTATAGTAACGACAATAGCCTTTGTTTTTAGATGATTTTTGTTTTAGATTTAGCTTTATTTTCATTCTTCCCTTTTTATATTTTCGGTTCCTCTGTCGTGTCAACCTTAAATTACATTCCAGCTGTGTTTACATCCTCCGTTATAACTTAAATATTTTTACTTTATATTTTTATAATTATTATGATTTTTTTACTATTTTTTTATATAATTGATATATCTTGTTATGACATGTACTTTATGGTAGAAACAGAGTACACTATATTGTTGTCTTGTCGGGTAATTGTGATGGTTGACACTTGAAAACGCCACCAGGATCGCGCGATGTACGAAAATATAATATTTTACAATCATGTATATATCGCACGATATTTGTGTCGATTTCAAGTGTCAACTACCAGAATCGCCCGACAAGGCAACAATATAGGGTCCTCTGTTTCTAACATAAAGTGCTTAAGTAAATAAAGTAAATAAATTACCTTTATTTACTTATTATACTATTATGGTCGTGAGGTCCTTTCTGACTATCATTAACCTTGGTCCATAATAATTTCCTTCTTCGTTCTCCTTGTTTTACCTTAATCTTTACAATATATATATTAGTTATTAAAAATTAAGGTTACATTTACACGTTTAGTAAAACTTCCTGTTCCTCTGCATTATCTACTCTATTTATTTTTATACAAAGAATCAAAACTTATTGAAGAAAAAACAAACTGACCATTCATTAATTTTTTTATAAAAATATATGATATATTGGAATTAGAATTAAACTTACCATATTTAGGAATTCCAAAATATTGTCTTCAGCGTCCGAAAGAAGGATTACCAATATTTTATCTATGTTTAAAGAGAATCGCTTCATAATAGCGAATGGGTTATAAATGTCCATAAGTTTTTCAAGTCCTTCGTCCATTTTGAATAACATGTGTGGATATCCCTGTCTGGATAACGCTGCTGCTGTACACGAGACAATTGAAGGATCTGTAAAAATGAAACGGCAGATATTCATCAACTTCTCCTTAATTCTCCTGGAGAATGTTGTTCACATTCTCGAGATATGATATCAGATATGTAGCTGAGTGGTTAGCTCAGAAGATGCAGAGGGACACGCATTTTATCACGGTTCCATCTCATATGACTGTTAATACAGAAATTGTTGTATTCTTGTAAAAATGATTTATTAACTCCTCTGATTGAGGTAGATCAGATCCTCTGAACTATAAATAGAAGTATTTATAATTATTTTTACTTACCAGATTTCGCTGAATACAGGATTACAATTTTATTTTCATCAGCAATAATCCCCCGATAGACGTCATTTAAAAGCTTCGGTACAGCTGAACACTTCCACATTTCCAGGGATTCCTTAACCCATCCACCTGTAAAAATGCTAGTTTGTAACACTAATGCTAATAAAACTCTATTTATCTGTACACCTATCATTCTGTTTTCAGATTTGTCAGTATTCCATTTTTACATTTATTACACACAATTATTACATTTATATACAAAAGTTACAAAATATATAGAAACTTTTATATACATTTACATTCTCGTTATACATATACAAAATACTATATTATATATGACCTCCACAATGCACAATAACAATTGATTAACATAAATCACCATTAAATCACCACTGATTAAAATAAATCAACACAATAACAATTGATTAATATAAATAAACACAATAACAATTAACAAAAATCAAATCTTCTGTTTCCATATGAACATTTTGTCTTTTTGTAAAGTGAATTCCCAGGAGAAGCTGAAGTTCTTAGCTGAGTCCTCAATATAAAGACAGTTCTCGAGAAGGTTTGCGGAGCTCCAAATTTATCACGATCTTCAACTAGTATATTTACGTTGGTCACCAATAGGTTTGGTACCACAGACATTAAATCCACTCTACGTTGAGAGTACAATGGACAGTTCCTCATTTGGCGGACAGCAAACAGACGCAATATAAAAACTCATGAAAGGTGTGGAGATCATTAAACAGGTCACAGTGTCCGTACAGACCCGTAATGTTGGTAACCACCAGATCATTATTTAAAACAACTATTGCCGTTTTGGTGGTTTGTCAAACGAATGAATAATTCTTGCCGAGGTTGAAAAATCCATAACTTTATTGGCCCCCACCTCCAATCCGCAAAGAATGGAAGGGTTCCTGTATGCAAATAATGTCAAAGTTATTTCAAATACTGCTATTCTAATCTCATCCATTGCCACTCTTGAGCGCTGACCATTTATCTGAAGACCTTTTACACCCTAATGTATAACATCACCCAAAACTGGTTTCTTATCAGTCAACTCTGTCACTGAATTTGAACCATTATCACTCATGAAATCTGTACCGTTTTCAAGTATTCTGAACACTTAACATCCCTTACAGAATAATTAAAATATCTACCGCGTCTCTTACAGTTGATACATTTTGGAGAAGCTTCTTTATGGGGACACTCTCCATAGACATGACCACCCTCTGCACAGTGTCCACAAGAAACAGCCTTATGGGAACAAAATTGGGCCTAGTGGCCATACCTAAAACAACGGAAACATTTGCTTACAATTGTAAACGTACGGAACCTGTGTGATGTGTATCTAAGATAGATTCTATCACTCTCCATCTATCACTCTCCATAATATACCTCATCATACGACGAATAAATCTGATCACCCAATTAACAATTTTTGCACCTGATCCAGAACTAAATCTGAAAGATGCCTCGTTTTTCACTTCATCCTGCGATAATCCAAAATCTTTTTAAATTTTTTTAACGAATAGATCAAGTATATCCTTCTTAATATAATCACGAGGGGTATATCCTTCTTAATATAATCACGAGGGACACCATATATTATCATAGTTGGATCTGATAACCAAGGTTTCTTCATTGTAAGACCTATCTCTTTCAGGGCAGGTGCAGAAGAGATCTATTAGCATCCGCCGAATTTGTGGTCGCCACAAGGATCCACTTATTCCTAAGGAGAGGAATTCCTGTTACTTTCATCTCCTTGTGGTCACGCTTAATGACTTGAATCACTTTCTGCTTTATGTCCTGACTCGAACTCATGGTAGAATCCTCAGTGGAACTTTGGACTCTACCATGAGTTCGAGGTAGGAACTTTGGGAATAGCACTGCCAGTCCCATCCTTAAATCTTGGTTTATTCTTGATGTCCATAGGATCAGTCAACTTGAGAACCTGCCGTACTATCTCTGAATAAGACTTCTTATGAAGCCTTATTCAATCTGGCAATCAAAAATTTGATTTCTCTGACAAGCACTCTCCTCCAGATCCCTAGCTCGTACCTTGAGGTGCTCACTGTCCAAGGCCAAAAATGTTGTCACCGCCTCCAAGTCAGACCAGAAACGAAAAATTCAATTGGACACTGGTTTTCTTATATTACTTGACTCTTTAGACATTATTTCTCCTAAAGACCCTCTTATCAGCCAATGCCACATACACCTCAGAGGCATTTAATGATCCTCCCAGGTTTAAACCTATAAAAGGAATCCTATGGTCCTCCTCTACTACAAAGAGTAATTATATTATCCTACTTGGGGAATAAAAAACTCCATAACCCTCACCCTTCTCGGCTTTACTTGTTTAAACTACTTTAACGAGAGACAGGTGGTTCATATTTTCTTCATCATTCAAGGTCATAATTTTTTTCCATTTTTGTTTTATCAAGTTTCGTTTTGTCTTTTTCCCTTATTATAATAGTTTTAGGGGTCTTTGAATTCCTTTTACTTTTATTCCGTACTGGTGTCCGAGAAGATTCTTTCTCGATAGACACCTGTCTTGTTGCAAAATCCACAGAGGAAGAATATACTTCAGAAGAAGATGAATATTTTTCAAATTACTGGGACCAAGTAATGTCTCTGTCTTCTTCTGACATTATGTTATTTAGAAAAGTAATCTAGACAACAAAAACTCATTAATTCCCACAGTCTATCAATATATATCTATATAGACACTTTTCCCCACCCGGGATGAAATCTGCATTAGAGTTGAAGAGTTCCCTAAGGCAGGTTTTCAGATCTCAGCTCCTAATGGACATTTGGCGCCACAAAATTATGCACTAAATAAGTAATTTCAAGAAGTCTCCTTTCTTTAAATATAAGATCCTCAACCCCAAAATTCAGAGAGCTATAATCACTTCAAGTTTCTTTAAAAGTAGCCCAAAACTAGCCCCATGTTAGCCTATGGGACTTTACCAAAATCTAAATGTGAATTGAAAGTAATAAAACACTAACATGTCCACAGTATATGATCACATATAAATATTTAATGGCTTCTCCCTAAAGGTCTAACCCAAGCCAGTAAATATCCAAGGCAACAAGGTATCAAGTCTTCAATATGTGTAATGCTATTTCAATGGGACAATGTACAGTCTATGGGAATTTTCACAAGGGAAAATCCTCTATGGTAAGCCTATGAGGCTTTGGTCTTTATATGGGTCGCTATTAGAGACAAAAATTTCAAACACCAATATCTTGTATGCCTCTTTAGTACCTGCAATAAAATTTTATCCTATCACTCATCAATGTTATCTCTATCCACGTCATATATTTTCCAAATTTAACCACTCTTTAAACCGCACTTATACATCACAAAATGGGGGCACAATTGCAAAAGCACTTAACACAACCATCACTACTCCACTTGACCTCCAAATTTAAGTAAAGTGTGAGCCTCGAACAGCCGCGAAGGCAAGATGTTCCAGCAATCAACGTTTCCTAGAATCTTGTCTAAACCTTTCCCCCTGTAAATTTGAATTTATGACCTCCTAGTTCTGCAATTCTATAAAACAGCTAAAATTCCTACCACCTCTGAGAGGCTTATAAACCTCAATCAGGTTACCTCTAAGGAGCCTGGTTGCCAAGTTTTATAGCCTTCATAATCGAAGACGTAACTGATACAGTTGCCCTTCTTCATATCTTACTATATGAGTTGTCCGTATTTGGACCCTTTTAAGAAGCTCAATGTCACTCTTCAGATGTGTTCTCCATACTTGAACACATTCTTCCAAATGTGGTGTTAAATTGCCTTATACAGTGAGACTAAGGCCTCTCTCTGTCTTTACACGATAACATTCAATAATTATGTAATTGATAGAGTCCCATTTATCAGAATATTATTACAATCCACTTATAAACTGATGTCCATCGCTTCAAGTATATTCGTTTGGAAAAGAAACAGAATCAAGAACAGATATTCTTTTATTATCAGCAAGAAATTACAAAGATTGGCAGAAGTGAATTACTTAACAAATAAGAAGCTATTTAAATACCATGAAATAGTGGGGCAACATTGATAAAAGGTTTTAACAGAACGTTTTTAATCGAATACAAATGAGCAATCCTTTTATACCTAAAAGTCACCAATCCTTTCCATTCTTTTGAGATGGTGACGGTTTCGTGTAGGTTTCTGCCATCTTATTGATATAAAGCAGTTTCTTTTGAAGTGTATAATTTCCAATACAAGTGAAAGGAAGTAAATGGCGTACTCAGTTAATAGTAATGTTGCTGACATTTTCAAGTGACCTAGATTTAAGGGTTGAAGCGTTTTACTTTCGAACTCGTTGTTGCAAATTTTTGCTTTTAACTACACTTTGGAAAACATCATATCTTTGATTTGCTCAATTATTCCGAGTTCATTAAATCTCATTAACCTGAAATAAAGAAGAATTCAAAAAATATAATTTTCATGAATTTTAGCATTACGACAAAATCTAAGATAACATACTCTTAAAACATGAATATGCACTTTTTTAAACTCTACAATTTTTACTGATAGCTTTACTCTTCTATAAACTTACACGTCTTGGCATAAACTGCAAGAGGCATTACACGGTGCCCTCTGATAGTGCTGCACATTCGCTCCAAAATGTGTCCATTAATTCCCGTACATTGTCAGGTGGATTCATGTAGCACTGAATTCTTGTAGCACTGAATTCTTGAAACCAGGTAACTTGAAGCGTCATCCTTGTTGACAGGCATTGGAATTTTCTGGATACACTCTTGGCATAGAGTGTAGGGCAGATAGACTTTTCCCCCTTGGAACTGCATAGCAGCAGGCCGCTCCGAGTGCCCATGCTAAGCACGGTTCTCCAGCGACATCGCCTACAATGGGCACACGAGCACTGGAACTGGACCTTGAATGATTGGAAAGAGGTCGTCTGGTCCGATGAATGACGTTTCCTGTTGCACCATATGGATGGCCGCGTACGTGTGCGTCGGTTACCTGGCGAAGTGATGGCGCCTGGATGCACTGTGGAATGAAAACAAGCTTGTGGTGCCGGTGTCATGCTTTGCTCGATATTCTGCTGGATACTCTGGGTCCAGTCATCCATGTGCTGGGCACTCTGACGTCTACAACCTACACCTACACATCATCATGACTGTTGTCGTTGGCCATGGTTCATGCATAGTTGTGGCCTATCTCCCCGTGGTGTAGACGGACACTGGGAAGGCTTTCCATCCAGTTCAAGTATACTCTTAAATGCTACACAACTTTGCAAACCCTCTCTGGGTGAGTTGGGTAGGTTATGCGAGTAGTGCGTTCTTCGATTGTCACATAGTAATCGGGAGGATAAATCGCCAGGAAGGGGCTTCCAAGCATGTGTCCACGGCATGGAGAGCCAGACCAGGCACCGAACATAGGAATCTGTGATGAATAGGGCTCTGGCCAGGGTGGAAGAGAAGGTGGCCTTAGGGAAGAATTATTTGTGCATAGTTTAAGGTTTCAATAACAGAGGAAGGCAAAGAGAGGGGTAATAGAGAAGATAACCTCCAGGCAAAACAGAGCAAAGTGTCCGAAAGAAGGGTACGATGCTCACAAGTGAGGAGGAGTAAGGCGAGAGAGAGAGAATGCAAGTGACTGGTGAAATGCAAACGTCAAATGGAGAGATCAATCACAGAAAGGGTGTACTTGATGTCATCAGGTATCCCACTCCCAGGAAGACCTGAGAGTCAGCAATAGGAGTGGTAATCCACTTAGACAAAAAAGTTGCAGCCATCCTATTATTAAGGAAAAGGTCCCCATTGTCAGCAAATGCCTGCTCAAAAGCAGGAGTTAGATCCTACAAATGACAGTTAAGTCTGGAGGATTTCCAACCGGCGAGAGCTGCGATCAGCAGAAGGATAAACTACCGAGAAACTGAAAGTTCCACTTTGGGGTCAGGTGGCCTGGAATAGAGCTCAAGACCAGAAGGTGTGGTACTTGGAGTAAAGATCACACCCGAGCTCAAACGATGATCCGGGTTGACATTGTGTCAAAGCGGCAGAATACTGCTTCAAGAAGAATGCAAGATCGGTAGTGGAGTGCTTTCACATGGCGGCAGTATGGTAACATGGCCAAGTACACTAAGTGAGCAGAAATCGTGGAACACCTACCTAGTAACGGCTAGACCCACATTTCGCCGGGATAAGGACAGTCACATGGCTAGGCATTGAGTCCACTAGTTCACGAAAGCGATCCACATGTATTTCCATCCATGCTTGCTGCACCGCAATCCACGTCGCATTCATAGTTGGAGAATCCAAAGCTCGAACGTACACTTTCCACATTTTACCATAGGGTTAATGTCCTCTGAACGGGGAGGCCATCCCATGGTGGTAAAATCTGCGGAATGCTCTTCGAACCATGTTCTTGTCACAACGGCTCTTTTGGGGAGTCGCATTATCCTTCTGGAAGAGTCCATTGCCCTCTGGTTGCACGATGACAGTGAACAGATGCAGATGGTCTGCAAGGATCGACACGTAATTTTTACCGTTCAGAGATGCAGCTAGACGTACCAGAGGTCCCAACGTGCACCAGGTGAACATGCTACAGACCATTACCAACAGTACACCTACCTGAACAGTTCATTGTTGACATGACGGGTGCAAAGCTTCGTGTGGTTACCGCCAGATATGCACCCTCCCGGAAACGGGACTCATCATATCAGGAGAACCGTCTCCAATCATTCAAGGTCCAGTGCCGATTTTCTTTCTCCCAGTTGAGGCGTAGGGTCCGCTATCGTGATGTTAGCAATGTGACTCTGGTGGTTCTCCGTATCCATATCCTCCGATAATTGATATGGTTTTCTTAGGAATATGGGTGGGGTTATTGACGCTACAGATTCGATTTTGGAAATCCAAGCTACGTCTTAAAATATTTTGCTTTTTTTTTAAATTAAAGGAATTAAATTGAACTAAATGTCTTCTGATATATTAAAAATAGATTCCTTAGGACAGCACATTATATTTTGTAATATTTTTCTTCTACAGCATTGTATTTTGTAAATTGCGCAAAATGCTCTTATTCTTAGGTAAGAATAAATTTGTATAAGTTGTAGTAACAAAGACTTCTTATACTGTATAAGAGAAATTACAATAATTCTGTTTGATAAAAGAGAGATGTAAGCGTGACAATACACAGAAATTCTAAAAAAAGTTATTTCTCAATAATGAGGTAAATATGCAAATCGTAACTCGTTTGCATTTTCTTTGCACGCGCACTTTTCTTTTGGCATAAGTCGATATTGAACGATTGGTGAACAAACACAATGTGTTGCCATTGAAACATCCATATTTCGAAACTGAAATGCGTATCCAAATATTATCAGTAAATGATTGCTTGGTGTTTATAATTGAAAAAATGTCACAACCGTCCCCAGTGGCGATGTCGCAAACATCGTCATTGGGGAAGGTTGAGACAGTCACTGAAAAGACAAGGCCTGTTGTGAAATGAATGCTTTGTGTGTATAGTCTTAATGACATGAAGGCCGGAGTTCGACAACCATTTTCAACGAGGGGAACTTTTATTGGCTGTTTTCACTTCGTTGCTGAGTTAGTCAGTCTCAGGCGTAGATAGTAAGGCTTTTCCCCAAAGAAATTGGGCTTTTTCGTCCAAACAACAGGCAAATCGACCAGAGAACACACGCAATTTATAGACAAATAAAATATATGTAATCATTTACGGGGGACCCTAATATCATAATGTTTTTTGTACATAGAGGCCCACCTGCCTGTGGTGTGGATGAGTACCCAGAATCATCTGCCCAGGTGATTGATGCTTCTAGGTAGCCAAGCGGCCAGAACAGAACAACAGAACCCACACAAAACTACACCAATCACATTTCTGGCCCTTTTATAGTGGTTCTATTCTTCACGGAGATATCAGGCGGAATTGAACTGACCTTCTAGTAGCCACCCTTTACATATACACATGTCCACATGTCCATCTGTGCATAGAAAACAACATTGGCACCCGCCCCTTCTGGTAAAAATTCCGTCTCAATCGCATCCTGTTTGTCAAAAAACGGGTTCAGTGTCTCCTTGATTCGTGAATTCTTAAACGAAACTTTTTGGCCTTGGTGACGATTTTGAAGGCCATTACACAGTCTTAAACGTCGTCGTTGGGCATGCTGAAACACCTAACATTTGTCTCCATTGAAAACACAGTACATGAAATTAGTATCCTCACAGGTATACATGACGTTTTGCATGATAACACTTTTTATTGACTCTGCTCATCCGTGTCTGTGGCACAAATTTTGCGCAAACCTTCCCTAAATCTTCAGTGCAGAATTTGATGAGTCATCTCCTTGTTCATATCCAACTCAATCAACCGTAATTATGAAGGTCAAATGACGTTCGCTTGCTACAATTTCCCGAACTTTTGCAACTGTGTCCTCATATCAAGAGGTTCAAGGACACCCACTTCTTGGGCCATTTCGAATATCCTCACATCCATCTTTAAACGACTTGTACCATTACAGCACTCTGGTATGAGGTAATGTTGTTCACCATAAACTGCGTTTAACATTTCTTAGCGTTCGTTTCATATTTGCCCGGTTTAATGCAAAATTTGATATTCTTTCATTACTCTATTGCAACGTAATAAGCAAAGTTAACCCTGCTAGCCAAACAGCTGGTTGTTGTTTAAATTGGTGGTATCACTGTAATAAATTTTCTCTCTGTTTTACTGACGAAAACAACGCCATTCTCGCCAGAGATCGATGATCCAGTTCATGTGGCGAAAAATTCCCATAAAAATTCCTCTCCTCTTCGAAGGGACTCGAACTCAGGTAATTTTCCACGAGGTGTGGGGCGAACGGCGATTCCACCAACTGTGCTACACACGATGGCAATATCCCATGAATTAAAGTTGTCCATGAATCAAATTTTATGAATATAACAGTAAATGAAACGTTCAGGTTCATTTCCAGTGACTGCAGAGAGGAACTGAATAGAGTTGATTCGTGTGTTACCCTGTACCAATGGAGTAAAAGAAGTAACTGATCAGAAAAGTGAAAACCATCCTAGAGAAAGGCAACATCCCATGCATACAAGAGACTCATTATGGGATGATTGAAGTATACCGGGTCACTCTCAAGCGGAACCTCGTTGCACCACCAAGAGACTTCACCGATAACGAAAGACGGTCCTAAGAAAAACAGATACCCAGATATTTGATGAAAACCAGACAGCCTTTTACAGGAACATAGTGTACATAATGTTTGGGGAGAGGATGCCACCGGTGGGGTCCCACAATTGTGCCATAAGTACTCTTGTAAAGTATACATAACCCTGTAAAAGCCAGACAAAAGAATTGTATGTTGTGTGGGAGAAGTACTATATTGGGTTCAGTTTGTTATGGTCTCGCTTTTAGCCACTCGACCCCTAATGGAACCCTACGTTTCCCATAAACAGCACCAGGAGGTAAGCCAGGCGGCCGAATATTTTCTGGCAGGTAATGCCACCTAATTTCCTGATCATTCAATGACTGGATCTTAAAAGAAAAAAAAAAAAAAAAAACAGATAGAGATTGTGGAATATAACAGTCAAGTGGGGAAAATAGTAAGAAATATTGAGGCACAGAAGAAAGCGTCCTCAAAATTATTAGGTGGAGTACACTCCAATAGACGAGTGGGGGAAGGGAAGGGAATGGGAGTCAAAGGAGAACAGACAAGAAAGTGGTATTGATCGCCACTTGGTGCTCAAATAATGGTTGACAGCCAAGGCCCTTTTCTGTGGCTTAGTCTTGTCCAAGTAACCGTCAAAATGTCACAATTGAAGATGTGCAGATCACGGTTGGAGACCAAGTCCCCTCAGTTGAGGGTTTTCAGCCTGTCTCATGATTTGGGTTTTAGTCTCATCAAGGTATTTAATCGCATCCAGGTGTTTTTCACAATTGGTAAGTCTAGGTATACACCGATGAGCTAAAACATTATGACCACTTACATGTTATGATGTTGGTCCTCCACATGCAGCCAAAACAGCTCGTACCCTTGAAGGCATGGTCGCTACAAGATTTCTAAATGTGTCCTGTGATATCTGGTACCAACACTTAACCAGCAGATCCTTTAACTACTGTAAGTTCCGTGGTTGAGACTCCGCAGATCGCAGTGGCTGTTCCAACAAAAACCACAGATGCTCGATGGAATTGATGTCTGGGAAATTTGAAGGCCAGGGCAATACCTGGAAGTCTTACTCATGTTACTCGAACCAGTCTCAAATAATTCGGGCGGTGTGGCATGGTACATTATGCTGCTGAAAGAAGGCACCGCCAGAGGGGAAGCCCATTGCCATGAAAGGGTCAGCAATGATGTCTAGGTGCAAAGTGCGAACTGTCTGATAGGGGTTCCTCCATCTCCGCGTTGCTTTCATTATGGGTGTACCAGTTTACTGGGAAGGCCAGAGATTTAAAAGTGTGTGGATCATGTTATCGTGTAATGTTATGTACTTTTCCTCCTCTGTCCATTTAGCCTCTAGACTTCCGCTGAGGCCCAACATTATCCGCACATCACCCCGTGCAGGCAGACCAGGTAACCAGTAGTATAATTTTGTACTCTGGCAGGTCCTGCCACCTAGTTTACTGAGATTTCAGTGGCTAAGACCTAAAAAGAAATGCATGGGGATGTTGCACTAGAATTGGAAAAACCAAAATGGTGGGCGAACAAAGTAACTTAGATACGGTTATTTTTGATGTGTGGAGTATTCGCTTGCATACAGATAGAGTGGGGTGGTGAGAATGAAGGCTGGGGGAACTCTATGCTGGGGAGAATGAAGATAGGGGAGGAGACAGCGAAGTCGGATCCTCCCCCCACGCCGGGGTTAAGGAGAAGAAACGTCCAGACAAGGGAGCCGGCTCAAAAAACGCCATTATGGTGTGCATGCAGCAACGCTGGGGATTCGTCAGGTCCGCGAGAGCGTACCGTCTAATAGTTTGTCAGTTTTGTTATAGGATCCCATCCACTGCTGGTCCAATAATCAGGAAGTCAGTGTGGGATGGGTTCACTCATGGGACATAGATCCCATTCAGTAAACTCACAGACGTGGTTGTTTGTCCGTTTCAGTTGTCCAGTCCAGTTATCGGGTCTATTGAAGTTGCGATAGTGCTCGTAGTCTGGTGAACAGTTCGTGCGCAAATTGTGAGAGGGCGCTATAGTGCTCCTCCTTCCACAGCACAAGATGTTCCCGATCCTTCGGGTTTAAACATATTTTTGTTGTAAGGTAGCATCTTATATCCTCAAAGAGGGGACATTCGTGCATCAGATGTGTCCACATCTGGTTTTCATCGCAGTGGTATAGTGGTGATTCTTTTATTTTGAAGTTCGAAAGTTTGGCGTTAAAGGAACCGTGCCCCTTAAGAAAGAAGGTGGTGTAGAGTCCCAGTGAGAATAAGGCCAGCTGGTTGGGGTCGACTTGGGTAACACCCAGGATGAATTTCCAGGTTATGGCGTCTTTAGTTGATTCTGCCCATCGGGACTTCCAGGTTTGCCAGAGATGGTTGATATGAGTTTTGTCTATATTGCAGTTGTTGTTTGGATCGGTAATGAAGGTGTAAGGTGTAAGGTATATTGTTGTCGTGCGGCCCCAGGGGTTCCCCCATCTCCGCGTTGCTTTCTTTGTGGGTGTACCAGTTTCCTGGGAATGCCAGAGGTTTAAAAGTGTGTGGGTATTGTACCTGTGTAATGTCGTGTACCGTGTTCATCTGGTCATTTAGCCGCTGTACCCCTGCTGGAGCCCAGCGTTGCCCCACCTTCGCCCCGTGGAGGCAGACCAGGAAACACCAGTAGCCTAAGATTTACTCTGGCAGGTTCTGCCGCTTAATTTCCTGAGATTTCGGCAGCTAGGACCTAAAAAAAAAAAAAAAAAAAAAACTTATGTACACATACACATATATGCACATATACACAACAGTGATACATAATATATACGCATCCATGCAATCGTAATTACTTTGGATGTTTGCATACAGCACGTGTGCATGCATTCATACGGCAGGAGTAGGGCATTGCGTAGGATAATTAGGCCGAGACTGGGCGAAGATTATTTTTCGGCTAGATTAAATTTAGTGTGTAGGGCGCTCGCGTTGTGTATAGATAGAGTGGGGGGAGGGGAAGAAAAAGGTTGGGGGGAAAAGGCAGAAGTATGGGGGACACAGAAGAGATTCCCCCAGGTGGTCAGTGAGGCATGCCCATGCCTCACCAGAAGGAAAGGGGTAGCACGGGGGCGAGGCGACTGGTCATCTCGTCTTCCTGCCAGGAAGGGGTATTAAAGGAGAGCCAGGCTAGTGCTTGGCTCAGGCCGCCAGAACAGCTGCTATTCGTCCTTGATTCAGATTTTTTGTCTATATTCATGGTTGCTTAGTAGTCCATCTTTGGTGTTATGCACATTTTGGCTTCTAGCCATTATGTGGCTAATGTGCATTCAGGTCCCGTCTTCTTCTGTACAGGGCTTCAGCGAACTTTGAGAAGGCAATATATTCCTGTCTCCCGTCCAGGAGGTGTTGTTCTCTATCTCTGGGCAAAAAAGTGATCCGAGTGATGAGTTGGCAGCGGAGGTCATCATAAAGCTGGCATTCATGCATGAGGTGGTGCCAGCTCTCCAGCTGTCCACAGCAGCAGGTAGGGTCATCTGTAATGCCCAGGGCTGTAAGTTTGGCCTTAAAGGCACCATGTCCTGTTAGCAGGAAGGTCGCGTGGAGTCCCGGCGTGAACCATGCTGGAGCCATTGGATAGAGTTTTCCAACGTTGGGGAAGAATCGTTTGGTGACTTCTCCCTTTGGGGAATTCTCCCATCTGGTTTGCCAGGTTTGAATGAGATGATTTGCAAGTCTCTTTTTCTCAGTCAAACGATTTGTGGTAGGATCTGCGTCGAAGCCGGCGAAGGTGCAGGCTCTTCCCTTGGAGAGTTCATATAATACTCCACATTTAGCTACTTCGAGGTCTAAAGGTAGGGTTCCCGCCAGCACCTGCAGCGCGTGGGTCCTAACTGTTCTGCAGGCCCGGGTTATAGCGAGCAGCATGGCTCTATGGATAGAGTCGAGGATTCTGCGATTTACAGCCATGGTGACTTTGGGGTACCAAGCTCCGGAAGCATAGGTAGCTATCGGCAGGAAGGCGGCTTTGTAAAACAGCTTGAGGGTCTTCTTTTTCAATCCCCAATCCCTTTTTGCGACTCTGGTAACAAGGGCTGTATAGCCCCGTATCTTCCTACGGATGTATTTCAAGTGTGCCTGGAAGCAGAGAGTGGGGTCCAGTATTACTCCCAGGTATCTAAGTTCCTTGGACAGTCGTAATGTGATACCATTAATCTTAATCTGTGGGGGTCTTCTGTAATCTAGGGCACCCTTGAGGAGAATGGGGTCCGTTTTGGTTGCAGAGATTCTGCTGTTTCCCTCTATCATCAGGATGAGGTCGTCTGCAAAGGCTTGTGAAGACGCCTCTCCAATATCGGTATTTAGGAATTCATCCAAAACGATGTTCCATAACGTAGGTCCTAAAACGGAGCCTTGTGGACAGCCTCTGTAGATTTTTCTGGTGAGTATTTTATATGGAGCATTCACCATGATGAGTCTACTGGAGAGGTAGCTTTGGATTACTCGATAGAGGTTGCCTGGCATCCCACTCCCCCGGAGCCGGGCCAGGACGCTCGGCCACCAAAGGGTGTCGAACGCCCCAGCAAAGTCGATAGAGATAGCCAGGAAATATTTGTTTTCTGTGGCAGCTGCACGTGCAAGGACGTTCTTCAGGGCATCTACAGTCGACGTTCCCGGTCTAAAGTCGTATTGGTTTGGGGACATTAGGTTTGCCTGTAGGTAGTGAGCCTGTATTCTGGTTAACAGGAGTCGTTCCAAGAGTTTACTGCAGACTGTTAGTAGGGCTATTGGTCTGTAGGAAGTTGGTTGGTCTGGTGGTTTTGTCGGGTTTTTAATTATGAGTTTAATATTTGTTTTTTTCCAGTCCTTCGGATAGATTCCAGTTTGGAGACATAGATTGAAGAGGTTCAGTCGCATGTCAGGGGCTATCTCCACCACCTTCCTGATGATTTCCGGCTCCAAGAGGTCCGGACCCGGACATTTCTTACTTTTAATAAGGTGCGCAGCCGCTCGTAGTTCCTCTATTGTGAAATCCGGTTCCCTGTCTTCTGTTCGGTAGTCGTCATTCTCTGTGCACATCTTGATTTGTTGGGGTGTCTGTGAGTCTACATGAGGGTGGAAGGTTGCGTCCAAAATATTGTTAACAGATGCCTCCCAAGAATTGGTAGCATCTCCCTGTGGTGTTATGGTGGTTGAAATTACCTCCCCCTGGGAAGTTTATTAGTGGTTACTTTGTAGACCACCCCCCAGAGGTCAGTGTTGCCAGTGGTTGCGACCAGATTTTCCCACGAGAGTTGTTTACTTCTGCGTATGAGCGAGGTGTACTGGTTTCTGGCCTCTTTGTAGATTTCCCGTAGTGCATCCACTTCAGGGGCAGGCCAGGAGCGTCTGGCTCTCTGGAATGCTTTTCGTTTGTCCTGGACTTCTCTTCGGAGCCTCTGGAGCTCCGGACTCCACCATGGTACAGCACCTGACGCAAGTTTTCTTCGTTTTATGGCAGCATTCGCTGCTTTAGTAATGATCGCTGTGACTATTTTTTGGAGTTGGTCAGGGTCTTGGATTGTTTGAATTGCAGCTTGCTGTGTATCTTTTTCTGCTATTAGGGTGTCTCTGAATTATTGTCTCTGATGGTCTCTGTTGAGTTGGAAGGTCAGGACCCTGTGGTCGGACGTTGTCCAGGCATCCTGAACCGTCCAGTCTGTTATATTGCCAGCAATATTTCTAGTGGTTAGGGAGACATCGATGGTTGATTCCCATCGTAGGTTGCAGTAAGTCGGTAGTTGATTAGGTTGGTTTAGCACTGTTATCGTTGATGTTGATAGGAATTCCTCCAGGCGCTGCCCATTCCTTGTCCCCTGCCTGTCCGGGGTATGGCTGTACCAAGCTGGTGACCTGCAGTTCACGTCCGCTCCTATTATTAGTTTCTGGTCAGGGAGGACATTTGTTACATGTTCTAGGTACCTTGTAGCCATCGTTATGTCCTCTCCAGGGCGGCCATAAAGGGCTACGACGTAGAAGGCTCCCAGTGCTGAGATAAGATGCGCACAGACTGCCCAGGCCGTGCAGAGGTGAGTGATCCTGGTAACTGTTATATCTGGGTTTCTGACTACAATAGCGGCCGAGGGGATTTCATTTTCAGGTTGTATGATCTTCTATTGTAGGGGGTTTCCCCTTACTTGATTGGCGGCTGCGTATGGTTCTTGGAGTATGATGATATCTATATTTTCGTCGTCGGCTTTCATCCTGACCTGGTCGGCCACTGCCTTGGTTCTATGAGCGTTTAGCTGGAAGAATTTGATTAGTTTAGTGTTGAATTGTTTATGTGGTGCCATAATCTGTTCTGGATTGGGTCAAGCTTTTGTATTTTTGGTATATGGGACACATGCTGTCTCTGAGGGAATGGGAGACATCCATTTTCTGACTTTTGCAGTTTGCACAAACGGCGTCTGTGCTCTTATTTGGG